>NC_053489.1:689203354-689548354 GCF_905171775.1 Rana temporaria | reverse complement strand
CAGCATGATGGACTGAGCCCAGTCACCCTGTCTTCTCTCCAGCGGCTGAAAGGACTCCAGGGAGAAGGGCCAGTCCAGGCCTCTCCCTAGCGGCAGGCAGGTTCTCTGAGAGAGGCAGAGGTTGGCGGGGTGAGTAATGCTCTATTTGGAGCAATTTATTTGGGGTATGGTATGGATACCAGCATTGAAGGACTGGTACTACTGACTAACTTCGGAGTCAACCCGTTTGGGGTCTCCTCCTGTGTCAGTCTCCCACCGAAAGGGGAGAGATGTAATGGAATGACCCATGACAAACAGAGACTTTGTGAGGATGGGGGGTACTCCTGTGTCAGCGTCACTGATAACTCTTGGGTCTGAGTCCACCCTGTGCCCCTTTGGGCATGGGGTGCGAGTGAATCATAATTCATGTATTACATGAGATGGGACATTAAGAATAATTCATGTTTGCAGGATGTCTTGAGATATCACAAGTTGTTGGCTTATTCAATGTGGGGACACATTCTTTTGAAAGGTGTTAATTGCATCTACTCCTAAGATATTCCATTGTCCATTGTGTAAGGCTGTAGAGGTGTTAATTCAGGTCTGCTCCTAAGACCTTTCCATTGTGTGATAACACTGTTTAAAGCCCATTGATGCTTTCGGTCAAGCTTTCGGTCAAGCTGTATGCGGAGACAGAACGTCTGTCTAGGGATGTGGATTGAGAAGAGATCATTGTGTGATGGTGTTTTGTTTGAGTTCTGTTAATGAAGGAATGTGCAGTGATTAGGTCATGATAATTATAGCCCGACGCCGAGATGTCTAGAATGTTTAGCAATTAGCCATCTGAAGGTGTATTGAAGCCCCCCAAGGTGTGATGTGTGGGTGGAGAGTTTGATTGTTCCTGTGCCTTGAAAACTGTATAAAAGCTGAGAGTGAACCATTAAAGTTGTTTTACATTTGAAACCAGATAACACGGAGCAAGTCTTGTTATTCTGGGAAATGGGATGCCTGCTGGTTTGTCTGTGTCAGATGAGCTGTCGTAGTTGATGGAAGGTCGTAAACGGGGTTCCGTTACAACAATTATGCAGGCCTACATGTATTACCTGAAGCTGTGCTGTATGACACTGACCTGATGTGGTGGCATTTTGCACTTCCTGTACATCCGGCGAGGGTGGGGCTTGGCACTGTGTGGGGTTGGTCGGCTCCACTGCTGCAGCTTCATTGCTGCCTATGAGATTGTAAAAAAAGGATAGATGAATCAAAAAGATTAGAGGCCTGGAAGAGGAATATCAATCATTCTTTTTATAAAGTGTGGTACAATTGTCTGTTTTTACAATCCTTCTAAGCTTAACACTGGATTTTATCCATTACCAAAGCTGCTGCATTTCTCTATCTTTGGCCAAGTTTCCTACATGGAAAAACAACAAGTATACACTGGATCACCTCTGTGTGACACCCTAACTAGGTTGTTCTTGTGACCAACACTCAGTGCCGATCCTGACCTCCCTGGGGCCCGAAGCAAAATGACATGGCACATTAAAAATGAGAAGCGGGGGGGCGCTGACGACAGTGACATGTCACATTAAAGAAAGTTGAGAAGTGGGGGGAGGGGGTTTTCTGCTGTCGGAAATTACATCTTACATTAAATTGAGAAGCAAGGGGTGCTGACTTCTTGCCTCTTCTCCCATGCAGCCAGCGAGTTGAGAAGCGGGGTGAGGGGGCGAAAATGACTTATTACCAGGCGGGGCCTCTAGTTATTTGGGGGGCCCTTCGCAGCTTTGCGGGGCCCTAAGCGGCTTGCATAGCGAGCCTATAGGGCGGATTGGCCATGCCAACCATTGTGCTAGTGAGTCCATATGTGTAATCAACTGCTGTGCTGAGCATACTCTCCTTTTACTGTATATTGACTTAAGTTGGATTATTTAAATCTAGTTAATAACACATCTACATTCAATAAAAAATTGGTCTCACATAAAAAGATCTTAAATAGAATGACCAACCGATTATTATGCCCACAAACATGAACCTTGAGACATCTATTCTTGAACTGTCTATATACACAACCTGAAATAAAAAGCACATGCCGCAAAATAATAAAAACAAATATTCAGAGTACACATGAAAATTACTTTTGTCTTCTGAGGACTCTTCGAATTCGCTCCATCTGGTCCGGCTCTCGGATTTTCAAATCAGACCATCTTTTGCGCAACTGCTCCCTGGACCTCTGCACCCCAAATTTTGCATGGAGAGTCCTCTGCACCTTCTCCATGATCTGGGCCTTGAGTTTATTGGGGTTCTTGAAAGGCCCTTTTTTGCCGTCGTAGTCCTCCTTTTTAAGAATAGCCACCATCTCGTCGAAGCTCATGTTGGTGGCTTTGTACCTCCTGCTCCTCCTGGTGTGTGCCTGGCCTCTCTCCTGCCTGGTTGCAGCTTCCTGCCTCTCCTCCATCATGTCTTCAGACTCTCTTCACCGTCTTGCATTGACCGACTAAAAAGGGGCGTGGCAATCACTAGAACGATCGTCATGGGCGGGGAAACGTGTGGAGCTTCTCACATGCGCAGTGTATAAAGGGTTATTGCCGGAATGAGAACGTCGTTCACAGTCGGTAGAAAAAGTCGGAAAAACGATCGCGCAGTACGACAATACGAAACTTGATTTTTGGACTTTATGATCAGTGGATGAGTTTGTGGGTTAGATATGGGGAGGAAGCTAAGGCTTGACTGACATTAGTTTTTTTTGCTTAATTTTGACTTTCAGGAATAATGGAGGCCTTCAGAGAACAGGAGTTCTTCACAGAATTTGTTCAAAGGGGGCCCCGGATGGCAACCCCCCTTTTTTCTAGAATTTTTATTTCCCAAAAAACAAATTTATTGAGCCAAGATCTGGCATTGTAATGGCCCCCCCCACCCCTAAAATAATCGACATATTGTTGCCACACAGCACGTGCGCTTTGGGGGGGCCAAGCCTGTATGGACAGTCTCACGGGCCACCACCACTGGAACATCAGTGGCCTCATCAGGCACAAGTGTCATGTAGTTTGTTGAGGGTCTCTTTAGGAAATTGTGCAATATGCAGGAGCAAAGTATGACATGGTTCTGATTCTACTTAACAAACCTACAGTCCCTATCTTGTTTGCACCGCCTGTATACTGCTGTTCAAAGTATATAGGGCCAGACGGTCTTGTCAGGGCCGATCCTCGCTATAGGCTCACTATGCAAGCTGCTTAGGGCCCCGCAAAGCTGCAAAGGGCCCCCAAATTACTAGAGACCCCGCCTGGTGAGAAGTCATTTTCGCACCCTCACCCCGCTTCTCAACTCGCTGGCTGGCCTGAGTCATTTACGACAGCAGAACACCCCCTCCCCCCGTTTCTCAACTTTCTTTAATGTGACATGTCACTGTCGTCAGCGCCCCCTGCTTCTCATTTTTAATGTGCCATGTCATTTTGCTTAGGGCCCCAGGGAGGTCAGGATCGGCACTGGGTCTTGTAATGACCTGGGGGGAGTGGTGGCGGGAAAACTCATGCTATTTTTTTCAATGATTTTTATCCATATTGCAGGGACCAAACATTACATTAAAGCCGCAAGCAGTCTTAAATTACCTTTTTCTGAGAGTAATCTCATGTTGTGCAGGGACATTTCTTTTTTTTACTTGGAAAAAAAACAACTTTATTGATGTAAAGCACAGTTTACAAGTCATTTAGTTACATTTAGCCTCAGAGAGTTTTTCCGTATGGTTGGACAGCGAAAATACATACACAAGTATTGTAACGGACTTATGAACTATTCTGCCTGGACATCCTATAATACTCCTACAGTGAGGTCTACAAAGAACTGCATGGCTCGTTACAATTGGATTTACCACATTGTATTCTGAGCTCAAAGGGTTAATTATACAAGGGACTTTTTCACTGCTGAATGCTAATATTCCCTTTGCATAGCTAATGGACTCTCCTTTGTGTAGTTAATCCCCTCAGCATACGGAGGCTGTTATGTGTGAGTGTGTAATTGTTTTAAAGGTTAATTGAATTCTATTGTCTGATCAAGTCATGTTAAATGTCAGCTTGGAGCCAAAACGTCTAGAGATTGATTGGCTCAAGGGAATGTCATTATTTCAAAGTATGTGTATTGAAGCCCCCCCCTGTGTGAGGGGGGGGGGGAACGGAGAGTGTCATTGTTCCTGTACAGTCTTTGTAACCATATTAAAAGCAAGGTGAAATGTGCAATAAAAGTCAGTCTTGTTTGACCCTTCAACGTAGCCTTGTCTCGTTCGTGAAGGGGAACCCTCTCTCTCTCTCTGGATCTATTGGACGGGGATACCGGCGGTACTTGCATATCGCAGCTTGCCAGGGAAAAGGACTTCTCCAACGGCTGAGACCCTCTCCCTAGCTGGGTAGCCGTTACAAGTATATTATATTAACAAGGTATGCCCCAGATACATAGAAATCATGCACCAGGCACAGAACATTTACACACGTTTCCCCATCCTCCAACCATCTGTCCCAGATCTTGGAATATTTTTGGGTGGACCCTCTGTGTGTGTAGATCAGTTTCTTAAAGGGCAAGGTGTCATTAACTGCCTTTTTCCAGTGCCGAAGTGTGGGGGGAGAAGTCTGCATCCATCCCCGAGCTATCACCTTACGGGCCAAGAATAATGTTTCACAGATAAATATGATGTGATATTTTTCCACCTCCACATCTGGCAGTAGCCCCAAAATACATAACTTGGGGTCCAACACCACAGGGGAACCCATATCATCATGGAGGAAACGGACAACCTGCGTCCAATACGTCTGAACATGGGGACAAGTCCATATCAGATGGTAGAACGAGCCAGGGTCAGCCCTGCACAAGCGACACGTCGGGTTCGGCGTGTGCTGAAACTTTGCCAATCGCATAGGCGTCAGGTAGGCTCTGTGCACGATATACAGTTGTGTCAGTCTGTCGGACATCTTGGGAGACACTGTCTTAGTTCCCCTCCAAGATCTCGTCCCATTCATCATCAGCTATGGGTCCTACGTCCTGTTCCCACCCCGTCTTGGCCCTATGGACAATAGCAGCTGCACCCCGTCGTCTAATCATGTAGTACAGGCGTGATATGAGTTTGGAGGGGTCATCCCCCAAAATAACGTCCAGCACAGGAGGTGGCTCCATCCCTACATCTAGGTTTGGTATCTGGGTTCTAAGCACGTGCCGGAGCTGCAGGCATTTAAATGTTAGTTGGTGTGGGAGGGAGAACTCCTCCTTAAGGGTCTGGAACTGTTTGAGCCCTGAATCTGTTAAAACCTGATGGAGATATAATATTCCATATCTAGCCCAAACTATCGAGTTTGGAACAGTTTCCAGTTCCGGCATATGGCTATTAAGCCACAGCGGGGTGTGAGAATAAAATTTCCCCACATTCTGCTTTTTAAGAGATATTTCCCATATCCTTTGGTGATGTAACAACATGCCTGAGTTGTACCGTGCGGCAGAACCGGGTGCTTTTTTCCCACGAAGGATCGCCTGAACAGGTGTGTGCGTCGGATCCCCCGGTTTGTCACAAACCAAGGATCTGTAGCGCTGCATTTCCGACTTGTGGAAATGATATATGTGAGACAGTTGCGAGGCCAGGTAGTAGTCTTGTAGGTCCGGGAGGGATACACCACCCATATCCGTTGGGTTCTTTAAGATTTGCCAAGCCAGTTTGTGTCTACCATTACCCCAAACAAATGAATTAAGAATGGCTTCCATCTGTTTAAAAAGTCTTAAGGGGATATATAGGGGGGCATGCCACACTAGGTATAGAATCTTGGGTAGTATGATCATTTTAATCAGATTTACGCGTCCCATCACCCCCAAGGGTAGTCTGGACCACGTCTGCGTTTTGCTTTTAAGTAATTCAAACAGGGGAGCTACATTCATGGGTGTATAGTCAACTAGGTCCATAGTCACCTCCACCCCCAAATATTTAATTTTGGATACCCTAGCGAGTGGTAAAGGGGGGCTTGTGAAAGGGGGGGAAATACATCTATTGGAAGAATTTGGGATTTGTCCCAATTTATACGCAGACCCGAGTATCCCCCCATTTGTTCAATTAATTGTAACACAGCTTGGAGTGATGGTCTCTGGTCTGCTAGATATAAGATGGTATCATCAGCATACATTCCTATTTTATCTACAGTGGGGCCTTGCCGCAGACCCTGAATGATCCGGGTGGGCTCTGATTGCAATGGCCAGTGACTCAGCCGCCAACGCATATAGCAAGGGGGAAAGAGGACACCCTTGTCGGGTACCCCTCTCTAATGAAAACTGTTCCGAGAGCCATCCATTCACAAAAACTCTGGCCCTGGGTGTCTGATACAGGAGCTGTACCCATTTTATAAAGCGTGACCCAAATCCATAGTTATGCAGGCATTCCCACAAGAATGGCCATTCTGCAGAATCAAAGGCCTTAGCTGTGTCCAACGCCACCACCACCCTCGTCCCAGAGTTATCATGTCGGGCTTGAATATTCATGTACAGACGCCTGATGTTCATAGCTGTGTTTTTCCCCGGCATAAAGCCAGTTTGGTCCGGATGAATTAATAGCAGTGTTTAACCTTGAGGCCATAATTTTAGCTAAGATTTTGATATCTACCTGAAGGAGTGAGATACTGTAGGCCGATAGGATTCAGGGAAGTGTGGGTCTTTACCAGGTTTGGGGAGAACTATGATTTGGGCTTCCCGCATAGACTCGGGGAGTGAGTTCTGATCAAAGATTGACTGATACAAAGCTTTCAATTTGGGGACCAAAATGTCTGAATAAGTTGCATAAAATTCCAGAGGCAGTCCGTCCATCCCCGGAGCCCTAGATTTGGCAAGCTGCGCAACCGCCTTGTGCCGTAATAGGTGCATCAAGAAGCTCAACTTGCTCTCGATTCAGTCGGGGGAACTGTATGGTAGATAAGTACGCGCGGATCTCCCGTCGCATGTACGTGCTCTGGAATTTGTAAAGGTTACCATAGAATCATCTAAATTGCGCTGCTACTTGCCCTGGATTCGTTACAGTATGTCTGTCGGGGTCACAAAGAAACACCACGACCGGAGGCTTGTCGTCCATATGAGCCAAAAAGGCCAACATTCTCCCAGCCCTCTCCCCCTGCTCATACACCCTTTGCCTACAAAAAAAAACCACGCTGTTTAGCCTTCTCCGTGTGCAACTGCGTGACCAGACGGGTCTGCAGTTTCACCCTATCCAGGTTTTCAAGGGTAGGGCTGGAGCTATATGCTTCCTCTAGGTCCCGCAGTTGATCCGAAGTGAGTTGGAGTATAGTCGTAGACTCCCGTTTCAGCCTATTTATTCTGGAGGATAATATACTACGGGCATGAGTTTTAAAGTCGTCCCAGCGTGTGGCGAGGGCATGGGGCCCCTGTATGAACCACAACTCCCTTACAATGGAGTCGCGATCCTTCAGAAGGGACAGCCAGTGTGGATTCAGTCGCCACTGTTTGGTAGGACAGGCCACCCGCAGGGACACCGTCAGCCAGCACGGAGAGTGGTCTGACAGGATCCTGGGAGCAAAGCCGGAGCCTGTGACCTTTGGCAGAAGGGTCCTTGAAACTAGCACAAAGTCTATTCTTGACATGGTATTATGGCTGACCGACTGGAAAGTGTATGCTCTAGTCGTGGGGTTGGCATGCCTCCAGACATCAATAAGGGCAAATTCAGTCAGCGTGCGGTACAACCTAGTGTGCAGTGGTTCTCCAGGTCTGGGTTCCGCCTGCGCTGGGCGATCCAGGGATGGAGTCATCGTGTTGTTAAAATCCCCCATCCACACCACAGGCACGGACGGGTATTGCGCTATGAATGCAAGGCCTTCTGTAACCACATCCGATCTGTATGGAGGAGGGATATAGCTAGCCAATATCAACATGGGGTCACCCCCCACTATTGCATGTAGGAAGAGGTATCTACCCTGCCAGTCCGACACCACGGAGATCAACTCAAAGGGCGTAGATTTTGCCACAAGCACTGTAACCCCTCTAGACATAGTAGTGTAGGTACTGTGATAGGCCCACCCCACCCAAGGGCGCTTTAGGGCCGCCTGTAAGTGGCCCGTAACGTGTGTTTCTACCAATGCGACGATGTCTACTTTCTGACCTTTCAAGTATTGTAACACGGCTGTCCGCTTAATCTTATCCCGCAAACCCCGCACATTCCATACCATAAATTTAATGTCCACCATGGTGTTCATTGTCACTGAGATTGCATATGGATCGGCAGGGCAGCACCCACCCCAGGCTGAGACAACACATCCATGACATAACCAAACATACCTGTTGCGAGTGTGATACTTGCTTGCTTAAAAACATTCCAAGTAAATAAAAAATGCACAACGGTGCTAACATTCCCAATGCTCTGATCAAGGGATCCGGCATTTTCCTTCCCTCCCGGCTTCTCACCTCCCCAACCTGGTGAAAGCATACATTCCCTTGCAACCTTCAGACAAATCAGCTTCCAGCCATCAACGCTGGCTGGAGGTACAGTACTTAGAGTATGGTGAACTGAAAAGTGCAGAATAAAAAGGGAAAAGAAGGGGTTGCAAACATAGTGGGGGCGATTGTTCACTGCATAGCGCAGGGCACAATGCATGTTCTATGCGTCTTCGCCTTTGAGTGAAACTCTCGCTACAAGGATATACAGTCATCCTGGTGTACCAGTGTTTCTTCTGGGGGCCTCCGCCCCATAACATCTTCAGGAAACTGCCGCGGAAGCAGCAAGAAGCACATAATAAAAGCCTCTGTGGTCCAAGTAGCTCCAGGCCAGGGGCCGAGTGTCCAGGGATATCATCAAGCCTATCATCGAGTCCTTCCCCCCCCCCCGTAAAAATAGTAGCACAGGGAGCGGGCCCCCTAACCCCCCCAAAAATATATATATATATATATACATACTGTACGGGTTGTAAAGAGGATCGGGGGTTGAGAATAAGAGTAGAGGGGGGGGGGGCTTTTGTGCGAGGAAGAGAAAAAGAAAAAAAAAAACCCAAGTGATGGGATGTAACTACTCCCCCACAGCGGATGGGCCACTTAGGAGAAAAGTGGGGCCCGCCAACGTCCGACAATGGCAATAGTACTTACAGCAATCGACTGTGCACCCGCTCAACCCTCCGGTTGTTCGCGTTGATCCAACCAGCGCACAGCCTCCTTTGGGTCCTCGAAAAAAATGGCTCTACCATTCTCCTCCACTCTCAATCTCGCCGGGAACAACATGGCATATTTAAGGTGCACTACCCTGAGCCGCCGTTTAACATCCTGAAACTGCGCACGCTTTCTTTGAACCTCACTTGAGAAGTCAGGGAACACCGTGACATGGCCGTTACCCAGGGTGATGTTTCCTTTCTCTCTGGTCAGCCGAAGGATGGTATCTCTGTCTCTGAAATTGAGGAATTTGGCGATAAAGGTCCTGGGGGGGCTCCCGCAGGCGGAGGTTTAGCTGGGATGCGATGCGCCCGTTCCATCGCAAACATGATAGAAAAGGTCTCTCTTCCAAAGTGTTGGATCAGGAGCGATTCCAGGTATTCAGCAGGTTTGGCACCTTCGGCCTTTTCAGGTAGACCGATGAACCGGAGGTTACAGCGCCTCAAACGGTTTTCCATATCATCCTGATGGGTGTGTAGCTGGCGAATCTGGCGTTGCAGGTCCTCGGTGGCATGGCTCAGGGGATGCAGGATGTCCTCTGCTGCTCCGATTCGTGTCTCGGCTTCGGTGACCCTGTCTCTTACTTTGGACAGGTCCTGGCGTAATAGAGAGATATCAATCTTGACCTCGTCTATTTTGGCGGTAAGGGTTCCTTGCAGCATTGCAATGGCATCTAGGACCTTAGCTGTGTCAGCGCCCTGATGAACCGTCGCGGAGTATGCACTGTTGCCCCTTCCTGGCCTGCGGGTCTTGTTCTTGGTGGCAGAATTTTGCCAGCTTGTCGATCGCCTCGGATGTCCGTTTCGGCGGAAACATAATTCCTCCCTGCCTCGGGTCGCGGAGTGTACAGCTGGCTGGCCATCGCTCCAGGAATAGTGTGGGCGCACTTTGGTATCTGTCTTAAGCCGTATGGGGGCTGCTCCAGGGGGTCTCACAAAGCAGAGCACACAGGGAGGCCTGGGGAACACACCAAGGCCTCCGCCGGGTGAAGCAAGATGGCCGCTCCGGAATGCAGGCCGCAGCCTATCCCACCTCCGCAGCCGGGTGTAGATGCGCCTCGTTAGTGGGGGCAGGCAGTCCGGGGGCCGTTCTGGAAGATCACCGAGCTCCGGGCAGCCCGGGGATGCAGGAGAGCTTACCGGAGGGTGTAGGAAAATGGCCGCCGGTCCGGAATGTAGGCCGCAACCGCAGTCCGTCCTATATCCCCAGCAGGGTGTGGATGCTCCCTGCCAGCGGCAGCAGACAGTCCGGGGGCTGCTCCAGGAGGATGCCGAGTGCCAGGTAGTCCGGGAAGACAGGAGAGTCCGCCGGAGGCCGCGCGTCGGGTGCAGCAAGATGGCCGCCGCTCCGGAGTGCAGGCCGAAGCCGGGGCCTTTCCTAGGGGGGAGATGCAGGATCAGGGAGGCCCCGTGACGATGGCTCCAAACGGCGCTCTAACTTGCCGGCAGGCCCCCAAGATGAGCAGGTGAGGAAGGGCAGATCCCCCAACACAGCGGATGGCTGAAGATGAGCAGGATTAGTGCAGGATGCTTGATTAGGAGTATAGGCTAGCGGAGCTCACAGTAAACGTGACCTACTCCATTGCTCTCCAGGCCACGCGCCCCGTGCAGGGACATTTCTAAACACGTGCCACTACTATAGACACCCAGCAGGTACCATATTTAAAAGATTTTTTTTTTTTCACTTTAAAGGATCACTAAAGGAAATACATTTTTTGCTGAAATGACTGTTTACAGGATATAGAGACATAATAGTTAACTGATTCCTTTTAAAAACGATTAAAAATAGATAAAAAGCAATCATATAATGTGCCTCCTAGATGCAAAAAACGAAACTGAAAGTAGTTTAGTCTTTGCATGTTATTTCATGCCTCTGTGCTGGACAGTGCCATAGAGAGTCATGGCTAGGAAAACCAAACTAAACTCTCCCATGACTTTTTTCATACGGAGCCAGACAACCAGGAAGTGTGGAGATCAGAGCAGAATTACAGCAACATCAGAGCAAAAACGAGCAATGAGGATATGAAACCAGGACTGCAGTAAGGTAAAGGAAGCTATTTAGCTAAAAAAATACATTTCCTTTAGTGACCCTTTAAGCATCAATAACCACTTGCCAACCTCCTCATGTACATATACGTCAGCAGAATGGCACGGACAGGCACATGTACGTACCTGTACGGCCTCTGCTTGACGTGGGTCGGGGTTCCGATCGGGACCCCCCCCCGGTACATGCGGAGGTCGGTAAGCCTCGGGGAGCGATCCGTGACGACGGCGCGGCTATTTGTTTATAGCCGCTCCGTCGCGATCGCTCCCCGGAGCTGAAGAACGGGGAGAGTCGTATGTAAACACACCTTCCCCGTGCTTCACTGTGGCGGCGCATCGATCGAGTGATCCCTTTTATAGGGGAGACTCGATCGATGACGTCAGACCTACAGCCACACCCCCCTACAGTTGTAAACACACACTAGGTGAACCATAACTCCTACAGCGCCCCCTGTGGTTAACTCCCAAACTGCAACTGTCATTTTCACAATAAACAATGCAATTTAAATGCATTTTTTGCTGTGAAAATGACAATGGTCCCAAAAATGTGTCAAAATAGTCCGATGTGTCCGCCATAATGTCGCAGTCACGAAAAAAAACGCTGATCGCCGCCATTAGTAGTAAAAAAAAAAAATTAATAAAAATGCAATAAAACTATTCCCTATTTTGTAAACGCTATAAATTTTGCGCAAACCAACCGATAAACGATTATTGCGATATTTTTTTCCAAAAATAGGTAGAAGAATACGTATCGGCCTAAACTGAGGAAAAAAATTATTTTATATATTTTTGGGAGATATTTATTATAGCAAAAAGTAAAAAATATTGCATTTTTTTCAAAATTGACGCTCTATTTTTGTTTATAGCGCAAAAAATAAAAACCGCAGAGGTCATCAAATACCACCAAAAGAAAGCTCTATTTGTGGGAAAAAGAGGAAGCCATTTTTGTTTGGGAGCCACGTCGCACGACCGCGCAATTGTCAGTTAAAGCGACGCAGTCCCGAACTGTAAAAACCCCTTGGGTCTTTAGGCAGCATATTGGTCCGGGTCTTAAGTGGTTAAAGGATCACTAAAGGAAAAAAATTTTTGGTGCTAAAATGTCTGTCTGCAAGGAATACAGACAGAATAGTTTAAGGATTCCTGTTAAAAACGCTTTAAAAGTGCTTAAATCCTATCATGTAATCTCCCTGTGGCTTCTACTTTCGTTTCTCCTTTTCACTTCCTGTATCTCGGCGCTCGTTCGTGTGATTGACGTTGCTGTAGTGAATCGAACTACATTTCCCAGTGTCCCTTGCGCTCGCACATGCCCAGTTTAAAAAACGGGCAGGAGAGCTCTTTCACATGTATTTAGTAAACCGCCCACTAAACCTCCCACTATCCCGCCCACTATCCCGCCCCACGATTAATATTCATGCTTGGATACCCACCCACAAGGCCATTCAGAGCCATTAAAGACAGCATCTAAACCAAGCACACGAAAATGGTAAGTTTTAACCACTTAAAGACCTTAGGTGTTTTTCAGATTTGGTGTTTGCAAGACTAAAACAGTTTTTTCTGCTAGAAAATTACTTAAAACCCCCAAACATTATATATATTTTTTTCTAACACCCTAGAGAATAAAATGGCGGTCATCGCAATACTTTTTGTCACACCGTATTTGCGCAGCGGTCTTACAAGCGCACTTTTTTTGGAAAAAATTCACTTTTTTTAATTTAAAAATAAGACAACAATAAATTTGGCCCAATTTTTTTATATATTGTGAAAGATAATGTTACGCCGAGTAAAATGATACCCAACATGTCACGCTTTAAAATTGCGCCCGCTCGTGGCATGGCGTCAAACTTTTACCCTTAAAAATCTAGATAGGCGACGTTTAAAAAATTCTATTAATTGCATTTTTTGAGCTACAGAGTAGCTCTAGGGCTAGAATTATTGCTCTCGCTCTAACGATCGCGGCGATACCTCACTTGTGTGATTTGAACACCGTTTTCATATGCTGGCGCTACTCACGTATGCGTTCGCTTCTGCGCGCGAGCTCGTCGGGACGGGGCGCTTTAAAAAAAAAATTTTTTGTTTTCTTATTTAATTTTATTGATTTTATTATTTTTTACACTAAAATAAAAATAAAATAAAAAATATTATCACTTTTCTTCCTATTACAAGGAATGTAAACATCCCTTGTAATAGAAAAAAGCATGACAGGTCCTCTTAAATATGAGATCTGGGGTCAAAAAGGCCTCAGATCTTATATTTAGGCTTAAATGCAAAAAATAAAAAAAAAGGAAAACTTGTCATTTAAAAAAATGACAAAAAAAAATGGTCTCTTTAAGAGGCTGGGCGGGACTGACGTTTTGACGTCACTTCCGCCCAGCAGAGCTATGAGGACGGGTGGGGGCCATCTTGCCCTCACTCAAGTCCTCACACACGAGCTGGCAGCATCCGATCTCCTCCGCCGCTACCGACGGCTACGGTAAGCGGCGGAGGGCGCGGAAAAGCGGCGGGGGGGGGCCCTCTCCCGCCACCGATAACGGCGATCTCGCGGCGAATCCGCCGTGGAGACCACCGTTATCGTTTACACGGCCGCCCGCTGAAAACATGGATATCTCAGTTGTGACAGCAGCTGCTGCCGTTACTGAGATATCCATGTTTAAAAAGAGGGCGTACATTTACAATACGCGGGTCGGGAAGTACTAAATGTATTATCAGCAACTCTAGAATTTTAATTTTAAATTGATGATAAATATAAGATTAATTGATAATTAAAAATATGGGCATAGATTTAAAAATAAATAAATAAATAGAATAATGAATTAATAAATTAAATAATAAATATAATGGGCCATATTCTTAGAGATCTCCGGCGGCGTAACGTATGTCCTTTACGTTACTCCGCTGCAAGTTTAACTGGCAAGTGCCGGATTCCCAAACCACTTACCTGTAAACTTGCGGCGGCGTAGCGTAAAGTCCACCCGCGCAAGCCCTCCTAATTCAAATGATCCTGGTAGGGTGGCGTGGATCATTTAAATTAGGCGTGCTCCCGCGCCGATCGTAATGCGCATGCTCCGTCGGGTAAATTACCCGACGTGCATTGCGCTAAATGACGGCTCACGGACATCATTTGTTTTGACGGTAACGTAAATGGCGTCCTTTCGCCCATTCACGGACGACTTACGCAAACGACGTTAAATTTTCAAAATTTCGACGCGGGAACGACGGCCATACTTAACATTGGGTACGCCACCAAGGGGGCATGTTTATCTTTACGCCGCGTATCGCTTACGGAAACGACGTAAAATCACTACGACGGGCAAGCGTACGTTAGAGAATCGGCGTGACTAGTCATTTGCATATTCTACGCTGACCGCAAAGGAAACGCCACCTAGCGGTCAGCGTAGATATTGCAGCCTAAGATACAACGGCGCAGGCCGTCGTATCTTAGGCATGTTTAAGTGTATCTCAGTTTGAGAATATGGCCCAATATTATTTTATACAAAAAGAAAAAAGGAATAGATAGAATAATGAATTATTAAATAAATGATTGATATATGTACTACCGTTTATTATAGTGTTGTTTAATAATGGCATAGTTAATTGCATATACAATCGAGATAAGATAAAATAAAAATAAATTAATAATATGAAACAAATTAATACATTTCAAATCATAAATATTTAAAAAAAAAACATTAACGATAATAAAGATGTAATGATTTTAAAAAATTGTTTAGTTGACTATTTCAATTGCAGTAATATCATCACCCATAAATGAGGCCTTTCCCGCACCTATAGATGCAGTAATATCATCACCCATGAATGAGGCCTTTCCCGCACCTATAGATGCAGTAATATCATCACCCATAAATGAGGCCTTTCCCGCACCTATAGATGCAGTAATATCATCACCCATAAATGAGGCCTTTCCCGCACCTATAGATGCAGTGATATCATCACCCATAAATGAGGCCTTTCCCGCACCTATAGATGCAGTAATATCATCACCCATAAATGAGGCCTTTCCCGCACCTATAGATGCAGTAATATCATCACCCATAAATGAGGCCTTTCCCGCACCTATAGATGCAGTAATATCATCACCCATAAATGAGGCCTTTCCCGCACCTATAGATGCAGTAATATCATCACCCATAAATGAGGCCTTTCCCGCACCTATAAATGCAGTAATATCATCACCCATAAATGAGGCCTTTCCCGCACCTATAGATGCAGTGATATCATCACCCATAAATGAGGCCTTTCCCGCACCTATAGATGCAGTAATATCATCACCCATAAATGAGGCCTTTCCCGCACCTATAAATGCAGTGATATCATCACCCATAAATGAGGCCTTTCCCGCACCTATAGATGCAGTAATATCATCACCCATAAATGAGGCCTTTCCCGCACCTATAGATGCAGTGATATCATCACCCATAAATGAGGCCTTTCCCGCACCTATAGATGCAGTAATATCATCACCCATAAATGAGGCCTTTCCCACACCTATAGATGCAGTAATATCATCACCCATAAATGAGGCCTTTCCCGCACCTATAGATGCAGTAATATCATCACCCATAAATGAGGCCTTTCCCGCACCTATAGATGCAGTGATATCATCACCCATAAATGAGGCCTTTCCCGCACCTATAGATGCAGTGATATCATCACCCATAAATGAGGCCTTTCCCGCACCTATAGATGCAGTGATATCATTACCCATAAATGAGGCCTTTCCCGCACCTATAGATGCAGTAATATCATCACCCATAAATGAGGCCTTTCCCGCACCTATAGATGCAGTAATATCATCACCCATAAATGAGGCCTTTCCCGCACCTATAGATGCAGTAATATCATCACCCATAAATGAGGCCTTTCCCGCACCTATAGATGCAGTGATATCATCACCCATAAATGAGGCCTTTCCCGCACCTATAGATGCAGTAATATCATCACCCATAAATGAGGCCTTTCCCGCACCTATAGATGCAGTAATATCATCACCCATAAATTAGGCCTTTCCCGCACCTATAGATGCAGTAATATCATCACCCATAAATGAGGCCTTTCCCGCACCTATAGATGCAGTAATATCATCACCCATAAATTAGGCCTTTCCCGCACCTATAGATGCAGTAATATCATCACCCATAAATTAGGCCTTTCCCGCACCTATAGATGCCCGGCCTTTTATTCTCAAAAATATTGGCATTGATTTTTAAAAAATATATATATATAATAAATAAATAAATAAATAAATAAACAATTGAGATATGTACTAACTTTTATATTATTCTTGTTTAATAATGGCATAGTTGATATAATATACAATATAGATAAGATAAATTAAAAATAAATAAATCATAGAAAAAAAATGAATAAATTTACAATCATAAATATTGTTTTTTTTTTTTAATTTAAAGATAATAAAATAAAAAAATTGACTAATTTAAAAACATTGTTAAGTTGTCTAAGTTTAATCTATTAGATTCAATTATCAAACTTTGTACCTTTTTTTTTATCATTTGTATCATTGGGAGGAATAGTGTCCCATCATTGCTATAAGTGGGAGGAATAGTGCCCCATCATTGGTATCATTGGGAGGAATAGTGTCCCATCATTGGTGTCATTGGTATCAGTGGGAGGAATAGTGTCCCATCATTGGTATCAGTGGGGGGAATAGTGTCCCATCATTTGTATCATTAGAATAAATAGTGTCCCATCATTTGTGTCATTCGGATAAATAGTGCCCCATCATTGGTGTCAGTGGGAGGAATAGTGTCCCATCATTGGTGTCAGTAGAAGGAATAGTGTCCCATCATTGGTATCAGTGGGAGGAATAGTGCCCCATCATTGGTATCAGTGGGAGGAATAGTGCCCCATCATTGGTATCATTGGGAGGAATAGTGCCCCATCATTGGTGTCAGTGGGAGGAATAGTGTCCCATTATTGGTATCATAGGGAGAAATAGTGCACCATCATTGGCATCAGTGGGAGGAATAGTGTCCCATTATTGGTATCATAGGGAGGAATAGTGTCCCATCATTGGTGTCAGTGGGAGGAATAGTGTCCCATTATTGGTATCATAGGGAGGAATAGTGTCCCATCATTGGTATCAGTGGGAGGAATAGTGTCCCATCATTGGTGTCAGTGGGAGGAATAGTGCCCCATCATTGGTATCAGTGGGAGGAATAGTGTCCCATCATTTGTGTCATTCGGATAAATAGTGCCCCATCAATGGGAGGAATAGTGTCCCATCATTGGTATCATTGGCAGGAATAGTCTCCCATCATTGGTGTCAGTGAGAGGAATAGTGTCCCATCATTGGTGTCAGTGGGAGGAATAGTGTCCCATCATTGGTGTCAGTGGAAGGAATAGTGTCCCATCATTGGTGTCAGTGGGAGGAATAGTGCCCCATCATTGGTATCAGTGGGAGGAATAGTCTCCCATCATTGGTGTCAGTGAGAGGAATAGTGTCCCATCATTGGTGTCAGTGGGAGGAATAGTGTCCCATCATTGGTGTCAGTGGGAGGAATAGTGACCCATCATTGGTGTCAGTGGGAGGAATAGTGTCCCCATCATTGGTGTCAGTGGGAGGAATAGTGCCCCATCATTGGTATCGGTAGGAGGAATATTGTTCCATCATTTGTATCATTAGGATAAATAGTGCCCCATCATTGGTATCAATGTGAGAAATAGTGGCCCATCATTGGATGGATGGATGGATGGATGCATAGTGGATATAATGATGCCTGAGAGAGGGATGGATTGGATGGATGGATGGATGCATAGTGGATATAATGATGCCTGAGAGAGGGATGGATTGGATGGATGGATGGATGCATAGTGGATATAATGAATCCTGAGAGAGGGATGTGATGGGATGGATGTTGGGGGAGGGGCCGATTTGTAGAATAATTACTAGGAGTCACAAACATTATTGCATAAGAAAAATACATTGACCTAAATTATATTATCATTTTATATTCACAGCATCTGTTTTGGTAAACTGTCAGGACGCTTTTACCTTAGTTTGTTTGATTGGTGAAATTTCTCCTTCCTTCTGATGCTGAGAGACAAGTGTGTTCCTATGGGGAATTTACAAGACAGAAAAGGGGCGGGGTCCAGGCGGGGCAGGGGAGGGGAGAAACGAAACTTATTCTAATGAGAGGAGGTTCTATGGACTTAGCCACACAATGCTCACACCCCCTTCAATTCTCTGCTGCACGGTCACACGCAGTGCTTGTAGTTCAGAGAACGGGGACGAGCAGGACTTAGACCACAGTGACAAGCTCCCATGAGAAATTTACTATGGAGCCAGAGAACCAGGAAGTGAGGATTTCAGCAAAGGATTACAGCTGCTTCAAAGCAAAAACGGACAATGAGGACATGAAATCAAGACTGCTATAAGGTAAAGCAAGCTATTTTGCCCAAAAAAATGTTTTGTTTAGTGATCCTTTAACTGCAACTGCCCATAACTTCTTGAGTGTGTATCTAAATCCTTGTGACAGACAAAGTATCTCTATCCTATTGTTATTATCTCACATGCACAGTTTCAGATAACTCCTGTATGTGTGTAATGGTCGTCTTCCAGTATATTAGTAGGTGAACCTGTTAATTACAAAAGTGTTTTTATGCAGTTCCTGTTATTCTAGGTAACCCTGTCCCTTCTGGTCTGGGATTCGTTTGCTAGTTTTAGCTTAGGTCTCGATAACCAGCATGGGCTAGTGCCAAAATAGGCTTCCACAGGACACGTTGGTATGATTAACTTAGAGGTCTGGTCAGGTTAGAAATGATTAAGGAGGGACTGAGTAGATAGGCTGATTCTGAGTTCCAGTGCCTTACCACAGTTCCTGCTGGTGAGAAGCTCTGTTCCAGGCTGGTTGGACAACCACTGGAGAATCTCATCATGACTGCATATAATTAGGGTTGAGCGAACCCGAACTGTAAAGTTCGGGTTCGGTACGGACTTTGGGTTTTTCCCGAACCCGGACCCGAACCCGAATAATTGGAAAAAGTCTGGGTTCGTGTTCGGAGTTCGGGTATGTTTTGGCGCGCTGCACGGCAGCCAATCGCCATTCGTGTTACTACTGTGACTGGGAACTGATCACAGCCATGCCTACTTATGGCATGGCTGTGATTGGCCAGTGCAGCATGTGACCCATCATGTGACCAGTGGCCCAGATTCAAGAAGCAATTGCGCCTGTGTAACCATAGGTTACACAGCGCAATTGCTTACTTGCTCCAGCGTTACGAATGCTCCTGATTCAGGAACATCGTAACGCCGACTGCAGCCTAAAATCTGCAGGGCATAAGGCTCTTATGCCATGCATATTCTAGGCTGCATTCTTGCGATGACCGCTAGGGGGCGCTCCCATTGTGCTCAGTGTATAGTATGCAAATTGCATACTAACACCGATTCACAATGTTGCGCGAGCCCTGCGTACGCAAGTTACGTTGTTTCCGTATGGCGTGTTTAGCGTAAGGCTGCCCCTTCTAATAGTAGGGGCAGCCAATGCTAAAGTATACCCGTCGTTCCCGCGTCGCGAAATTTGAATTTCACGGCGTTTGCGTAAGTGATTCGTGAATGGCGCTGGACGCCATTCACGTTCACTTGGAAACAAATGACGTCCTTGCTATGTCATTTGCCGCAATGCACGTCGGGAAAGTTTCCCGACGGAGCATGCGCTCTACGCTCGGCGCCTCATTTAAATGATTCCCGCCCCCTACGGGATCATTTAAATTGCGTGCTCTAGCGCCGGGCAATTTTGCCGGCGAGCCCGCGCAATTCACGGAGCTTCTGCTCCGTGAATCAAGGGCAGCAGAGCAAATTTGCGGGGGCGCAGGGCAAAATCGTTGCCCTGCGCCTCCGTAAATAATGCGCAGATCTCTTTGAATCCGGGCCAGTGTCTATATTAGATAGAGGCACACAGCACAGATCGTCACTCTGCTTCACTCTAGATAGGGAAAGGCTGCTGGAATCTGCTGCTTAGGGAAAGTGTTAGTTGTATCTGGCTCGTTTTCACTGGATTTCACTTATGACAGGGAAAGGTTGCTGAATCTGCTCAGGGACAGTGTTAGGTCTATGCTGCTATACTGCTCCAGAAATATCAAGAAGCACACTTTATTTCTTTGATATCTGCATCATCTTATGGCATCTGGCTCGTTGTCACTGCTTCACTTATGTGAGGGAAAGGTTGCTGAATCTGCTTAGGGACAGTGTTAGGTGTATATTGCTCCAGAAATATCAACAAGCACTCTATTCCTGTGACATCTGCTGTGCTTCATATAGTTTAGGAATTTTGTTCAGCTATAGGGGCAGTCAGCACTGTATAGGTGACTCTGAATATTTCAACAGCACTACAACTGCCACACCACCTGTGCACCTGTGATATACTGTTTCTGTCAAGTACATAGTCAGGGAGAGTTTCCTGAAATATTTTTCCTATAGGGGCAGTCAACACTCTATAGGTGACTGAGTATTTCAACAGCACTACACCTGCCACACCACCTGTGCACCTGTGATATACTGTTTCTGTCAAGTACATAGTCAGGGAGAGTTTCCTGAAATATTTTTCCTATAGGGGCAGTCAGCACTCTATAGGTGACTCTGTATATTTCAACAGCACTGCACCTGTCCCCTGTGATATACTGTCTGTGCAGTACATTGTTTAGGGCTGGGTTCCTGCTTTTTGCTATAGGTGGAGAAATATATAGGTGAATCTCTGCCTATTTCACCAGCTTACACTATTTTTGTATTTAACATTTCTCAAAATTAGGGCAAGACCCTAAATTTGAGAAATATGAGGAAAACGTCAAATAAGGGACGTGGCCGCGGTCGTGGTGCTGCTGGTGAAGCTCCTGTTACAGGGAAAGGACGTGGTCAATCTGTGCCAGCTACAAGCACAAGTGAAACACCTTTTTCAGGTGCGAGTAGCCGACAGAGCCTGCAGCGGTATTTGGTCGGGCCTAATCCAGCTCTACGAATGTTGAGGCCAGGAGCAGAACAGGCGGGAGTATATTGGGTTGCTGACAGTGCCTCCAGTTCCTTCACATTGATTTCCAACCAGTCTTGTGCTGAAAGCTCAGAGTTGGCGCCTGCAGCCGATGTCCACCATCAGTCTTTCACCTCACCCCCTTGCAAATCAGCCAAGCAGTCTGAACCCCAAAGCATGCAGCAGTCTCTTCTTCTTTTTGATGAGTCTGTTAGCATGTTTTCCCATGGCCATCCACCTAGCCCAGCCTCAGAAGGGGAAGAGATTGAGTGCACCAATGCCCAACCACTTATATTTCAGGATGAGTTCATGGGGGGACCATCACAGCACGTCTTGGATGATGATGATGAAACACAGTTGCCAACTGCTGGTGCTTTTGCAATTGTGCACACCGACAAGGAGGGCAGTGGTGAAGACTGGGTGGAAGATGATGTGGTGGAAGATGAGGTCCTCGACCCGACATGGAATCAACCTCATGCAGGTGACCCATGTAGTTCGGAGGAAGAGGCGGTGGTCGCACAGAGCCACCAGCACAGCAGAAGAGGGAGCAGGGTGCCAAAGCAGAGCGTCCGTCCCCTAGACAGTACGCCTGCTACTGCCCAATGCAGCAAGGGACCGAGCACACCAAAGCCAGGTCCAAGGAGTTCCCTAGCGTGGCAGTTCTTCACACAATGTGCTGATGACAAGACACGCGTGGTTTGCCCGCTGTGCAATCAGAGGCTGAAGCGAGGCATAAACGTTCTCAACCTGAGCACAACCTGCATGACCAGGCATCTAAGTGCAAAGCACGAGCTGCAGTGGAGTAGACACCTCAAAAACCAAGAAAGGTCTCTGGCTCCTCCTGCTTCCTCTTCTGCATCAGTCTCGGGCCTCTCTGCCTCTTCATCCACCTCCGTAGTGACAGTGCCACCTGCCACCCCTCAATTAGAGGACCATCAAGCAACTCTACCACCTGGGTCACCAAACATCTCCACAATGTCCCATGGAAGCATTCAGCTCTCTATCTCCCAAACACTGGAGCATAAGAGGAAGTACCCCTCTACCCACCCGCAATCCCTGGCCCTGAATGCCAGCATTTCAAAATTACTGGCCTCTGAAATGCTGTCATTCCGTCTGGTGGAGACGCAGAGTTTTAAAAGCCTGATGGCATTGGCTGTCCCACAGTACGTCGTGCCCAGCCGCCACTACTTTTCCAGGCGAGCCATCCCTTCCCTGCACAACCAAGTGGGGGACAAAATCAGGTGTGCACTGCGCAACGCCATCTGTGCCAAGGTCCACCTAACTATGGATACGTGGACCAGTAAGTACGGTCAGGGACGTTATATCTCCCTAACAGCGCACTGGGTAAATGTAGTGGCGGCTGGGCCTGAGGCGGATAGCAGTTTGGCGCATGTCCTTCCACCACCGAGGATTGCAGGGCGCTTCAGTTTGCCTCCTGTTCCTAACTTCTTCTACTGCGCTTCCTCATCCTCTACCGCCTCCTCATCTGGTCAGCGTAACACATTCACCACCAACTTCAGCACAGCCATGGGTAAACGCCAGCAGGCAGTTTTAAAACGTTCCTGTTTGGGGGAAAAACCACACACCGCGCAGGAGTTGTGGAGGGACATGGAACAACAGACCGATGAGTGGTTGGCGTCAGTGAGCCTCAAGCCGGGCCTGGTGGTGTGCGATAATGGGCAAAATCTCGTAGCAGCTCTGGGCCTAGCCGGTTTGACGCACATCCCTTGCCTGGCGCATGTGCTGAATTTGGTGGTGCAGAGTTTCCTGAAAACTTACCTCGATATGCCACAGCTGCTGCAGAAAGTGTGGTCCGTCTGTGCGCACTTTCGGCGTTCTCACCCTGCTGCTGCTCGCCTGGCAGCGCTGCAGCGTAACTTCGGCCTTCCCGCTCACCGCCTCATATGTGATGTGCCCACAAGGTGGAACTCCACCTTGCACATGCTGGCCAGACTGTGCGAGCAGCAGCAGGCGATAGTGGAGTTCCAGCTGCAGCACGCACACGTGAGTCGCTCTGCGGAACAGAACCACTTTACCACCAATTACTGAGCCTCCATGCGAGACCTGTGTGCCTTGTTGCGCTGTTTTGAGTACTCCACCAACATGGCCAGTGCCAATGACGCCGCTCTCGGCGTGACTATCCCAGTTCTATGCCTCCTTGAAAAAACGCTACGGGCGATGATGGAAGAGGATGTGGCACAGGAGGAGGAGGAATCAGGATCATTTGCAAGGCTTTCAGGGCAGTCATTCACTAGTGGCTCCGAGGGTTGGTTCCTGCACCAACAAAGGCCAGGTACACAATTGTCTAGCAAGGGCACAGTTCTGGAGGATGACGCGGTGGAGGATGAGGAGGAGGAAGACATGGAGGAGAAGGAGGAGGAGGAACCATGTTTACAGCAGGATGGCATCCAGACCAGCTCATGGCCATGGTGCGTGGCTGGGGGGATACAGAGGACACAGATGATACACCTCCCACAGAGGACAGCTTTTCGTTGCCTCTGGGCAGCCTGGCGCACATGAGCAATTACATGCTGCAGTGTCTCCGCAACGACCGGCGTGTTTCGCACATTATGACAGGTGCTGATTACTGGGTGGCCACGCTGCTGGATCCCCGTTACAAGGACAATGTACTGTCCTTAATCCCCTCACTGGAGCGTGAACGCAAGATGCGCGAGTACAAGCGCACGCTGGTAGACGCGCTGCTGGTGCAATTCCCACCTGGCAGCGGGGCCACAGTGGAAGCAGAAGGCGAAGAAAGAGGAGGAGGAAGAGGTCGCCAACGCAGCAGGGGCACCGCCAGCACCTCAGAAGGCAGGGTTAGCATGGCCGAAATGTGGAAAAGCTTTGTCAGCACGCCAAAACAAACAGCACCACCAGCTGATATGGAACGTTTTAGCAGGAGGCAGCATTTCAGCAACATGGTGGAGCAGTATGTGAGCACACCCCTACACATACTGAATGACGGCTATGCCCCCTTAAACTTCTGGGTCTCCAAATTGGGCACATGGCCTGAGCTTGCCCTTTACGCCTTGGAGGTGCTGGCCTACCCTGCGGCCAGTGCATTATCTGAACGTGTATTTAGCACGGCAGGGGGCGTTATCACAGACAAGCGCAGCCGCCTGTCCAGAGCCAATGTGGACAAGCTCACATTCATTAAAATGAACCAGGCATGGATCCCAGAGGAATTGTCCGTACCTTGTGCAGAATAGACACCGGGCCGGCCTTACCCAGCCATTGTTTTTTTCTGATCTTTCTAGGGTTGCCATCTCATCCCTTTAAAAGCAAAAACATATTAATTACACAGGTTCTCTGGCTGATTAAGGTGCTAATTAAACTTGGTGCCTTATTGACATTAAATTAGCCCCAGAACCTGTGTAATTACTCTGTGTTCACATTTAAAGGGATGAGGTAGCAACCCTAGATCTGTCTCACTATTTTGGGGTTTATCCTAATTTAAAAAATAAATCAATTAAAAACCAAAACCTGCTGTGTTGGCTACCTCCTCCTCCTCCTCCTCCTCCTCCACCGCCGCTTCCACCTTCAGTCACATTCTTAGGCTTGCGCACTGCAACTGCTTTTTTTAAGTCCCACCAGAGGTTCTCAATCGGATTTAAGTCTGGTGACTGCGATGGCCACTCCAAAATGTTCCAGCCTTTAATCTGCAACCATGCTCTAATGGACTTGGGATCATTGTCCTGTTGAAAGGTCCAACGTCTCCCAAGCCTCAGGTTTGTGACGGACTGCATCACATTGTCATCCAATATCTCCTGGTACTGAAGAGAATTCATGGTACCTTGCACACGCTGAAGCTTCCCTGTACCTGCAGAAGCAAAACAGCCCCAAAGCATGATTGACCCCCCGCCATGCTTCACAGTAGGCAAGGTGTTCTTTTCATCATAGGCCTTGTTCTTCCTCCTCCAAACATAGCGTCGATCCATGGGCCCACACAGTTGTAATTTTGTTTCATCAGTCCACAGAACACAATCCCAAAACTTCTGTGGTTTGCCCACATGACTTTTGCATACTGCAGTCGACTCTTATTCTTTGGAGACAGCAAGGGGGTGCGCCTGGGAGTTCTGGCATGGAGGCCTTCATTACGCACTGTGCGCCGTATTGTCTGAGCAGAAACTTCAGTACCCACATCTGACAAATCTTTTCTCAGTTCCTCAGCAGTCACACGGGGACTTTTCTCCACTCTACGCTTCAGGTAGCGCTCAGCAGTCGAAGTCAGCATCTTCTTTCTGCCACGACCAGGTAGCGTTTCAACAGTGCCCTTTGCCTTGAATTTTGCATTTACTACTGTATTACAAAACCAATTGATGTCATTTTAGTTGCATATGGTTCTTTATGAAGTCCTTGTAGGATTTCATTCTGAATACAATTACAAATGTACACTAAATTCCCTAAAACCCCTTACAGCATTGGGGGGTTCAATAAAAGCTCGTCCTCAAAGGTCAAAATCATTATATTTTTTATTTAATTTTTCCCGAGGCGTCTTTCAGGACAGCACCTTGAGATATGGTGACTCCTCCCACTCCATCAGGAAACACCTTCTTTCCAATCTTTTTAAAAGGGAGGTCCCTCCTTGTACCAGTCAGTTTTTGTGTTTCCTCCTCCGGAGGGGACATCTTCTTAGGAGGGAGTCTGATATCTCAGGGAGCTCCTGAAAGACGGACTCTTTTTTTGTACTCCTACCTTTCTTTTTCTTTTAGCGGCGTTTCGTCGCGGAGACTGTCCGCTCTCCTGTGCCACCCGCGCGGCGGTGAGGGTATTCAGGCTCCTCTCTTCCCCGTGCTCAGTGGAGCCAGCAAATCTGGGGCCTGGCATTCGATTCCCCGCGTGTGCGCGGGGCGCCGCCATTTTGGCGGAGCCAGGCTCCGGAGACGCGCGTCACTTCCGGCGCGCCGGGAGGAGGGGCAGGGCGGACGCTGGGGCCTATTTCCGCTTCCTGGTCCGGCGCAGCGGCGCTTTAGGAGTCCAGGAAGCACTACACATGCCACAGGAGTAGCGCTGTCGTTTCTGCTATGGAGAACGCAGAAGATGCAGCGAGTGTAACAGGCACTGGCACCAGCAGGACCTCGGCGGGAAGCAGTAACGTGAGTCTGTCTTCCTTAGGGGTGAGGGGGTCTTATTTTCTCTCTCTCGGTCTCCTTATTTTTTTTCCCCCAGTGGAATGGGGGCCTGTCAGGACGCAGGTAGTGGTCACTTTCCTTCCTGGCGCACCTGGTGAATGGGGGGGGTTCCTTTTCTTGTCTGAGACCGGGTCTCATTCTGGACCCCTTTATTGTTTTCTTCTCGCCCGTTTCCTTAGGTCAAATCGGATACTAAGAGAAGGTGTCCTGCGTGCAGGACTAAATTGGGGGAGGACTGGAAGAAACCTTGGTGCAAAGCATGCATCACGGCCGTAGTGCAGGAAGAGTCAGCTTCTATTAGAGAGGAGTTAGTCTCTTCCGTTAAAAGCGAGTTATTGGCCTCATTCCAGTCAGTTAGGGGATCCCTAGCTTCTACCCCCTCTACTCAGCCGTCCACCTCTCAGTCTTCCCAGGAGGTGGTAGTATTATCTTCTGGGCCCTCGGTCTTCGAGGAGGTATCTTTAGGGCAACCTCAGGACCCCTCTAGTGGGGAATCGGAGACTGAGGAGGAAATTGGGTCTTCCGCAAAGTTTAAGCTTTCCTTAGAGGAGGTGGACAATCTCCTCAAAGCCATTTACGCTACCTTAGGACTTGGTGAGGAGAAGAAGGACCTAAGTTTGCACGATTGAATGTATGCTGGTCTCTGCGAGCCCAAGGATCGTACCTTCCCGGTACATTCAGTTATTTCTGAAACTATTCTACGGGAATGGCAGAAGCCAGAGAAAAAACCCTTTTTTTCCAAGTCCCACAAGAGACGCTTTCCTTTTGGAGAAGATCCATCAGCTATCTGGAACAAGGTTCCAAAGCTGGACGCAGCCTTTTCGCAGGTCTCGCGTTCCACGGACTTGTCCTTTTGAGGACATGGGTCTGCTCAAAGATCCTATGGATAAGCGTATGGATCTTCTCCTTAAGAAAGCCTGGCAGTCTATTTTGATCAATCTGAAACCAGCCATGGCTACCACTTGCGTGGCTCGTAACCTGGAATATTGGGTGGATCAGCTTAAAGCTCATATTGAGGCAGATTCCCCGAAACAGGATATTTTGGATTCCTTTTCCACCATAGCTGCAGCAGTTGCCTATATGGCAGATGCCTCGGCCGAGGCGATTACATTTTCTGCCAGGTCCGCAGCCTTAGCCAACGCAGCCAGGAGGGCCCTGTGGCTCAAGACCTGGCCAGGAGACGCAGCGTCCAAAAGTAAATTATGTGGAATCCCGTTCACAGGAGACCTACTGTTCGACCCTGAACTAGATAGTATCCTGGACAGGACGGCAGATAAGAAAAAGGCTTTTCCAGTAAAAGCGAAAAATCCCCCCCCTAAGCGTTTTTTTCTGGCCCATAAACAGCAAAATAAGGGTAAAGGACCACAGGGAAAGAGGGGTTGGTCAGCGCAGAAGGGTAAAGGTAAGGGAGTCCTTTTCAATCCTCCTGCGCAAACCAACGAGCCGCAATGACTTAGCCCCAAGGGTAGGCGGAAGGTTGGAAAATTTCCTTCGCAGTGGTCGGCAGTGTCAGACAACCAGTACATTCTGACCACTATCGCCCAGGGTTACACTATAGAGTTCTCGGAGGCCCCACCAACAAGATTTTTGGTAACTCAGACCCCAAGAGATCCAGTGAATGCATTGGCTTTAAAGACCTCCCTGTCGGAGCTTCGACAGCAGGGAGTATTAATCCAGGTTCCTCTGGTAGACCAGGACAGGGGGTTTTACTCTCATGTCTTCCTAATAAGAAAGCCCACAGGAAAATTCAGGCTAATCCTGAACTTAAAACCTCTAAACAAATGTGTAAAGTACAGAAGATTCAAGATGGATTCGATATTTTCCATCAGGAATCTTCTGACGCCAGGTTGCTTCATGGCATCGATAGACCTGAGGGATGCGTACTTACACATTCCTATATCTCCAAAGTCGCAGAGGTTTCTCAGGCTAGCTGTAGAGTTGGAGGGCACAGTGCAGCATTTCCAATACAGGGCCCTCCCCTTCGGGCTCTCATCATCACCCCGGATTTTCACCAAGGTGCTGGCAGAGGCCTTAGCACCTTTGCGTCTTCAGGGGATACAGGTCATCCCCTACCTGGACGACCTCCTCTTCTTTGCCCCCTCGAAAGAGAGGTTGTTGGCAGATCTGTCTCGGGCACGAAGTCACTTGGAATCCCTGGGCTGGATCTTAAATCTTCAGAAGTCCGCCCTAGTACCCGCACAGGAAATTCGTTTTCTGGGATTCCAGGTGAATTCACAATGCCGGAGAATATTTCTCCCTTTGGAAAAGACAACCAAGGTCTTAGATTCCGTTCGGTTGTTGCAGGCCCACCAGACACTAACCGTCAGGCAGGTTATGGCAGCGCTGGGAGTCTTGATTTCCACCATGCCAGCCGTCCAGTGGGCGAGATTGCATTTCAGACCCCTGCAGGCTTTTTTGTTAAGAGCATGGGATCACAAGCCCAATTCCCTGGACTCCCAGGTGAAGATTCCAGCCAGTGTAAAGAGATCCCTATACTGGTGGAAAAATCAGAGAGTGCTTGTGGAAGGTCTGGAATGGTTCTTCCCAGTGGAAAAGAGGCTTACCACGGATGCCAGCGCCTGGGGATGGGGAGCCCACTTAGACGAGAGGTTCACTCAGGGAAATTGGCTAAAGGAGGAATCCCTGCGTTCCTCAAATTGGAGGGAACTGAAAGCAGTCGCCCTGGCCCTAGTGGGCTTTGCTCCATACCTACGGGGTCGCCATGTTCAGATTTTGACAGACAACTCCACGGTGGTAGCCTACTTAAACAGGCAGGGGGGTACGAGAAGCCGGATGCTTCAGTCCCTTGCCACAGAAATCCTGCTCTGGGTAGAAAGCAACTTACTTTCCCTGACGGCCCTACATCTGAAAGGATCACTAAACCGGGTGGCGGACTTTCTAAGCAGACACCAGATTCGGGAATCAGAGTGGTCCCTGAATCCAGAGGTTTTTCTACAGATCGTCGACAGATGGGGTCTGCCAGAGGTGGACTTGTTCGCCTCGAGGGAGAACTCCCAGGTAGGAAAGTTCTTTTCTCTGAGCCAGGGGGATGGCTCCCTAGG
This sequence comes from Rana temporaria, assembly GCF_905171775.1. Lineage (NCBI taxonomy): Eukaryota > Metazoa > Chordata > Amphibia > Anura > Ranidae > Rana > Rana temporaria. The sequence goes on along the minus strand of NC_053489.1, from coordinate 689,518,985 downwards.
GGTGGATGCTCTGGCGAATCCCTGGGAATTTCGCCTTTGCTTTGCCTTCCCCCCGTTTCAGCTAATTCCCTTGGTTCTGAGAAAGGTCCAGAAGGAAAGGGTCCCGGTCATCCTCATCGCCCCATTTTTTGGCCCAGAAGAGCATGGTTCGCGACGCTCCTGACGATGGCAGCCGAACCTTGTTGGCACCTGCCCCTCAGGCGGGATCTTCTAGCACAGGGCCCGGTCTCTCACCCGGAAGTGGCACGGCTTTCCTTGGCAGCGTGGCTTCTGAGAGAGAAATCTTAAAAAAGAAGGGGTTTTCTGACCGTCTAGTTTCCACCTTACTTAATAGCAGGAAAAAAGTGACCCGAGCTATCTATGCCAAGGTTTGGAAGGTCTTTTCCACATGGTGTAGCTCAGCGGGTCAGGACCCTAGGGATTTAGGTTCCATCTTGGAGTTTTTACAGGAAGGGGCAGATAAAGGCTTAGCTATCAGTACCCTAAAGGTGCAGGTATCCGCACTCGCAGTGTTCTTGGAGAGGTCTGTGGCCACAGAACCCTTAGTGGGTAGGTTTTTTAGGTCTCTCACGAGATCCAGACCACTACGGTTACAGGGGTTCCCGAAGTGGGAGCTCTCAGTGGTACTTAGATCTCTGGCAAACAAGCCGTTTGAACCCTTAGGGGAAGCATCGCTTAGGAATGTTACCCTTAAAACTTTGTTTTTGATCGCTATTACCTCGGCACGTAGGATCAGCGAATTACAGGCCCTGTCTATTAAGGAGCCTTATTTATGTTTATTTACAGATAGGGTAGTGCTTAAAACTGACCCTAAGTTTTTGCCAAAGGTAGCTTCTAAGGCAAATCGTTTACAGGACATTGTCCTTCCCAGCTTTTGTTCTAGTCCTTCGGGAGAGAAGGAATTATTTTTTCACATGTTGGACGTCAGACGGACTTTATTCGGTTATTTGGAGATAACAGGTCCGTTCAGACGCTCGGATGCTTTATTTGTCCTCTTTGGGGGTATCAGAAAGGGCCAACAGGCATCTAAGGGGACCCTAGCTAGGTGGCTGAAGCTGGCTATCCGGGGAGGCTTATTTACAGGCAGACCTGACCCCACCAGAAGGGGTTAATGCCCATTCAACCAGAGCTCTTGCAACTTCATGGGCAGAAAGAGCTGGTGCCACGCCAGAGCAAATCTGCAGGGCAGCGACGTGGACAAGTTTTCACACGTTTGTGCGACATTATAGATTGGACCTCACCTCGGCCAGTGATCAGGCATTTGGCAGGAAGGTCTTACAAGCTGTCGTCCCGCCCTAAGGTAGTAAGTCTCTGTTATCCTCTCAAGGTGCTGTCCTGAAAGACGCCTCGGGAAAATTCAAGTTAGTCTTACCGGTAACTTGTTTTCCAGAAGTCTTTCAGGACAGCAACGACCCGCCCTATGAGTGTTAAATGAACTATGCTGTGACTAACGTATGTGTTTATGTGTTCCAGCCGGGGCCGGAGGTTTTTCTCTATTACAACTGACTGGTACAAGGAGGGACCTCCCTTTTAAAAAGATTGGAAAGAAGGTGTTTCCTGGTGGAGTGGGAGGAGTCACCATATCTCAAGGTGCTGTCCTGAAAGACTTCTGGAAAACAAGTTACCGGTAAGACTAACTTGAATTTTTTTTATGTTATTTTAAGTTATTTCCCTATCCACATTTATTTCCAGAGTACTTGCCATGCTCTTCCCGACATTTTGCTGCCATTTGCAGCCCTCCAGCCCTTTCCCTTAGTTTTTTAGAGACGTTTTTGTAGTCAAAAGTCCGGGTCTCCATTGACTTCAATGGGGTTCGGGTTCGGGTCAAAGTCCGGGTTCGGTCCCGAACCCAAACTTTTTTTTCAAAGTCCGGGTTCGGGTCTGAACATCCAGGTGTCCGCTCAACTCTAACAATGACCCAACTCCACCCACAACATCTCACAATGGCTACATAATGAGCCCCCAATACACATCATCCTCAATACATCTCTTAGCAGACACACTGACTCCGGGACCTGACCCAATTTACATGAGCTAATTAACTACAGCTGATGACTCAGACACCTGACCTTTAGGCTTCCTCTGTCTGCTAACTTACAATACACATTATAATCTGTAACGGAACCCCAAATGGGACAGGGGTTAACGCCGTTTAAGATATTCCATTCCGAATCCAATACAGCTTATCGACACTCCACAATTCGGCGACACGACCCATGCGGATTTCCCCCCCAGAAACGAGACACGCAGCTCTGTTCTCTGGTTCAACGGGAATAGAACATCTTTATTGAGAAGACAGGCTCTTATATACACCAAAAAGAATACTTGCAGTAATCAAATGGACAATGACACACTCCACCCACAACATCATACAATGGTTACTAACGAGCCCCCCTCAATACACATCTTTTAGTAGACAGACATTCTGACTCCACAATAATCTACATGAGCTAATTAACTACAGCTGACAAGTCAGACATCTGACCTTTAGACTGTGCTAACTCACAATCCACATTTATCATCAATAGAAATTCACACAATACAGTGTCAATTAGCATACCACAATGAAAGGTCTTTAGGAGCCATACTAAGGTTAATTTACATCACAGTAGCAGACTTAATTACCACAGCAAGCTTTTATAGTACACATCAGCCAACACACAATATATATACAATATATATCATATCTATACCTCATTAAATGTGACTAGCACAGACCATAGTGGGGTTCTCATTCACCCTGTACCCCTATTAGAGACACAGGGTGATCTACACATAAGAGGCATCGGTGAAGCTGAAACAGGAGTATCTCATACTTTCTAAGCGCTTCTGGGTCCCACGGGCCCTCCCGTTACATCATCAATAGACCTTCAAACAATTACAGGGTCAATTAGCACAAGCCACAATTAGATGCAGAGCAGCCACACTAGAATGAGCCACTCTTCTAATATGGCATATATCCTGGGAGATATTGGGGATAAACATTACAGACCCATTTTAAAGCAATCCAAGACATATTCTGAATGTCCATTATTTTCTGGCTCATACTTTCTAAGAGCTTCTGGGTTCCACAGGCCCTCCCGTTACAGTCACGGTTAATGAAGTGCTAAAAAAGAGCTCCGCAGGTGGTCCTAGATAGGATCAGGAGAGGCTATGCAATCGGATCCATTCAAAGAGCCAGAAACAGAGAAAGGCTAAAATGGATGGTACCCGAGCCTCGAAAGGGAAGAACAAAGTTTCTGCCTGTAACGCTTCTCTTTGAGAGCTGGACCCTGGGATCCAGTGCCTTGGTCACATTCCATACCACAGGTTGCTCTGGCAGGGTGCTGTACAGGTCCAAGGGAGTGGACCCTATATGCAAAGGGGGCCCGGTCCTTGAAGGTCTGTCATGACATGACCCACCATGATGGGTGAAGATTGGGTCTGCTGAGATTTCCAGCAGTATCCTGTGGCGGGAATGGTAGGTTAAAGAAAATCCTAAGAAACTCTTGTGGACTTCTTTGTCTGAGTGGATGATGTCTTGCCTGTTTTGACCACTAGAGGGTGTATAGTGTAAACATACCTGGTGTCAATATTACCATGCTTACCCGGATTGTACTGTGTCAGCAGCGCTTGTGGACAGCGTTTGCTCCTTCACTCCACTCCTGTCAGACTACTTGGGGGGTTAGGGCATTCCCCCCACCGTATTCAGGGCACTGGCAGTCCCCCTGCTGCAGGTTTAATCCCGGGATTCCCAGAAAACTGGACCGCTGTACACGCGCGGGTGTTACCCTCCTTTGTAAATGTGAGAGACAGGACATCACGGGGGGGAGGGGCTTAGCTCCACCGTTGTGCACATGCGTCCACCGTGCACAATTCTCACAGCGCAGGCGCAGGCTGGCTGAGCTTTCAAAAGTACTTATTCTGTAGTAAACTAATGACTGACGGAGGGACACAGAGACATATCCAGGGCACGTAAGCGCTGTGTGGGTGCTGGGTACAGGCATTCTCAGACACATCAGGCGGAAATTTTTCTTGGCGGAAATTCCGACAGAAAAATTCTGATAGGCAGGAATAACAAGGATGTGTTCCGATGGAGCCTACACACTATCAGAATATCCAACCAAAAGCTCAAATCAAAACCGGGCGCCTGGAGCGCACGAATACCGGAAATAACAGGGATTGGAACGCACGCCAGGAACGGTGAGTGCTGGTGTCTCATGGGGGCAATTAGAGGCATTATTTAAAGCGCAGAGAGGGTGATGTGACTCAGATATGTACCCCTGTGGAAGTATTTTTATACGAAACCGGTCGGGTCTTTGATCATATCCACCTTTACTGCGCACAGTCTGTTCTACCTTTGAAGTTTGTGTGCCCAGACTGCTGTGATTGCTTTGCAGTGTTTTCTGCTTTATGGACATTTTGGTGTGAGATTGTTCAAGATTCCTTTTTATATTCTGTGAGCATGTCCTTCTTTTTGAATTTTTAATAATTTTTTTTACGCGATGAGGAGGTGTTTTTTCTCCTTTATTTTCATATTTGTATGCTGGATCCCCTGAGAATTTTTACCGTTACCAAGATCATCACCATCATACGTTCCTGGTTCCTGGTCTGATCGTTGTAGAAAAGCCCTGCGGGAAACATCATCAGGAGTGTCCGGAAGGTTACCCTGGTAAGCCTACACAAGCTTTGAGGACCCCCCGCCATATGGTGAGATGTGGGTCTACAACATCCGGTAAGGGCAATTTTATTTCTACTAGTGATCAGTCTTGGGGATGAGATACCACAGATCAGAAGATTGATGGTCTTTTTGGATCTTACATCTATGAGAATATCAGATACCTCCTTCCAGGAAATGGGACTATGCATTCTATGACAATTACCCTATATATAATATATTTTGTTCTATTAATTGCACTTAATGATTACCACGGTGATTCGTTTAATTTATATGTGCATTTTTTGTGATCGATTCCAGCTGGTCTGGGACGTCTAGGCTGTTGTACCTAGAATTTCACATAAGTATTGTTCAGGGAGAGTGTATTCCCATTGACCTTTCAGGTCTTGGAGGATATAATTGTCACTCCCTGTGCATCTTATTATTCACCAACACTGATATTGTTGTTGTTTTTTCACTAATATTGCCCAACAGGGCATATTTGTTTTCACTGGCGCTGCACTTTCCTTTTATATCTATTTCACAGTTTTTCCATGTTGTGCTGGCAGCCTTACATTTTGGATTTTCACATTGTTTACACTGTTACTTTGTATTATAGCGCAGTATAATTTAATTTTAAAAGCTCAAATCAGACTTTTCATGTCGGAATTTCCGATCGTGTGTACGCGGCATAGGAGTCCACAACAGATGATCAGCCCTCAGGGGATTACCCCGGTAAGATTTCCTCTGTATCTACCTGGCTCTGTTAAGAGTTGAGGTCCATACCCCAGATAGATAAGCGGAGGTGTAAGCCTAGAAGTCAAAATAACCAAATTTATTCTTAAATATTCCTATAGCGTCAAGAGTGAGATGAGATCCTCCAAGAAACAATGTTTCCTACCATAATCCTCCCGTGTGTAACCTGAGCGATGCTTGTGTTGTGTTTAGTTAGGTAGGTGTAGTTTTAAGGTAAACTGTGAGGCCTTGTACAGACGGACGGACTGTCCGCTGAAAACGGTCCGCCGGACCGTTTTCAGCGGACATGCCCGCCCGGAGATTTCTGTATGATGGTTGTACACACCATCAGACAGAAATCCGCGCGTACACGATAAGCGGTGACGTGGCAGCGCCGTCGCTGCGACGATGACGCGGTGACGTGCGCGGCCCTGGAAGTTCAAAGCTTCCACGAATGCGTCTAATCACTTTGACGCATGCGAGGGATGGCGGCCGATCGGACATGTACGGTGAGTCTGTACAGACGACCGAACATGTCCGACGGACAGGCTTCCAGCGGACATGTTTCTTAGCATGCTAAGAAACATTTGTCCACTGGAAAACGGTCGGCTGGACAAATGTCCGCTGGAAACCTGTCCGGTCGGCCGTACACACGACCGAACATGTCTGCTGAAACTGGTCCGCGGACAAATATCAGCAGACATGTTCGGTCGTGTGTACGGGGCCTCAGTTGTACTTTGTTATGTACGTGACGATGTGCACCAGTTGGCCGGGCTATGCCCCAATGGCCCTTTTCAATAAACTTTTCAATAAAGAGAATACAATTAAAAAAAGGAAATAATAATCTCTGATCCCGGTGATCAGATTTGGAAGTTTATTTAGAAAAAAAGAATTACAAAAAAAAGTGAAGATCAGAAACTCGAGAAAGATCAACACAGACACAAGGGGGGTTATTTACAAAACGCAAATCCACTTTGCACTACAAATGCAAACTACAAGTGCAAAGTGCACTTGAAATTGCACTGAAAGTGCACTTGGAAGTGCAGTAGCTGTAAATCTGAGGGGTAGATCTGAAATGAGGGGAGGCTCTGCTGATTTTATGATTCAATCATGTGCAAGCTAAAATGCTGTTTTTTATTTTCCTTGCATTTCCCCCTCGGATCTACAGCGACTGCCAGGGCTTTTTTTCTCAGGCCTTGTACACACGACCAGACATGTCCGATGAAAACGGTCCGTGGACCGTTTTCATCAGACATGTCTGCTGGGCGGTTTTGGTCTGATGTGTGTACACACCATCAGACCAAAATCCCCGCGGACAGAGAACGCTGTGACGTAGAAGACACCGACGTTCTCTGACACGGAAGTTCAATGTTTCCACGCATGCGTCGAAACAATTTGACGCATGCGCGGGATTTCGGGCCGCTGGTTATACGTCATAACCAGCGGACATGTCCGATGAGTCGTACTAACCATCGGACATGTCCGACGGACATGGTTCCAGTGGACAAGTTTCTTAGCATGCTAAGAAACTTTTGTCCGCTGGAAACCTGTCCGCTAGGCCAGGAAACCGGTCCGCTAGGCCGTACACACTGTCGGACATGTCCACGGAAACTAGTCTGCGGACCAGTTTCAGCGGACATGTTCGGTCGTGTGTACAAGGCCTCAGACAATAGGTGCAGGAACTCCCCTTTTCCAAGTCACTTGTTTTGTCCGCCCCTATCCACCTCCAAGCAACGTCCCTTGGTTCAATCTCCTACCCACCTCTCAGTACCGCCCCTTTTAGACAATTCAGAACCAAGTATCATTTTGTTTTGCTAAGTAATTTGTATGGAATTTGGTTTCCCCTTCCCCGCCAGCAACAATAGATTCCCCTAACAATGTACCACCCACAACAAAATTCCCCCCCAGCAACAATAGACTCCCGGCAGCATCAACAGATCTCCGCACAGCCAGCATTAATAGACTCTCTGGCAGCCATCAACATTGGACCCCTCCCCCAACAGTAGATCTCCTTCAGCAACAACTGACCCCCCAACAACAACTAGACCTACTCAGCAACAATAGACCCCCCTCACCCAGCAATGAGCATCAATACCCTGCAGCACACCCCAGCACCCCTTGACATTACATAGTCAGTCCAGGAGGTGCCGGAACTGCATTCCCCCTCGCTGAAAAAAAGCCCCGGCGACTGCGCTTCCAAGTGCACTTCCAGTGCAATTTTAAGTGCACTTTGCAGTTGTAGTTTGCACTTGTAGTGCAATGTGGATTTGCCTTTAGTAAATAACCCCCAGTGGGGTTTGTTTACTAAAGCTGGAAAGTGAAAAATCAGGCTCACTTCTGCATAGAAACCAATGAGCTTCCAGGTTTTATTACCAGGCTTAATTGAACAAGCTGGGGTTAGAAGCTCATTGGTTTCTATGCAGAAGTGAGCCTGATTTTGTAAATAAACCCCATTGTGTACTTAAAAGTGGGGTCTGCCTGTACTGGAGAATCAACAAACTTAAAATCAGTGGCAGATGGTGATTTTTTTGGCACTTACCCCATCTAGAGGAGTAATGGGCAGTGGCTCTGTGTCCTCTCCTCTATTAGCGGCTTCCAGTGTGCGGCTCTGTGTCCTCCCCTTCTCCTAAGCATCCAATAGGATCGCCTGTCCTTTTAGCAAATCCGGTGATGGGTCTGAAAACCCACTCCCTGATTGGCCGGGAGGAGGATCCGTGTTACAATAGTGAATATTCATTCGCTGTTGTAACACACCTGGGTGGGATCCCTTTGAATTATTTGCACCCTGAGCCCAACCTATTTTGAAGCCTTTTAGAGCCTCCGGCTCTAATAAGGTGCTTCAAAAAAACACCCCCGCCATTGTAATTCATGCAACCCGCGTCCTGCAAGGGGCCAGATGCACGGATTGGGAGAGGTGGCGATGGATAGGAGGGACAGGCGCCTGTGCGTCTTTATTGGATGGGCGGCCCCTGCTTAAAAGTATCTATTTTTAAAACTCACATTTGTCTCAACAAGTGTAATTTACTAACACGTTCCTCGTACAGCTCCATGTTCATTAAAAGTAGTACAAACTGTGAGCCAAGGTTCTACCTGTTTTTAAAGAAAAAATATAACATGTATAATAATTGCTGTTCAAGTTCTTTTATAATTGAAAGTAGACCCTAGTAAACCCGAACTGGATAACATGTAGTTTGAATTCTGCACCGTGGGGTTGATTTACTAAAACTGAATTAGTGCAAAATCTGGTGCAGCTCTACATAGAAACCAATCAGCTTCCAGGTTTTTTGTCTAAGTTTAAATTAACAAGCTAAAGTTAGAAGCTGGTTGGCTACCATGCACAGCTGCACCAGATTATGCACTCTCCAGTTTTAGTAAATGAACTTATCCGGCATAAGTAACTGTCATTTTTTTCCATAACATCCTGCTGTTTTTTCATTCATCTTTCTATCTCAGTGCTGCTAATCTCCTGCAATCTCTTTCAGTCATTTTCTGTCTATAAACTTTTCTTATGCATATTATTGCTCTGGAACAGATACCCGACAACAGCAAACCAAGCCTGCTCGTGTGAGAGGGTTACAATGCAGCTGCCCAACTGGGAGACAGAAAAATCTGAACAAGGACCTTCATGGCAATATTAATTGTTATTTTAATGAAAAATACAGAATTAAAGAGATTTCAAATGAATTTCAAAATTACATTAATATGCTAAAGCAGAACTAAGCCCATCGGTTTCAAAACACAGGCACATTCCCGGCATGCCAGCAATGCTGTCATATTTGCTTGTGTTCTCAACCAAACTGGTAAACCATCAATGGCTGGTGTCATTACTGATCACATGTGCAGCACCATGGCAGTTGTAGATCAAAGAAAGGCTGAGATGGTAGCTTCATTGGCTAAGAAGAATAGAAGGGTTTAGTTCTGCTTTAAAGATTATACAATATTTCCTGGTTTACATCTACTCATCTTCTCATCTTCTTCTTTTCATTCTTCAGCTGTTGGGATTTTTAAACAGGTCAAAAAATCCAATTGTCACCACCTTGGTATTTATTCTCTCTTGAGAAGAGGAGATAAGGAGGGGATATCACTCGCATGTATAAAAACATAAGAGCCGGTTCACACTACCGCGACCTGGGGGGCGACTTGTGTCGCCCCAAGTCGCCCGACATGTCAAATTACATGTTAGTCAATGAGAGCTGTCTTAATGCACACTACTGAAGTCACTCCAACTTCAGGAAAGGTTTTTGTACTGCTTCAAGGCGACTTCTATTCGACTTGTACCCATTAATTTCAATGAAAGTCACCTCCAAGTCGGATCCCCTGTCTTAACTGAAGCAACTTTACAGGAAGAGGAACTAGTTTTCTTAGGCAAACCCCTCCCTCCCACAGAGCTGATTACTGTTTGATTGGCCACTGGCAAAGTCACATGTCCTGGAGGTGACTTGAAGTCGCCTTGTAAGACGCACCGAAGTCGCCTCGCAAAGTCGCGCCCAGAGTCGTGTTGCTCATGTGTGAACTGGCCCTAAGTGGTCCACTGAATGAACTTGGTGTTGAGTTATTTACTTTAAGGTCATCACAGAGGACAAGGGAGCACTCTAGAGGAAAAAGATTTAATCTCCAAATACAAAAAGCTTTCGTCACAGTAAGAGCTGTGACAATGTGGAATATACTCTTTCTTAAGCTGGTTCTGTCTAGCTCAGTAGATTGCTTTACAAAAGGCTTGGATTCTTTCCTAAATGTACATAATATGACCGAATACTAACATTCTTATAGCTAAAGTTGATCCAGGGAATATCTGATTGCCTCTTGGGGGACAAGGAAGGACATTTTGCCCCTGCTGGAGCAAATTGGATCATGCTTTGCTGTTTTTTTTTGCCTTCCTCTGGATCAGCTTCTAGATTGTAGGTTCTAACAAGCAGGGCCCTCTGATTCCCCCTGTATTTAATTGTATTGTAAATGTACTGTCTGCCCTAAAGCGCAGCACAAACTGTCGGTGCTATATATATCCTGTATAATAATAATTAACTGTGCGTATAGGATTGTGTACAGTATATAGGATTGTATAATTTTTTTCCCTTTTATTGGTTGAACTAGATGGACTAGATGGACGCGTGTCTTCTCTCCTCCCCTCCTTGTTGCTGACACGGATAGTGACATCTTCAATGTCACTTCTGGGTCCGCCTTTCAGTGTTAGTGTGTTTTTTTAAATAGTAAAAAATAAAGTTAAACCCAAGCACATAAAATGCTCTGCAAAGGCCCCACACCCACATATACACTTGTACAAACGTAAACTCACGCATTGGGGGCACCTACGCATGAAAACACCAATTGAGATACACATGGTGCATATCACCACACACACTGGAGTGAGAGCAATATTTCCAGTACCAGACCTTCTCCATAATGCCAAACGGATGACCTATTGTATTCCAATTTCCAAAATACATTTTACATTTTAAGACATTCACTGGAGAGTTTTCACAAGCAACACAAATAACAATTAGGAATGAGCCGAACACATACCCCCCCCCCCCCAGTTCGGTTCACAGCAGAACATGTGAACAGGCAAAACATTTCTACACCATTAAAGTCTATGGGACAAGAACATGAAAAATCAAAAGTGTTAATTTTAAAGGCTAATATGCAAGTTATTGTCATAAAAAGTGTTTGGGAACCCGGGTCTTGCCCCAGGGGAGTGTTTGGGTACCCGGGTCCTGCCCCAGGGGAGTGTTTGGGGACCGGGTCCTGCCCCAGGGGAGTGTTTGGGGACCCCGGTCCTGCCCCAGGGGAGTGTTTGGGGACCCGGGTCCTGCCCCAGGGGAGTGTTTGGGGACCCGGGTCCTGCCCCAGGGGAGTGTTTGGGGACCCGGGTCCTGCCCCAGGGGAGTGTTTGGGGACCCGGTCCTGCCCCAGGGGAATGTTTGCGGACCCGGGTCCTGCCCCAGGGGAGTGTTTGGGGACCTGGGTCTTGCCCCAGGGGAGTGTTTGGGGTCCCCGGGTTCTGCCCCAGGGGAGTGTTTGGGGTCCCCGGGTCCTGCCCCAGGGGAGTGTTTGGGGACCCGGGTCCTGCCCCAGGGGAGTGTTTGGGGACCCGGGTCCTGCCCCAGGGGAGTGTTTGGGGACCCGGGTCCTGCCCCAGGGGAGTGTTTGGGGACCCCGGTCCTGCCCCAGGGGAGTGTTTGGGGACCCGGGTCCTGCCCCAGGGGAGTGTTTGGGGACCCGGGTCCTGCCCCAGGGGAGTGTTTGGGGACCCGGGTCCTGCCCCAGGGGAGTGTTTGGGGACCCGGGTCCTGCCCCAGGGGAATGTTTGCGGACCCGGGTCCTGCCCCAGGGGAGTGTTTGGGGACCTGGGTTCTGCCCCAGGAGAGTGTTTGGGGACCCGTGTCCTGCCCCAGGGGAGTGTTTGGGGACCCGGGTCCTGTCCCAGGGGAGTGTTTGGGGACCCGGGTCCTGCCCCAGGGGAGTGTTTGGGGACCCGTGTCCTGCCCCAGGGGAGTGTTTGGGGACCCTGGTCCTGCCCCAGGGGGAGTGTTTGGGGACCCGCGTCCTGCCACAGGGGAGTGTTTGGGGACCCTGGTCCTGCCCCAGGGGAGTGTTTGGGGACCCGGCTCCTGCCCCAGGGGACATGTATCAATGCAAAAAAAAAAAAGTTGTGATTTTAATAATGCTTAAAGGGGAGTTCCAGGCTTTTTTAATGTTTATTTAAAGTCAGCAGCTACAAAAAGTGTAGCTGCTGGCTTTTAATAAACATGCACTCACCTGCTCCATGGTCCAGCGACTCCCCGGCTGGAGCCCTGCTCCTCTCCCCCCTCTCCGGTCATTGTACCCCTACCCATTCACCAAACAAAAAGTATCTATGGCGGGGCCACCCGTTGATGAAACCGGATGACCCCGCCCCCTCTGACAGCACATGAAGTCAGAAGGGGCGGGGTCACTTGGTTACATCACCGGGTGTCCCCGCCCTTGCCTGTATAACAGCTGTCAGTGCAAAAAGACAGAAGTCTGCAGGACGCCTCCCATTGAGGTACCCCCTACCCATTCACATGGGGGGCGGGATCTTGGGTACCCCTTGTTAAAAGGGGCTTCCAGATTCTGATAAGCTTCCCACCCGCAGACCCCCACAACCATGGGGCAAGAGTTGTGGACCCCTAAAGCACCCTCCCTGATGTTGGCGGCAAGTGGCCTGGTATGGTTCAGGAGGTGGGGGGTGCTCGCTTATTCTCACCTCCTATCCTGACCTGCCAGGTTGCTTGCTCAGATAAGGGTCTGGTATGGATTTTAGGGAGGACCACTATGGCATTTAAAAAAAAATGGTACAGGGTTCCAGTTAAAATCCATAGCAGAGCTGAAGGGTGCGAGGTTCCCCTTAACCACTTCAATACACTGTGTTATATATACTACACTGCCTGCACTGAATATAGTGTCTACACTGAATGCAGAGAATATATATATATATACTAGACTGTATATATATATATATATTTATTAAATACACTGCCTGCACGCCACCCACTAACCTGCCTGCATAATCAAGCTCAATCTATCTCCGTCCACACACTATACACGCCCGCTATGTAAGAAGCCTTATATAGTGTGTCCCCCCTGATACATGGTCGACCAAAGGCGCTGTGATTGGCCAAAGCATGCAGGTCAGGTGCATACTTTGGCCATTTCTCAGACGTCAATGATCTCGCAGTGCATTATGGGGTGCTCCGCGGTGTTCAAATTCTCCGTGAATGCCCCATAATGCGAGCAAACGAACACCCAATGTTTAAGTCGAACTTACGTTCATCTCTAACCGCGGGCTCATCCCTGATAACAATGATGAAAGACATTCATTTCTGGTATTGTGGAATGCTGACCATGACCCCGACGTTGAAATTCCTCTCTGTACAATATTAGGATACAAACAATCTCTCTACAGACTGATCAACAACACGATCCAATGACATTCTAAGGACTGTCATGTATGGTTGGGATTGTGGACCCTCCATGCAGTGTGTAAGCTGGATAGCAGTATGGTCAGAGAGGTCACCCATGCAGGCTACCGCTGGCCTAGTACAGGGAAGCATAGAGAAGAGGATCTGGGAAAAGCACAGAATACAAGACTCATAGGAATGGAAGGAGTTTAGTGTAGCACTGGGGCGCTGGTCTTACCGGGAGACAGGAGTATCTTAGCAGCAGTGGGATGCTGAGCTTACAGAAACACAGAGGTACAATGTATGAATATTGAAACACTGGGGTACAGAGATCCCACTGGGAAAACTGGGGTACAGAGATCACACTAGGATCACTGGGAACTCTGAGTGTACAAAGATCACACTGGGATCATTGGGGTACAGAGATCCCACTGGAAGACATTGCGAATATTGGGGGTACAGAGATCACACTGGAAGACATTGCGAATATTGGGGATACAGAGATCCCACTGGAAGACATTGCGAATATTGGGGGTACAGAGATCACACTGGAAGACATTGCGAATATTGGGGATACAGAGATCCCACTGGAAGACATTGCGAATATTGGGGGTACAGAGATCCCACTGGAAGACATTGCGAATATTGGGGGTACAGAGATCCCACTGGAAGACATTGCGAATATTGGGGTACAGAGATCCCACTGGAAGACATTGTGAATATTGGGGGTACAGAGATCCCACTGGAAGACATTGCGAATATTGGGGGTACAGAGATCCCACTGGAAGACATTGCGAATATTGGGGGTACAGAGATCCCACTGGGAGACATTGTGAATATTGGGGGTACAGAGATCACACTGGGAGACATTGTGAATATTGGGGGTACAGAGATCACGCTGGAAGACATTGCGAATATTGGGGGTACAGAGATCACGCTGGAAGACATTGCGAATATTGGGGGTACAGAGATCACGCTGGAAGACATTGGGAATATTGGGGGTACAGAGATCCCACTGGGAGACATTGCGAATATTGGGGGTACAGAGATCACACTGGAAGACATTGCGAATATTGGGGGTACAGAGATCACACTGGGAGACATTGTGAATATTGGGGGTACAGAGATCACACTGGGAGACATTGTGAATATTGGGGGTACAGAGATCACGCTGGAAGACATTGCGAATATTGGGGGTACAGAGATCCCACTGGAAGACATTGCGAATATTGGGGGTACAGAGATCCCACTGGAAGACATTGCGAATATTGGGGGTACAGAGATCACACTGGAAGACATTGCGAATATTGGGGGTACAGAGATCACACTGGAAGACATTGCGAATATTGGGGGTACAGAGATCACACTGGAAGACATTGCGAATATTGGGGGTACAGAGATCACACTGGAAGACATTGCGAATATTGGGGGTACAGAGATCACACTGGAAGACATTGCGAATATTGGGGGTACAGAGATCACACTGGAAGACATTGCGAAAATATTGGGGGTACAGAGATCACACTGGAAGACATTGCAAATATTGGGGGTACAGAGATCACACTGGAAGACGTTGCAAATATTGGGGGTACAGAGATCACACTGGAAGACATTGCAAATATTGGGGGTACAGAGATCACACTGGAAGACATTGCGAATATTGGGGGTACAGAGATCACACTGGAAGACATTGCAAATATTGGGGGTACAGAGATCACACTGGAAGACATTGCAAATATTGGGGGTACAGAGATCACACTGGAAGAAATTGCAAATATTGGGGGTACAGAGATCCCACTGGGAAACCTTGCAAACACACAGTAGATACAAGGTGGATCCAGCTACAGGAACAATAAGAATATTGGGGTTACTAGTGTCGTGGGTTATGAAGGAGAAAAATAATAATAATAAATGAATATTTACTGGAAGAAATATTAAAGTCCAGAAGGCCTCGAAATTGAAGTGAACTATTGCAAATGAAAACCTTTCAGAGCAAAACAGATGATTTCACAGGCTGTGTAAAGCCTTCAATACATTAGCCATCTCTTAACTTTTACGAGCCTTGTGTTGAATCAGAAACAATGATGCTTTTCACAACCAAACAAGAGGGTCCGGATTCACAAAGCACTTGCGCCGACGTATCTCAAGATACGCCGTCGTAAGTACAAATGTGTATGTCGTATCTATGTGCCGACCCACAAACTAAGATACGCCTAAAAATAGGCTTCATCCCTCCGACGTAACTTTCCTACACCGGCGTAGAGTGGGTGCATATTTACGCCAGGCGCATTTGCCGCTTCCATTGATTTTCTATGCAAATGAGGGAGATACGCCGATTCACGAACGTAGTTGCGCCTGGCGCATAATATACGCGGTTTGCGTAAGTCGTACGTCCGGAGTAAAGTTATTCCCCATCTATGATGCGCAACCCATGCAAAGGTATGGACCAGGGAACACGAGCCGTCGTATTTTACGTCGTTTACCTTGTACGTGAATAGGGCTGGGCGTAGGTTACGTTCACGCCGTAGGCAGTAAACCGTCGTATCTTAGGCAGTTGTTCTGACGTGATTCTAAGCATGCGCACTGGGATGCGTCCACGTCTTGAGCTCTCGGTATTGGGAATTTTTGTTCAAGAAAACTATGGCAGAGAAACCCATTGTGAATAGATTTTAGTAAATAATAATGTTGACTCTAGCTGTCCTAAAAACAATGGATGATGTTGACCAAGAAGAGTCCCTAAGAAGAATTTGTTGATACAGCCGGGCTAGTATCTTCATTAGAAGACAGTCTAAAGTCAGATTTTCACGTAGAAAATTTGACTCATATATAGATATCTGATCATAAGTGATGCATATTCCATTTCCCAGACATTTCAAGAAAACCTCTGTATGCAGGTTGTATTATTTTGTGTAGATTGATAGATATAATTTGGGCATGTTTAGAAAAAAAAATGTTTTCAAAGATATACATTTATACAGGAATATAGAAGCATGTTATGTAGGAATCAAAATTATACTAATTGGATTTTATATAATATAAAGTTACCAGAATGTGTATATGTGCATGTATATAATATATATATATATATATATATATATATATATATATATATATATATATATATATATATATATATATATATATATATATATATATATTGTGACAGTATGCGAGGTGCGATACATGATCATAGGTACATTTCACCTCGCATACGTTCCATTATGAGGGACTGAACCGGAATCCGGTCCGGGTTTTACAGCCTCTGGGCCTGGCTAGGGTTCCGGTCCGGATGTTTGGGTCCACAATCAGCTGGACTTTAAATGACCAGGAAGAGAGCACAACAGGGCTCTGGCTTGAAACTCAGGAAGGGATCTGAGTGAGGGGAGCGCTGAGTGCTGGACTGAAAAGGTTTGCTTTACTGCATGTTTTGTGGGTGTCAGGGACTAGCCCCACACTGTATAGAGAGGAGATCCTGTTTGTTTAGTTTAGCGCCGGACGGCAAGGATTTAATTTACTGTTTTGTTTATTTTAATCTGCAAACCGTTTATAAATAAAATCTGGCATCCGCTAGACTTAAAAGAAAGTGCCTGCTTACAGACTATGATTTCAGAAAAGGTGATCCCCACGAGCTAATCCCTCACACGTGGTGGATTCAGCGGGCACTTTTCTGAAAATGGAAGAAATGTTAAAGGCCCTGCTACAGGCCAATGCAGCCCAGCGGGAAACCAACCGCCAAGTCGCAGAGGCCGCTGCAGCACAACGAGAGGCCGCTGCAGCACAACAGGCTGCCCAGCAGGAGATAAACCGCCAAGTCGCAGAGGCCGCTGCAGCACAACACCGCCAAGTCGCAGAGGCCGTTGCAGCACAACACCGCCAAGTCGCAGAGGCCGTTGCAGCACAACACGCTGCCCAGCAGGAGATGAACCGACAGTTCGCCGAAGCTCTGGTGGAACTGAAAAAAGGGTCCACACCTCCGGTGTTAGCGGAACCAAAGATTGTACGTGCTTCCTACCACCTGCAAAAGATGACACCGGCGGATGATGTTGAGGCGTACATGGCGACTTTCGAGAGAGTCGCTGACCGCGAAGGATGGCCAAAAGAGCAGTGGGCGGGACTATTGGCCCCATTCCTAACAGGAGAACCCCAAAAGGCCTATTTTGACTTAGAACCAGATAAGGCCCAGGACTATGAGACTCTAAAGTCAGAAATACTCGCACGCTTGGGTGTCACCATGGCAGTCCGGGCCCAGCGCGTGCATCAGTGGTCCTATTCCAGCAACAAGCCACCCCGGTCACAAATGTTTGACCTGGTCCACCTCACCAGGAAGTGGTTGCAGCCAGAGACTCTGACCAGCCCTCAGATTGTGGAGCGTGTGGTAATGGACCGGTACCTGCGTGCGCTCCCTGCTACCCTGAGAAAGTGGGTCGGACAGGGGGACCCCAACACTGCAGCCCAAATGGTGGACCTAGTGGAGAGGTACAGTGCTACTGAGGACTTGATAAACCCACCTACGCCCCACTTCGGTGTGTCTAGGGGTGCAAGATCTCCCAGCGGTTCGGGTAAGACTGTTCCAGGGTTCAAGAGTTTGGGGAGAGTGGATAAGACTGTTGTTACAGCAGATGAGACTGTAGGTCCTAGACCTGGAGACTGGCCAAAGAAGCCAGGAAGGTTTTTGGGACCGGTAAGAGGACTGGGGGTAGGGCAAATACGGTGTTTTCGTTGCCATGCATTAGGCCATATTGCTGCAGACTGCCCTCTAAATGATGAACCTATGCAATGTGATTATGTTGATAGGGTAAGACGCATTTCTCTGTTTGCACAGGTCGCATGTGTTGCGACAGGTCAGCGTCGCCTTGAAAAACAGATGTGCATTATTTCCGTAGATGGCAAGCCTCTTACAGCCCTGCTAGACTCTGGTAGTGTGGTGACCTTAGTCAGGAGTGCGTGTGTAGACCCTGCAAAACTACACCCCAGTAGTATTGGGGTAATATGCATCCATGGGGACACTCGGGACTACCAGACAGCGGTGGTTGAGGTTGATACCCCTTGGGGCAGTGTAACACATTCAGTGGGGGTGGTACCCTCACTGCTCCATGAAGCTTTAGTGGGGAGAGACTTTCCTCATTTTTGGAAGTTATGGGAGAGCGAAGGGAGGCTCGTAGATAGCGCTCCCCCTACTGGGGAAACACGGGAACTCTCACCAGACCCGTTTTGCCAAAGGGAAGGGCCTGCTGTTGGTGGGATCGAGGAGGCCGGAGATCCTCTACCATTCCCTGCCATGGCTGGGGAACCGGAGGACTTAGAAGCTAGCACCCAGCCTGAGGGTAACGAACAGGAAACCTCGCCTGACCCTGACACGGAGAGTAGCCAAAATGTGGTACCCGACTTGGAGGTCAGGAGGGAAGATTTCTGTACCGAGCAGCTGCGAGAGCCCACCCTCATGAATGCCAGGGAAAATGTTAAGATGTTGGAGGGGGAACCGGTGGATCCTAATTGGGTGGTGTCCTTTCCCTACATGGCAATTAAAAACAATTTGTTGTATCGAGTGATAAAACATGGAGGGGAAGAGGTAGAACAGCTACTGGTTCCCAAAACTTTTCGCAGGGTAGTGCTAGACCTGGCTCATGGTCATGTAATGGGGGGCCATCTCGGGGTCGAAAAAACCCGGGAGAGAATCACCCAAAGATTCTTCTGGCCCGGTTTGCATGCAGAGGTCAAGGAGTACTGCGAATCGTGCCCCGAGTGCCAAATGTCAGCACCATCTCCCCATTTTCGCAGTCCCCTTGTCCCTCTACCAATAATTGAGGTCCCCTTTGAAAGGATTGGCATGGACTTGGTGGGGCCGGTGGTGAAATCTGCCAGAGGTCACCAGCATATTCTGGTGATCCTGGACTATGCGACTCGCTATCCTGAGGCCATACCCTTGCGTAACACCTCCGCTAAGGTTATTGCCAAGGAATTAGTCCAGGTATTTAGTCGAGTGGGGATCCCAAAAGAGATCTTGACGGATCAAGGCACCCCTTTTATGTCCAGGGTTACCAAGGAATTGTGTAGATTGTACAAAATCTCCCATCTCCGTACTTCTGTCTACCACCCCCAGACAGATGGTCTGGTCGAAAGGTTTAATAAAACACTGAAGAGTATGTTGAAAAAGGTGGTCGACAAGGATGGGAGAAACTGGGATTTTTTGCTACCATATCTCATGTTTGCCATACGAGAGGTTCCACAGGCCTCCACAGGCTATTCCCCCTTTGAGCTCTTGTATGGTAGGCATCCCAGGGGCCTGCTAGATATTGCTAAAGAAACATGGGAAGGAGAGGTCAGCCCATATAGGAGCATCATAGAGCATGTCTCCCTGATGCAGGACCGAATCGCAGCCGTCCTGCCCCTAGTACGGGAACATATGGAGCGAGCTCAGGAGGCCCAAAGGAGGGTCTATAACCGGGGTGCCAAGGTCCGTACTTTCAGCCCGGGGGACAGAGTGTTGGTACTGGTTCCCACGGTAGAAAGTAAGTTTTTAGCCAAGTGGCAGGGTCCCTTTGAGGTTGTCGAAAGGGTGGGAGAGGTAAACTACAAAGTCTACCAGCCAGGCAAAAGGAAACCCCACCAAATTTACCATGTAAATCTCTTAAAGCCCTGGAAGGACCGAGAGACTTTACTGGCCACGTCCCCACCTCCAACAGACCGGATACCCGTGATACCTGACGTTCCCATCACGGATTCCCTGTCCGTAGCACAACAAACTGACGTTAGGGCATTCGTGCAGAAAAATAGAGACTTTTTCTCCCCCTTACCCGGACTGACCAACATGATCCAACATGACATAGTGACGGAACCAGGGGTTCGGGTAAATGTAAAACCGTATAGAATTCCAGAGGCCCGGCGAGAGGCAGTTGCGGAGGAAATAAAAAATATGTTAGAGTTGGATGTAATCGAAGAGTCCCACAGTGAGTGGTCAAGTCCCATAGTGCTGGTCCCAAAACCTGATGGCAGTATCAGGTTTTGTAATGACTTTAGAAAACTTAACAGTGTGTCCAAGTTTGACGCCTACCCAATGCCCCGGGTCGACGAACTTGTGGACAGGTTGGGACAGGCTCGCTACATAACGACCCTAGACCTAACGAAAGGTTATTGGCAGATACCGCTTACTGAATCGGCCAAGGAGAAGACTGCCTTTTCCACTCCTGAGGGCTCGTTTCAGTATAAGCGGATGCCGTTTGGTCTGCACGGAGCCCCTGCATCATTCCAGCGAATGATGGACAAAATTTTGAGACCACATCGCTCGTATGCAGCGGCGTACTTGGACGATGTGGTCATCCACAGCCCAGATTGGGAATCGCACCTGCTCCGTGTACAAGCGGTGGTAGATTCCCTTAGGGACGCACGTCTCACGGCCAATCCAAAAAAATGTGCCATAGGCCTGGAGGAGGCCAAATACCTTGGGTACATTATTGGCCGGGGAGTGGTCAAGCCGCAGACCAATAAGATTGAGGCAATTCAAAAATGGCCCCAACCAGTCAATAAAAAACAAGTGAGGGCCTTCCTGGGCATTACGGGGTATTACAGGCGTTTTATACCCAATTTTGCCACCGTTGCCGCCCCCTTGACCGATCTGACGAAGGGTAAGGGGTCGGTCATGGTCAAGTGGAACCCCGAAGCTGAGGAGGCATTTCAGAAGTTAAAACAGGCTCTTTGTATGGTACCTGTACTAGTAACCCCTGATTTTAGCCAGGAGTTTGTTATACAGACGGACGCCTCTGAGGTGGGCCTAGGGGCCGTACTGTCACAGAACAGGGATGGTGAGGAGCACCCAGTGGTTTACCTGAGCAGGAAGCTGAACAAGCACGAGAAAAATTATGCCATTGTAGAAAAGGAGTGTCTCGCCATTAAGTGGGCCTTAGACTCCCTGAGGTATTACCTACTGGGGAGGTCATTTAAGCTGGTCACAGACCATGCTCCCCTGAAGTGGATGTGTAATAACAGGGAGAAAAATGCTCGGGTGACAAGGTGGTTCCTGGCTTTACAGCCTTTTAAATTTACGGTGGAGCACAGGCCAGGAAAGCTCCAAAATAATGCAGATGCCCTCTCCCGTGTGCACTGCATGGTTGGGTCAAGTGCTCAGCCGCAGGGGCTTGAGCAGAGGGGGAGGATATGTGACAGTATGCGAGGTGCGATACATGATCATAGGTACATTTCACCTCGCATACGTTCCATTATGAGGGACTGAACCGGAATCCGGTCCGGGTTTTACAGCCTCTGGGCCTGGCTAGGGTTCCGGTCCGGATGTTTGGGTCCACAATCAGCTGGACTTTAAATGACCAGGAAGAGAGCACAACAGGGCTCTGGCTTGAAACTCAGGAAGGGATCTGAGTGAGGGGAGCGCTGAGTGCTGGACTGAAAAGGTTTGCTTTACTGCATGTTTTGTGGGTGTCAGGGACTAGCCCCACACTGTATAGAGAGGAGATCCTGTTTGTTTAGTTTAGCGCCGGACGGCAAGGATTTAATTTACTGTTTTGTTTATTTTAATCTGCAAACCGTTTATAAATAAAATCTGGCATCCGCTAGACTTAAAAGAAAGTGCCTGCTTACAGACTATGATTTCAGAAAAGGTGATCCCCACGAGCTAATCCCTCACAATATATATGTAGATAGTGTCTCCAATAATATAAATATTAACTTAAAAGAGTTGAACTCAAAAGGTGAGACACCTGGTAGTTGAAAGTGATATTACTTGAGGATCTCAAAGTCCAGAGAACAGTTAATCATTAAGTTGTCAACCAATAGAAACCAGACACTTTTTGGCAGTCACTCCCATATCTGCAACCAACCTATGAGATAAGGACACATACCGGTTGGGCAGAACTTAGTATAAACTTTATAGTCTTATTGTCCGGAGGGGTACTTAAGTGAAGGAAAATGAGATGAAAAGGACGATCAATCAATGAAGAAGGGAGAGACCCATGGAGGGATGACTCAGGACTGACTCCCACAGGGAGGGGGCACACTGGCACACTTGCATAATGCATGAAGACATATTTTTACACCCGTGAAGATCCATATAGAAAGCCACGGCAGCCATTTTAACTGGTCACTTGTAAGTAGGAAATAGCCATTTTGGAATGGGTTATTATGTCATTTTTGATTTTATCTTGAATCTATTGTTGTTTTCTAAAATATTGAAGTATTGAATTTTTGCAATTATGATTTATCCTTATTAATCAATAACTGGTAGATTTTTCTCTAAGGAGTATATTTTTCCTTTTGCATAGTTCCAATTTTAGTGACAAAACAAACGTCCAATGTATTTCACATTGTTAACCACTTACTTACCTGCAGTATAGTAACGGTTGGACGTGTGAAATAGACGTTCTGTTTCATTGTCATTTACACAAGTTTATTGAACCACATTGAGAATATATCATGACACAAATGTCAAATGTACTGCATGCCCAATTTGGGGGTATTTTTATTGATTTTCAAGTCGTTCATGTAATGCAATTTGTATTTTAATTTCATGTAAATATTCATATTTTTGTCTACCAAAAAATGTAGCTATTTTGTATGATCATACGTCTCCGTGAATAAGTTTCATATTATAGACTGTCATATAGATTGACTTGTATTCAAAAATATCTTCATTAAAAATAATTCATAATAAATACTGTGCAGGAAAAATGACCTTAAAAAAGCACAACACTAGGAGTCTCTAAGAATGTAGAATGGTGGCAGTGACAAGGAGTTTCTAGCAACACCTCCCAACAACCTTCTAACAAGACCAAGATCATTTCTAACAAGATCTTTCTGCACAGTAATTTCCAGCCAGTGAGCCTGTTATATAAAGGACCCAACATCGGCATATACTGTAAGCACTTAATACTCTCATATAACGATTAGTAAAGCAGATATGAATTATTTTTCTTTATAAAAGGGGATCACTTTCTGGAAATGTTTGGCCTCCTCCAGTTATATAAACCGGGAAGTTTCAGAAGGTTTGCTGGGAGTTTTCTGTATCTGGTCTTTGTGGAGGAGGACCCTCTGATGGCCTACTGGTGGTGTCTGTCCTCTCTTACATCCCAGCAGGCTGTAGACGTGTCTCTGCCACTCTGAGGATGCATAGTAATAGATCAGAGGATCCAGACAACAACTGACACTGCTCACACTGACACTGATGATGTAGACGATGTACAGGAAGTTATTACCTTCGTTATAGACCTGCAGGAAATGCATGAACCAAATAACATTGGCTGGGCCAAAGCAGAGGACAAACTCACACAACACCACCACAGACAGGAGGACGGCTCGGGATCTCTTCTGGGCGCCCTTCATGCTCGGAGCTCTGAGACTGCGGACAATTCCAATGTAACAGAAGATTGTAATAATTAAAGGTAAGAAATATAAAAGTGCGATACAAATGGGGAAAATGTAGTAAACATGAAACCTTTCAACCAATTCGGCATCCTGAACATCAGTACAGATTGTGATCTTCAGGTCGGGAAATGGTCGGGTTTGTTGTGCTATGAGAATCGGCACGATGCTGACCATCGATATCACCCAGTTGAAGCAACACACCAGCCAGGCTCTTCTCACTGTGCGCCAGGGAAGGGACTGGACCGGGTAGACCAGAGCCAGGAACCGGTCCACACTGATACCTGTCATCAGCAGGATGGATCCACGCATGTTACTTAAATACATGGCAGTGACTAATCGGCACATCCCTTCCCCCATCAGCCAGTTATTTCCTGAGAATCTGTACACGATGTGGAAAGGAAGAATACAAACAAAGAGAACATCGGCAGCGGCTAGGTTAAGCAGGTACACCACTGCTGGCTTCTTCACCTTCACCTTCACCAAGAACACGATGATCGCCATTATATTGAGAGGAAGAGACAGGAGGAGAACCACGGTGTAGATGGAGGGAACAAGCTTCGTCACCAACCAGCTGTTCATATACTCTTTAAATTCTTGTAAAAACGTTTTGTGTAGTATGTGGACCTCGATTTGTTGGGTTGAGGTCACCGTAGTTTCATTACCTGAAAACATCAAAATATGAGGTGAAGTCATTGTATGAGAAATATTGTGCAGCATTTTTCATATTACGCCAAACAGAAGGACAGCTGGTGATCTCTTGTGTGTCTCCTTAATGTTGGGTGTCCTGAGATCTGCTGATGATTCCAATGTGAGAGGAAGGACACAGCAGATCTCTGGGTATATGCTTCAGCTCTAGTAGGTGAGACACTAGGCTAACCAAAAGACACAGCAGATCTCTGTGTATATGGTTGAGCTCTAGTAGGTTGGACACTATGGAGGTAGCCTCTTCATATGCAGTCAACTGCGACAGGTCAGTCTTGCTGGCTGAGAGGAGACGTGGGACTACAATTGTATCATATTCACTTTCTCGTGCAGAAATGTCATGTTATACGTGTTTTCCTGCTGTTTTATTAAATCCTGTTGATGCTGGAACTGATCTCTGAACTTGTCTCCAGCAGCCATCTTTGCGAAGCTTCATGTTCTCATTGAAGAAGTTCTCTCGAGATTTTGCTCACCATTTTTTGTTAGAACTGATATAAAAACAGAGCCAAGCCACCATTTTAGGGTTGTGTGGAATTAGTGAGGGAAAGATACACATCTTGTGAGGGAAAGCCAGGCCTTACACAGGGAGAGTATTCCAGCCAGGGACAGAACAGGGATCCTCATTAGTCCTGCCTATCAGAACTGCCGCTGTTCTTGTGATAGAAGATTGTAACGGGAGGGCCCGTGGGACCCAGAAGCTCTTACAAAGAATGAGCCAGGAAATAATGTACAGGGGCAGAAAAATTGGGCCTTAGCCACTGGTGGCGGTGCCCAGAACCAACAATGTTCTTACAAGCTATCAGCAAGATCATTGAGGAGGAAACGAATATTCACTCAGCATAACAGGATAGTCACTCAGCATCAGCATAGGCAGTCTTGAAGGGATCTGACATTTCAAAAGAAATTAATCAGTTACATCAGCATCAGGTGCTTGGTAGCTGGTGTTGATCCAAGCCTGATTCATTTTTATGAAGGTCAGACGATCGGCCGAGTCGGTGGAGAGGCGCACCCTGTGATCGGTCACAAAGCCTCCAGCAGCACTGAATGTGCGTTCTGAAAGAACGCTGGATGCAGGACAAGCCAGTAGCTCAATTGCGTACTGTGCAAGCTCTGGCCAGTGATCCATCCTCAAGACCCAGTTAGCCAGAGGATTTTCGGTGGGAAAGGTGTCCAAGTCGGATCTTGCCCCTAGGTATTCCCGCACCATGTAAAACAGACGCTGGCGATGGTTGCTGGAACCGGTCATACCTTGGGGCTGCGGACTAAAAAATTGTCTGAACGCATCGGTCAGACGGCCACCTTCTCCACTGCTCCATCTGTGACTCACCGAAGCCTCAGCAACGCATTGCACAGACTATTCTGCAAGGCCTCCCGAAGATGTTTCATCTTCTGCTCCCTCTGCACCGGCAAGATAAGCTCCGCAACCTTACTCTTGTAACGTGGATCAAGGAGAGTTGCCAGCCAGTAATGATCCCTCTCCTTGATACCACGAATACGAGGATCCTTACGCATGCTTTGCAGGATCAGGGAGGCCATGAAGCGTAGGTTTGCTGAGGCATTCGGTGTGGAGTACTCTGGGATACTGAGGACGACATGATCCTCAGCCTCCTCATCCCAGCCACGTACAAGTCCATGGGTTCCTTGGGACTGTAAAGCCTTGTACACATGATCAGTCCATCCGATGAGAACGGTCTGAAGGACCGTTGTCATAGGTTATCCGATGAAGCTGACTGATGGTCCGTCACGCCTACACACCATAAGTTAAATAACCGATCGCGTCAGAACGCGGTGACGTAAAACACAACGACATGCTGAAAAAAACTAAGTTAAATGCTTCCAAGCTTGCATCAACTTGATTCTGAGCATGCGTGGTGTAGCAGAGCGTCCCAGAGAGAGCCTGGGAAAGTCCTGTTCGGGGTTTATACCTCTCCCAGGCTCCTCTCTTATACATTCAGGGAGCTCTGATCCAGTCCAGGTGTTCCTCTCTCCCAGGTCCATTTAAGCTCACCTGAGCAGAACAGCCGTTGGTCTGTCCTGGGAAACACAGTTGCTACTGAGCTGTGAGAGAGCAAGGAGGTTGGTAAAAACTCTTATACCTTTGTGTGGAAGCTGACAAGCTGGAGGCTTGCTCAGCCTGGTAGTGAGGGCCTAGATATTGTATAGTTAGAGCCAAGACGTGGCTAGGTTTTTGTTTGATTACTTTTGTTTTGTTTCTTCTCTGCACACTGTACAGCACCTGTAAATAGACTTTGTAGATAGCACCAATAAACACCCCACTGTTTTCACGTATCCCATGGACTTGCTATCTGTACCTGCTACCTATCCCCCAGCTTACAGTGGATTTTTAACTGATGGTTGTGCCTACTAACGATCGGTTTTGACCTATCGGTTAGGAATCCATCGGTTAATTTTAAAGCAAGTTGGATTTTTTTAACCTATGGTTAAATAACCTATGGGGCCCACACACGATCGGTTTTGACCGATGAAAACGGTCCATCAGACCGTTGTCCTCTGGTTAACCTATTGTGTGTACGAGGCCTAATTGATCCCTTGAAGACCGCTGCTGCTGATGCCAAGTGCTAGGCTCCACCTCCATGCTGACACAATCCTCCTCCTCCTCTTCCTGTGTGATAGGCGGGCAAGCAGGACCACTGTCTGGATAAAGGGGGCCTTGAGAGGTAAGGAAGTCCTCCTCTTCCTCCCTCTGTTCTGCCCCAAGGACCCTGTCCTTTATTCCATGCAGCGTGTGCTCCAACATGTGAATAAGAGGGCCAGTCTCACTGAGGCATGCACTGTCATTGCTCACCATCCTCGTGGCCTCCTCAAATGGTGATCCCTGATCAAGCTCCACTGACCCAGTTCTGCTGCCATATTGGCACAGGTACTCATTGATGGCCCTCTGCTGCACGTGCAGCCACTGCAGCATGGCCAACGTAGAGTTCCACCTGGTGGGCATGTCACAGATTAGGCGGTTCTTGGGCAGGTTGTATTCCCTTTGGAGGTCTGCCAGCCGAGCACTGGCATTATATGACCATCGGCAATGCACACAGACTTTCCTGGCCTGCTTCAGGACATCCTGTAAGCCCGGGTACCTGCCCAAGAACCGCCAGATTAAGGACATGAGCAAGACAGGGCACATGGGTCAGTTGTCCCTGTTGCAGGGCGGAGAGGAGGTTGGTGCCATTGTCGCAAACCACCATTCTTGGCTTAAGCTGGCGTGGCGTTAACCACCTCTGAGCCTGCCCCTGCAGAGCTGACAGAACCTCTGCCCCAGTGTGGCTCCTGTCTCCCAAGCACACCAGCTCAAGCACCGCATGGCATCTCTTTGCCTGCTCTCCTGCGTAGCCCCTTGAACGCCTACGGAGCACGGCTGGTTCCGAGGACACATCAGCACAGGAAGAGGCCACAGAGGAAGAAGAAGAGGAGGGGTTGGAGGAGAGAGGTGTGTCACAACCAGAAGTAGTGTTTTGGAGGCGTGGTGACGGAACAACCTCCAACACTACTGTACATTGCCCTGCGTCCTTCCCAGCTGCCAGCAGAGTCACCCAATGGGCCATAAAAGAGAGGTAACGTCCCTGTCCATGCCTGCTGGACCATGAGTCAGCGGTAATATGCACCTTACCACTGACCGCCCTGTCCAGCGAGGCATGGGCATTGCCTTCCACATGCCAGTAGAGAGCCGGAATCGCCTTCCGTGAGAAAAAGTGGCGTTTGGGAACTTGCCACTGAGGTACCGCACATTCCTCAAACTCACGGAAGGGGGCAGAAACTACCAACTGAAAAGGTAGCAGTTGAAGTGCTAGCAATTTCGCTAAGCTAGCATTCAACTGCTGGGCATGTGGATGGCTGGGAGCGTACTTCTTTCGGCGCTGCAGCAGCTGGGGCAGGGAAATTTGTCTGGTACAATCTGCCATCGGTGTACCGATAGTAGACTACCCGCATGTGTGATACATTTGCCTATATGTCTCAGTCTAATTCTCCCTGCTTGCCCTGGGTGATCCTGTCCTCGGCTAGCAGGTTATTGACGTGCTAATGTCCCCTCACTATTTCTAAAGGTTAATTGATCTATTGTGTTGTGTGAAGGAGATCTGTGTTTAAGTGGCTTGTGTTAATTATTCTGATTGCTTCACTGTGGTAATTATCTCTCTATATGCGGAGTCGAGTTGTCTAGTTAATGTATTTAGTACAACTAGTGTTCAGCTCCACTGATGTCATTATCTAAAGAAAATGTGTTTACAGACTCGGCTCCATCGTGTCTGCCTACTCATCTGTATGGAAGCCCCAGTGTGAGGGGGGCGGAGATTTGTCATTGTAACAGTTTTGGAAATGACATATAAGCTCTGTGTTATAACATTAAAGTCTGTCTTGGTTCCAGCATCCAGTCTTGACTCATGTGTGGGGGATCCTGTGATGTTCTTGTATGGGGAGGAGGGAATGCTTGACGGGGATATCATACCGATACCGTCACAATTGGTTGGTAGCAGTGGGATTTTCCCTTCTACTCTCCTTTACACCCGGGATTCCAAGCAGACACTGGAAGAACTACTGGAAGTTCGTGGAAGGATTGCTTGCAACAAAACCGAACGGGTCATCATAGCAGAATCAATGGAGATAGACCAGGAGAACGGGATTGCAGCAACGCCAGCGGTACAAGAGATGGAGACAGCAGTGATTCAGGAGGAGGAATCGCCAGCCAACAAGCTAATGAGAGAGAAGCTAGCGTGGTTCGGCCCGAACCCAACGCCGGATGTGGTGCTGAAAGTGATGGAGCTACAGGAGGCTAAAGAAATAAGAGACAAACAAATAAGAGACGCAGAACTACAGGAGGCTAAACAAATAAGAGACGTAGAACTACAGTTAAAACTGGCAGCAGTCCAACAAGCAGCCGCACCTTCTCCGAACAGTGAGTACAGCACAGCAGACGCAAGGAAGATTCCGTTTAGCGCTTTTAAAGCTTTTGATGAAAAGGACTGTGAAATTGATAACTACCTGGCGGATTTTGAGCGACAATGTAACCTGCACCGAATAGCTAGAGGAGAGTGGGTTGCAATATTGTCAGGCAAACTGTCAGGCAAAGCTTCTGACGCTTTCCGGACCGTGCCAGATCAGGATATCCATAGCTACGCCCGGGTTAAAGAAGCGCTCCTGGCTCGTTATGCAGTAACCCCTGAGTCCCACCGACAGAAGTTCAGGGACTCACGCAAAACCACGAAAGACTCTTACGCGGAATGGGCATGCCAGTTGTCCCTGTCGGCCTCTAACTGGGTTAACAGCAGCCAGGCCACCACCGCAGAGGACATTTTGCAACTAATGCTCCTGGAGCAATTTTACAATCACATCCAGACGGACATCAAGGATTGGGTGAGAGATCGCAGGCCCATGACTCTACCAGAGGCCGCGAAGTTGGCGGATGAATATGCAGATACTCGCAAGACAAACCAGGTCACATCACGGGTACAACCTCCACGACCAACGGCGCCCTCACACCCACCAGCCACTAGATACCAACCTCCTAACAGACCGATGACATCGAGCCCTCGCTATCTACGCCAGGAGGACAATGAACAACGCTGTTTCCGGTGCAAACAGTTGGGTCACTTCAAGCAGAATTGCCCCATGAATGACAACACCAGGTCAAATTGGTCTCAACCTGGGTACCGCCCACCAGCAGCAGCCCATTGTGTAGACTCGGCTTGGGATCCCCAGGAGCTGGGTCAGGAAGAACCATTGGGCACCCCTTACGAAGCCCTCATGGTACAATCTGTTATTACGGACAACAGGGAACACCATTGTCAGCTGGTCATGGGCGACAGCCATGAGCCGGAGGGGCCTTGGAGGGAGCTGGGCAGAAAGAGGCACCGCCAGCTACCCTCCAAGAAGAAGAGGTCCTGGAAGTCATATAACCAGCGGACCTGGGAGGAGAAGAAGCGACTGGAGGAGATGGAATCGCAGCGGGCGCCCCAGATGCGGGCCGAGATGTTCACCAAGGGCCCACCGGTGGCCCCTTACACCACCACCCAGTTCCTGATTAGTGTTGCTCACGAATATTCGCATTGCGAATATTCGACTCGAATATAGCATATTCGAGAAATCGCGCTATATTTCGAATTTCGCGGTGAATATTCGCAATTCCGAATATTCGCATTTTTTCAATTTGATTTTTAAAACAGATCACATCCTATCGACGTCTAAAAGCATTGCTGGTATGATTAGAGACCCTGGGCCGAGTAGCTAAGCTGAGGCGATCCTTTTATGTTGCCAAATTGAAAAAAAAAAAATTGCGATTTTTCGCTATTGCGAATGCGAAAATGATTGCGAATTTTCGATAACTGTGGTAGGAGAACTCTGATTGTCTCTGATGCAAAAGGGGGGGGCTTTGTGTATGTGTATGTTATGAATATTTGTATGTTTGATATTATTATTTTTTGTAAGAAGGAAAAAATTGCGCATACCTTAAAAAAAGGGGAGAATACAGCAGCAACTCAAAAATGTTATACAACATAAATTAATACAAGACAGAAAATGGAGTCGCTCTACAAGAATAACAAATATGTCTAGTGACAAGACATGTGGGCAAATTATAAAATAAGCAAGCGCAAATAACTTGTGAAATACACAGTGAAACAAATATATAAAGAAATATAGTCCCAATAATAGAAAAAGAATCTTTCATAAAAATGTCTTTGATATGTGAAGTGAAAAAAAGTCCAAAGCATGCAGCATGAACGTGTTCAATCTTCAAGGTGTTTGATTGACAAACGGCTGTGACAGATGGATAGAGTAAAGAATCACCACCAATGCAAAACACTTTTTATTTTGTATTGTAAAATATCACGAATATTCTGAGCCAATCAGAGTGCTCCTTCCGCATTTGCCGAATATTCGCAATTATTTTGTATTGTAAAATATCAAGAATATTCTGAGCCAATCAGAGTGCTCCTTCTGCATTTGCCGAATATTCGCAATTATTTTGTATTGTAAAATATCAAGAATATTCTGAGCCAATCAGAGTGCTCCTTCTGCATTTGCCGAATATTCGCAATTATTTTGTATTGTAAAATATCAAGAATATTCTGAGCCAATCAGAGTGCTCCTTCCGCATTTGCCGAATATTCGCAATTATTTTGTATTGTAAAATATCACGAATATTCTGAGCCAATCAGAGTGCTCCTACAGCATTTGTCGAAATTGCGCAATAAATATCGCATTCGCATGTTGCGATATTTCGATAAAATATCACGAATATTCTGAGCCAATCAGAGCGCTCCTCCAGCATTTCTCGAAATTGCGCAATAAATATCGCATTCGCATGTTGCGATATTTCGATAAAATATCACGAATATTCTGAGCCAATCAGAGTGCTCCTACCGCAGTTATCAAAAAATCACAATTATTTTCGCATTCGCAATAGCGAAAAATCGCAATCATTTAATTTCGATAAAATATCACGAATATTCGAATTTAGCGAATATATCTCGAATATTCGAATATATATTCGAGATATATCGCGAAATCGAATATGGCATATTCTGCTCAACACTATTCCTGATGATGAAGGACCACGTGGAGAGCCTGCAGGACATGAGCAAGCAGGATCTGATCCGTGAGTACATGGAGCTGGAGGAGTGCATAAGCCGCATGGGGGAGGAGAACAACCACCTGAGGTCACAGCGGGCTGACCCCCCCAGGCTCCATTAACTGGAGATGGAGCTGGAGAAGCTCAAAGAGGAGAACCGGCGGCTGCGGAGGGAGCAGGGGGTGGCTGACCTTATGGGGCTCGGAGTCCCCTCCCCCCCCGGACTCTGAGCACCAGTGCTACAGCATTTCAACAAATATAACTTTTTCTTTTTTTATGAATCTCCTGTGACTGTCACTTCAGAGCCATAACCTGCCCCTCCCATAGCGGGACACCTAGATGGCGGCGCACAGACCCATTCGCCGTCTTCACACTGACTTCTGGTGACTTTGCAGATCGCACAAAGACTTGGGGACTGACCGGCGTGTGATCTGACGACCCGGTGGCATACCTGAGTCTGAAGCAGTTGCCAAGGGAGGTCAGTCATGCCAAACGGAGTTAACCTCGGACTAAAAGCTCTGAACCCGTCAACCCTACTGGACCAGGGAAGGTCCAACCGGGTTTTCCGTAGCAGGGAGAAAAAGGGGGGCCATTGTGATACATTTGCCTATATGTCTCAGTGTAATTCTCCCTGCTTGCCCTGGGTGATTCTGTCCTCGGCTAGCAGGTTATTGACGTGCTAATGTCCCCTCACTATTTCTAAAGGTTAATTGATCTATTGTGTTGTGTGAAGGAGATCTGTGTTTAAGTGGCTTGTGTTAATTATTCTGATTGCTTCATTGTGGTAATTATCTCTCTATATGCGGGGTCGAGTTGTCTAGTTAATGTATTTAGTACAACTAGTGCTCAGCTCCACTGATGTCATTATCTAAAGAAAATGTGTTTACAGACTCGGCTCCATCGTTTCTGCCTACTCATCTGTATAGAAGCCCCAGTGTGAGGGGGGTGGAGATTTGTCATTGTAACAGTTTTGGAAATGACATATAAGCTGTGTGTTATAACATTAAAGTCTGTCTTGGTTCCAGCATCCAGTCTTGACTCATGTGTGGGGGATCCTGTGATGTTCTTGTATGGGGAGGAGGGAATGCTTGACGGGGATATCATACCGATACCGTCACAGCATGTACTACTAGGTTGTGACACATCTAATTATACACCTTGGGTTTCTAGAGCACTGGGCTGACTTTTCATTGGGGTGCAGCCTATATGCTAAAGACGGTTTGCACTTGAATGGAAGGGGGTCTGCTGTGCTGGGGGAGAGGTTTATGGGAATGCTGGAGGAGTATTTAAACTAGGATTGAGGGGGGAGGGTGAATTAGAATTACATCGAGCAGACAGGTCAGTTAGTGGTCAGACATTAATGGAGAGTGGAATGGGGATAGATGGGGGGAGGGTTATGGCAGGTGACAAGAAAGTTCCCATGTTGCAAACAGCCATTGGAAATAATAGTGCCATTTGTACTACTATAAATTATATGAAAAACACCAGAGAAAAATGTAACAATACATTTAAGTGTTTGTTCACCAATGCCAGAAGTCTGCCAAGCAAAACAGGTGAGCTGGAAGCTCTGATGCATGAGGAGAGCTATGATGTAATCGGTATTGCTGAAACTTGGCTTCAATCCTCACATGACTGGGCTATTAATATTCCTGGCTATGCTCTCTTTCGGAAAGACAGGGTAAAAAGGAAAGGTGGAGGGGTCTGTCTCTATGTGAGAAGTGACCTCAAAGCAAGCGTGAAAGAGAACCTGGTTGATGGAGAGTGTGATGAGGCTGAAGCATTATGGGTGGAACTGCATACAGATGTGCGTAGTTCAAAATTAATCATTGGAGTTTGTTATAAACCACCCAATGTTAATGAGGAGGTGGAGACTCAGCTCCTTGCACAGATGGAAAGGGCTGCAAGGTCTGGGACGGTGATAATAATGGGGGATTTTAACTACCCAGAAATTGACTGGATTAATGGCACTTCTGGGACAGTTAAAGGACAAAAATTTAAAAACCTATTGCAGGACAATTTTATGGTGCAGTTTATTGAGGCCCCAACTAGGAATGATGCTCTGTTGGACCTGATAATCTCAAACCATGCAGAGCTTATTACTAATGTTCAGATAAAGGAACACCTGGGTAGCAGTGGTCATAACATGATTTCATTTAATGTTAACTATAAGTAGGAAATACATACAGGAAAGATAAAAATACTTAATTTCAAGAGAGCAAATTTTCCAAGGATGAGGGCTGCTCTCCAGGACTTGGACTGGGAGGGACTATTGGCACAGATGAACACAGAACAGAAATGGGAATTCTTCAAAAAGACTGTGTGGAACCTCACTGCAAAGTATGTTCCCATGGGCAATAAGTTTAAAAGGCTAAAAATAAAACCTATGTGGCTCACGGTCAAAGTTAAAAAAGCTATAAACAATAAGAAAGTAGCTTTTAAAAAATATAAAAATGAAGGAACACTAGTGTTGTTTAAATGTTACAAAGAATATAACAGGATATGCAAAAAGGAAATCAAGGAAGCAAAAATTCAAAACGAACGACAGATTGCAAAAGATAGTAGGACAAACCCCAAAAAATTCTTTAAATATATTAATAGTAAAAAGGTGAAGTCTGAGCATGTAGGCCCCTTACACAATAATCTAGAGTGGGTGACTGGGGACAAAGAGAAGGCAAATTTATTAAATTTTTTCTTCAGCTCTGTGTATACAATGGAGCATGGGGGAGCTCATGTCCAAAATGGGGGTGGGAGTGACACAGCCCCAAATCCACAATGGCTCAAAAGTGATATGGTCCAGAAATATTTAGACAGAATAAAGGTGGATAAAGCACCTGGACCTGATGGCATCCACCCACGGATCCTAGGTGAGTTGAGCTCTGTCATTTCAAAGCCACTGTATCTAATATTTAGGGACTCATTAAAGACAGGAATAGTACCACTGGATTGGCGCAGGGCCAATGTGGTGCCCATATTTAAAAAGGGAACAAAGTCTTTACCAAGTAACTATAGACCTGTTAGTTTAACTTCTATAGTTGGGAAGATACTGGAACGTTTAATAAAAGACCACATGGATGAGTTCTTGCTGGAAAAAAACTATTTAAGCAGCAGACAACATGGATTCATGAAAGACAGAAGTTGTCAGACAAACCTGATTTCCTTTTATGAAGAGGTAAGTAAAACCCTGGACAGAGGAGTGGCTGTGGGCGTGTTATACTTGGACAGAGGCGTGGCTGTGGGCGTGTTATATTTGGACAGAGGCGTGGCTGTGGACGTGATATATTTGGATTTTGCAAAAGCGTTGGATACAGTTCCGCACACACGGCTCATGTGTAAGGTAAGGTCTACAGGATTGGATATATCAGTTTGTAAATGGATAGAAAACTGGCTGAAAGACAGAATTCAGAGAGTCGTGGTTAATGATTCTTACTCTGAATGGTCCAATGTTATGAGTGGTGTACCCCAAGGTTCAGTGCTGGGACCCTTACTTTTCAATATATTTATAAATGATATTGGGTCTGAGATCAAAAGTAACATTTCTGTCTTTGCAGATGACACCAAGCTATGCAGTGGAATAACGTCCTTACAGGATGTCTCCAATTTACAAGCCGACCTCAATGCTCTGTCTGATTGGGCGACTAAGTGGCAGATGAGGTTTAATGTAGATAAATGTAAAGTTATGCACTTGGGGGCTAAGAATATGCATGCATCATACATACTAGGGGGAGTACAACTGGGGGGGTCTGTAGTGGAGAAGGATCTGGGGGTTTTAGTTGATCATAAGCTCAATAATGGCATGCAATGCCAAGCTGCGGTTTCCAAAGCGAGCAAAGTCCTTTCTTGTATTAAGAGAGGTATGGACTCCAGAGACAGAGATATAATTTTGCCCCTGTACAAATCATTAGTAAGACCTCATCTGGAATATGCAGTTCAGTTTTGGGCACCAGTTCTCAAAAAGGATATAGGAGAACTGGAGAAAGTGCAGAGAAGAGCAACCAAACTGATAAGAGGCATGGAGGAGCTCAGCTATGAGGAAAGATTAGAGGAACTAAATATATTCACTCTTGAGAAGAGGAGAATAAGGGGGGATATGATCTCCATGTACAAATATATAAGAGGTCCATACAGTGAACTTGGTGTTGAGTTATTCACTTTACGGTCATCACTGAGGACAAGGGGGCACTCTTTACGTCTAGAGGAAAAGAGATTTCACCTCCAAATACGGAAAGGTTTTTTCACAGTAAGAGCTGTGAAAATGTGGAACAGACTCCCTCCAGAGGTGGTTCTGGCCAGCTCAGTAGATTGCTTTAAGAAAGGTCTGGATTCTTTCCTAAATGTACAGAATATAACTGAGTACTAAGATTTGTAGGTATAGTTGATCCAGGGTAAATCCGATTGCCTCTCGGGGGATCGGGAAGGAATTTTTTCCCCTGCTGTAGCAAATTGGATCATGCTCCGCTGGGGTTTTTTGCCTTCCTCTGGATCAACTGTGGGTATGGAGTTGGGTGTATAGGATTTTACTGTGTTTTTTTATTTTGTTTTTTGTGGTTGAACTGGATGGACTTGTGTCTTTTTTCAACCTGACTAACTATGTAACCTTCAGTCCTATCAGTGCAGGCTTCAGAGAGGACTGAGGGTATAGTGGGGTTGGAGATCCCAGCTGATGAGGGGCAAGGGGAGGTCCGCTTTGTTCTTTGGTGTGGGTCTTTGAGGTACGCTTGCCAAGGAACTGCATGGCAGGTCAACATATGTCTGGTCAAGCATGTGGTGCCCAAGCGGGTGATGTTTTGGCCACGCGAGATACGCTTGAGACATATGTTGCAAATAGCAGAGGTGCGATCTGATCCACTTGTCTCAAAAAAGGCCCACACCAAAGAACTTTTGGAATAACGCTGAGATACAGCAGCGCCCTGCACATGCGTAGCTCTGCGTTGTGATGCAGTTGGTGTGCTGCCCTTAAGCTGGCCCCTGGAGGGCATCCTGCCTCGTTGGAGATGTGCCTGTGCCTCCTCCTCTTTCTCTCTCCTATCAGGCACCCACGTTGAGTCATTGACCTCATCATCCCCTCCCTCCTCATCACTGTAGAAAACCTGGCAGTATGCTGCAGCTGGGGAAACATCACTGCCAGATTGCTATCCTTCTTGGGCACCCCCTCTCTCTGGGCTCACGTTACTGCCTTGCTCTATCTGTGTACCATCACCGGAGCCTTCAAAACGCTGCCCATCCTCATGCAGCATGTACCCAACACTGTGGTCAAACAGTTCGGGGGACTCCTCAGGAGGACATGGGGCTAGGTAAGGAGTGAGTGATGCCATTGAGCAGAGGAAAGAGGACGCCTTGGCAGCTGATTTGCCAGACAAAGTACCCTGAGCCCTGGGTAAGAGAGGATGAGGAGGATGAGGACGGCTTGGTCATCCACTCTACCAAGTCTTCTGCATGTTGCGGCTTGACACGGCCAGCTGCCGAAAACAAGGACGAGGATGTCCAACAGCCATGTGCTAATGAGGATGCACCGTGTCCACCACCAACACTGTTGCCTCTAGATGCAGAGCCTGCTTGCCCTTGTGACTCTCTGCCTCTCCTTGTTGTCCTTCCAGACATACTAATGGCCTGCACAGGACAAATGCAGTACACACACCTCATAGCTTTATGTGCAAACTGCAGATTACACGGCCAGTACACACCAAGTAGCTTTAGGTGCAAACTGCAGATTACACGGCCAGTACACACCAAGTAGCTTTGAGTGCAAACTGCAGAGGACACGGGCAATACACACTGTAACGGTCAGGGGTTAACACCGTCACGATATTCCATTCCACCAACCCAAGACAGCTTCCAACACTCCACAATCCAGCAGACAGGACCCATTGGATTTCCCCCAGAAGAACGAGACACACACAGCTCTGTTCTCTGGTTCCAAACAGACAGACAATCTTAATTGAGAAGGCAGTCTTTTATATACACAAAAAGAATGCTGCATTAATCAAATGGACAATGACACACTCCTCCCACAACATCAAACAATGGTTCCTAACAAGTCCCCCTCAATCCACATCTTAGACAGACATTCTGGCTCCGCAATAAGCTATTCTCACCTGCTACACAATACACATTCCTTTGTAGACGTAATTGACATGCTAATCCACTACACCTGACCTTTCAGACTGCCAACCCCCAACACATCTATCATCAATAGACTTTCACACAATGAAATATCTTAGGAACCAGACTCAATTAACACCTCAACAGTATGTGTCCCCACATGAATGAATACTGTCCTATTGACCTGTTGGGGTCAGAATAAACCACCTGTAATATTTCAAGATCTCCTGCAATACATGAATTATCATTACTGTCCCATCTCATGTAATCCGAGATATCATTTCTCAGTCATCCTATGCCCCTATTGGACATAGGATGACCCTAGACCCAAGAAGGTCAGGAGTACCCCCCATCCTTCAAGAACCTCTGGGTATCACGGGCCATTCCGTTACAGGGATGATGAGTTGTGTTGAGTACCCAGTGAGGGTCATGCTTTTCTCTTTTGGAACTGTCATGTCTGCCCCCCTACACAGGACTTATACCAGCTCATTGTATTAACTATTAACCAAAAACAGATCTATATACCACCCTATTTATAAAGTACAGATAAAAATCGATAAGTAGCTATAACAAAACGTCCCCCACACTCCGCTTGAGTGCTTTCGTCATAAACCACTCCCTCCCAGTCTGAATATAGATATCAGATATTCCAACCACTGACAACACCCCAAAACAATACTTGTTTGTCTGCTGAACAAGACTGGTTTATTAGAAAAAAAATATAGTCTT
Source organism: Rana temporaria (assembly GCF_905171775.1). NCBI lineage: Eukaryota > Metazoa > Chordata > Amphibia > Anura > Ranidae > Rana > Rana temporaria. The sequence continues at coordinate 689,480,224 of NC_053489.1, read as the reverse complement.
ATATACAGTAAAAGAGGAGGTGCATACATATCCTGCTCATATTACTCTGAAAATACACCTGTGACCAGACCAAATTAACATGAGCTAATTAACTAATCCCTTTAAGCAGCCAAGATTACTCAGAGACATGACCTTTAGGCTAGACTTGCCGTCTTGTAGCTCAGAAGACACAATCAACATTTTACCAATCAACACAGAACTCCTTCACACAATTACAGGGTAAATTAGCACAAGCCACAATAAAAGACCCTTAGAAGTTATCCTAGACTCATTTACATTATAACAGACAGACAGGTGGCTGGAGTTGAACACATCAGCCTCTTTTAATTAACATATTGAGTTCAGAATCAAACAAACAAACAACAATCTTTACATCTATCCTGGGAGATATTGTGGAGAAATATTGCTGTCCCATTTTAAGTAATCCAAGACATATTTTCTCAGTCACCCTGTGCCAGGATGGACATAAGAGGTGCATGGGGAGCGGAAACAAGAGTATCCCATACTTTCCAAGAAATTCTGGGTTCCACGGCCCCCCCGTCACAGTTGCTATTCCCAAAAGTGATCTCCCTTCACTCAGAAGACGAGTGCAGTGCTACCATAAGCAGAAGGCCATTAATAACAATGCACAGAGATCAAAAATCACAATCAATGTCATTAAATAGACTAAATTACCAGAAGTATTGGGACGCCGGCCTTTTCACACACATGAACTTTAATGGCCTCCCAGTCTTAGTCCGGAGGGTTCAATATTGAGTTGGCTCCGCCCTTTGCAGCTATAACAGCTTCAACTCTTCTGGGAAGGCTGTCCACAAGGTTTAGGAGGGTGTCTATGGGAATGTTTGACCATTCTTCCAGAAGAGCATTTGTGAGGTCAGGCACTGATGTTGGAGGAGAAGGCCTGGCTTACAGTCTCCGCTCTAATTCATCCCAAAGGTGTTCTATGGGGTTGAGGTCAGGACTCTGTGCAGGCCAGTCAAGTTCCTCCACCTCAAACTCGCTCATCTATGTCTTTATGGATCTTGCTTTGTGCACTGGTGGGCAGTCATGTTGGAACAGGAAGGGGCCGTCCCCCAAACTGCTCCCACAAAGTTGGGAACATGAAATTGTCCAAAATGTCTTGGTATGCTGAAGCCTTAAGAGTTTCCTTCACTTTTTTTTTGTATAATTCTCCTTTAAGGGGGTGTGCCAAGAGGTGTGGAAAACCCCCCCTCCATCAAAGGATTGGGCACAAAGCAAGGTCCATAAAGACATGGATGAGTGAGTTTGGGGTGGAGGAACTTGAATGTCTTGACCCCAACCCCCATAGAACACCTTTAGGATGAATTAGAGCGGAAACTGCGGGCCAGACCTTCTCGTCCAACATCAGTGCCTGACCTCACAAATGCTCTTCTGGAAGAATGGTCAAACATTCCCATAGACACCCTCCTAAACCTTGTGGATGGCCTTCCCAGAGGAGGTGAAGGCGTTATAGCTGCAAAGGGCGGAGCCAACTCAATATTGAACCCTCCGGACTAAGAATGGGAGGTCATTAAAGGTCATGTGTGTGTAAAGGCCGGCGTCCCAATACTTTTGACAAAATGGTGTATAAACCAGTGCATCCAAAAAACAAAAGCCTGCAATATCAACTAAAATGTGTCCAAAAATTAGAGTCCAAAATCTTCTGAAGCTCGTCCAATATTCTGATTCCCACCAGTGTCCAGAGGAATCTGTGACTGAATCGCACACCGAGCATGCCAGAAGATGAAGAAATACCTCGATGTGTGAAAGCTCCTCCCCCGTCATGCACCCACCCCTGAGGAGATCGATAATCGGAGATCGCTGTGAAGGATTCATCATTCTGCTCTGTGCTATGAGCCTATACATGGGCGTCCGCTCCATAGGCAAGGGGGGGCAATTGACCCCCCATCGAAAAATCGAAAAGGCGTTGAAGATTTTCGCGGCCGCAGGCTGTCTTAGCGGTCCCGGGCCGCATGTCACGCAGGCACAGCGAGCAGAGTGAAGCCGCCTCCCCCTCCAGTGTTTATGTGTACCCAGGGAGAGGGAACCTGCTGTGCCTGTGCAGCACTAATGGGGCTGAACTGAGGTACTGAATGGGATGGTGGGAGGCGGGCTCCATCTGTGCTGAAGGGGGGGGGGGGTTTGTGCTGAATGGGGGCTCCATCTGTGCTGAAGGGGGGGTTTGTGCTTAAAGAGGGTCCATTTGTGCTGAAGGGGGGTCTGTGCTGAATGGAGGGGTGTAACGGTCACCACCGTTTACGACCTTCCATCACCCACGACAGCTCATCTGACACTCCAACCGTCCAACAGACATCAGACATCCCAGAATAAGACGAGACACAGCTCTGTGCTTGTTCCTCGGAACCCCCGGTATGCCTCTGGTGTGACGGCATACCTGGCCAAAAGTGCTTCTTTTACCAGTCCATAGTTCATAATATCCTTGTCTGGGATGGCTCTGAACGCTTCACTGGCCCGGCCGGACAATTTCCCAGACAAAATGGTAACCCATTCCTCTGTGGGCACCCGGTGTAGGGCACATTGCCGTTCAAAATCAGCAAGATACCCATCAATCTCCCCTTCAGTTTCAATGAAGTTCTTAAAAGCAGCAAAATGTATCTTTCTCCTTTCAGTTGGTGCTGCTGTGACTTCTGCTGCTGCGGAACCTCTTTGCGTCCACAGCAGTAGTGTTGAGCAGAATACGCCATATTCGATTTTGCGATATATCACGAATATATAGCCGAATATTCGAGAAATATTCGCTAAATTCGAATATTCGTGATATTTTATCGAAATGAAATGATTGCGAAATTTCGCTATTGCGAATGCGAACATAATTGCGAAATTTCGGTAGGAGCACTCTGATTGGCTCAGAATATTCGTGATATTTTATCGAAATTTCGCAAAATGCGAATGCGATATTTATTGCGGAATTTCGACAACTGCGGTAGGAGCCCTCTGATTGGCTCTGATGCAGAATAAGGGCGAAGAAAATAATCACGCGATATTCCTATTGCCGAATAATCGCATTGCGATTTTTCGGCAATATAAAATGATCGCTTCAGCTACTCGGCCCAGTGTCTCTAATCATACCAGCAATGCTTTTAGATGTCGATGGAGATCACTAGGATGTGATCTGTTCTAAAAATAAAATTGAAAAAATCCAAATATTCGGAATAGCGAATATTCACCGCGAAATTCGAAATATATCGCGAATACTCGAATATGCCATATTCGAGCCGAATATTCGCAATACGAATATTCGTCAGCAGCTATAACTCGGTCTATGATCTCCGGTGGAGGGTGTGCCAGTCTTAGTTTGACAGCCCGATCAAAGCTTGCCTCCTCCAGGGTCCGGTCTGTTACGCTGGGCCTTTCACATTTCGATTTCACACTGCCAGCTGGCCGTATTAACGTAAAGTGGCGCTAAAAAGCGGAGCTTTACCATCGTTTTAGCTGTGCTATTCGGTCGCTAGCGGGGCGCTTTTAACCCCCGCTAGCGTATGAAGAAAGGGTTCAATGCGACTGAGTATCTGCCGAAGCGCCCCTCCCTGAAAAAATTTCAGCGGACGCCCATGAGCCTTTATGACCCTCTTCACTACTCTGAGGTCCAAACACAAGGGGGACGGCTGGGGCCCCTCACGGGTTAATACGCTGTTACTGGAATCTCCTCAGATTTATGGTGGCGCTGCACTCATTTGGGGCAATCGATCGTTGTAATAACACCTATGTAAAGTGTGACTCCAGACAAACTTTATTTGGGAGGCTCAGGAAAGGGTTTGTATTGGTGATTGTGTCCCTGCTGGGTGATTTCCCCCTCCCATTCTCTCCAGGTGACACCACATTCGTCAGATTCTGATATGGTGTCACAAGGACAGGAAGTAATGAGGAGAACACAGACACCAAAACTTACCTTCCCACACTCCATCCAAGGAAAAGGAAAAGTCTTGGCTGGAGTTCCACTTTAAAATACATTTTACAGAATAATGGAAGCATAAAAAAGACTTTTAATAATGAAGCTCCTTACCTTCAATAGGCGATTCACCTGAGAATAAGAGAAGAGAAGACACAGAGTTAGGTTTGATCTTCCATTGATATAAAAGTCACTTTATACAGAGTAGTGTTGGGTGAACGGTTCGGCCCGAGCATGCGTTCAGGCCGAACAATGGCTGCTCACCCATTCGGCAAACCCCCCAAAACCGTTTGTTTGGCCGCCAAACGTCCAAAATTCACTGCGCTACTGCACATCGCATTGAAAGCCCTGCTTGGCTGAAACAATGAAAGCTTTGCCCAATCAGGGCACAGAGCACTGTCACAGCCATGATTGGATGCTGTCATGATGACTGTATCCAATCATGGCTCATTGCTCTTAGTCCCGCCCCACACTATAAAAATATTCTCCCCATAGCGGCCATTTGTAGCGTGATATTGGCGTGGAGAGAGATAGAACAGGGCTCTGATCAGTGCTGCTAGAGAGTTAGGTTGGCTTCACACTGATGCAGCCACGGGACGGCGGCAGGCGCACCGGACTTGTGTGAACCACATCCATTGAAAGTCGGTCACACTCACCTGTCATGCGAATCGAATGCGGAGAAAGCCTCATCCAATTCACATAAGTGTGAACCCGGGCCTCAGTGTGCAATTCTGATTCTATTGTCAGTGTAGAATATCGGTTTAGTGTGAATCTAGTGATAGTTCAGGGTGAGTGTAGCGACCATTCATTTTTACATTGGTGTCAGTTTATTTTGTCAGGAGAGATTTACTGCAGTATATTTCAGTGTGTTATTGCACATTTACTGCAGTATATTTCAGTGTGTTATTGCACATTTACTGCAGTATTTTTCAGTGTGTTATTGCACATTTACTGCAGTATATTTCAGTGTGTTATTGCATGTCTACCGCAGTATATTTCAGTGTGTTATTGCACATTTACCGCAGTATATTTCAGTGTGTTATTGCACGTCTACCGCAGTATATTTCAGTGTGTTATTGCACATTTACTGCAGTATATTTCAGTGTGTTATTGCACGTCTACCGCAGTATATTTCAGTGTGTTATTGCACATTTACCGCAGTATATTTCAGTGTGTTATTGCACATTTACTGCAGTATATTTCAGTGTGTTATTGCACATTTACCGCAGTATATTTCAGTGTGTTATTGCACATTTACTGCAGTATATTTCAGTGTGTTATTGCACGTCTACCGCAGTATATTTCAGTGTGTTATTGCACATTTACCGCAGTATATTTCAGTGTGTTATTGCACATTTACTGCAGTATATTTCAGTGTGTTATTGCACATTTACCGCAGTATATTTCAGTGTGTTATTGCATGTCTACCGCAGTATATTTCAGTGTGTTATTGCACGTCTACCGCAGTATATTTCAGTGTGTTATTGCACATTTACCGCAGTATATTTCAGTGTGTTATTGCATGTCTACCACAGTATATTTCAGTGTGTTATTGCACATCTACTGCAGTATATTTCAGTGTGTTATTGCACGTCTACCGCAGTATATTTCAGTGTGTTATTGCACATTTACCGCAGTATATTTCAGTGTGTTATTGCACATTTACTGCAGTATATTTCAGTGTGTTATTGCACATTTACCGCAGTATATTTCAGTGTGTTATTGCACATTTACCGCAGTATATTTCAGTGTGTTATTGCACATTTACTGCAGTATATTTCAGTGTGTTATTGCACATTTACCGCAGTATATTTCAGTGTGTTATTGCACATTTACCGCAGTATATTTCAGTGTGTTATTGCACGTCTACCGCAGTATATTTCAGTGTGTTATTGCACGTCTATCGCAGTATATTTCAGTGTGTTATTGCATGTCTACCGCAGTATATTTCAGTGTGTTATTGCATGTCTACCGCAGTATATTTCAGTGTGTTATTGCACATCTACTGCAGTATATTTCAGTGTGTTATTGCATGTCTACCACAGTATATTTCAGTGTGTTATTGCACATCTACTGCAGTATATTTCAGTGTGTTATTGCACGTCTTCCGCAGTATATTTCAGTGTGTTATTGCACGTCTTCCGCAGTATATTTCAGTGTGTTATTGCACGTCTACCGCAGTATATTTCAGTGTGTTATTGCATGTCTACCGCAGTATATTTCAGTGTGTTATTGCACGTCTACCGCAGTATATTTCAGTGTGTTATTGCACGTCTCCCGCAGTATATTTCAGTGTGTTATTGCAAGTCTACCGCAGTATATTTCAGTGTGTTATTGCACGTCTTCCGCAGTATATTTCAGTGTGTTATTGCACGTCTACCGCAGTATATTTCAGTGTGTTATTGCATGTCTACCGCAGTATATTTCAGTGTGTTATTGCACGTCTACCGCAGTATATTTCAGTGTGTTATTGCAAGTCTACCGCAGTATATTTCAGTGTGTTATTGCACGTCTACCGCAGTATATTTCAGTGTGTTATTGCACGTCTACCGCAGTATATTTCAGTGTGTTATTGCACGTCTACCGCAGTATATTTCAGTGTGTTATTGCACGTCTACCGCAGTATATTTCAGTGTGTTATTGCACGTCTACCGCAGTATATTTCAGTGTGTTATTGCACGTCTACCGCAGTATATTTCAGTGTGTTATTGCACGTCTACCGCAGTATATTTCAGTGTGTTATTGCACGTCTACCGCAGTATATTTCAGTGTGTTATTGCACGTCTACCGCAGTATATTTCAGTGTGTTATTGCATGTCTACCGCAGTATATTTCAGTGTGTTATTGCACGTCTACCGCAGTATATTTCAGTGTGTTATTGCATGTCTACCGCAGTATATTTCAGTGTGTTATTGCACGTCTACCGCAGTATATTTCAGTGTGTTATTACACGTCTACCGCAGTATATTTCAGTGTGTTATTGCACATCTACCGCAGTATATTTCAGTGTGTTATTGCACGTCTACCGCAGTATATTTCAGTGTGTTATTGCACGTCTACCGCAGTATATTTCAGTGTGTTATTGCATGTTTATCGCAGGATATTTCAATTAGCGTATATTGATTGGTTTGCGTAAAAGTTATCTCATCTACAAACTATGGGATAGATTTATGGAATTTCTATTAATATTTGTTTTACTAGTAATGACGATCAGCAGCGTATAGTGGGACTGCAATATTTCAACAGACAAATTGTGGGAACCAGTGACACTAATACAGGGATCAGTGCTAAAAACTTTGCACTGTCAGGCCTCGTACACACGATAGGTTAACCAGAGGACAACGGTCTGAAGGACCATTTTCATCGGTCAAAACCAATCGTGTGTGGGCCCCATAGGTTATTTAACCATAGGTTAAAAAAAAGCCAACTTGCTTTAAAATTAACCAATGGATTGATAACCGATAGGTCAAAACCGATCGTTAGTAGGCACAACCATCGGTTAAAAATCCACGCATGCTCAGAATCAAGTCGAACGCATGCTTGGAAGCATTGAGCTTCATTTTTTCAGCACGTCGTTGTGTTTTACGTCACCGCGTTCTGACACGATCGTTTATTTAACCTATGGTGTGTAGGCGTGACGGACCATCAGTCAGCTTCATCGGTTAACCTAAGACAACGGTCCTTCAGACCCTTGTCCTCTGGTTAACCTATCGTGTGTACAAGGCTTCACGGTACTAATGATACTGGCTGGGAAGGGGTAACATCAGGGGCAATCAAAGGGTTAAATGTATGCATAAGTTGTGATTACTAACTGTGGGGGAGGTTCTTTGAGTGGGGGAAGGCAAAGATCCGTGTTCCTGACAGAACGGCGATCTGCCTTGTTTACATAGACAGATTGTAATTCTGCCTCTGTACTTTCTAATCGTTGGGCGCCAGCAGATATCGAGTTCCCTGTACCCACCGTTGAGCTCTCGCTGTATATAATCACAGTGGGAGTGAGTCACTTGTCCCAAACCTGAAAGTGTCAGATCACATACTAGGTACGTAATGTGACACGGAGCGGCCGTCCTGCCACAGTAAATGTACATGGGGTGGTCACTAAGCAGTTAATTAAGAGCTGTTAGACGGCAGGGGGCCTTTGTCAGGACTGGGGGTTTCTTTTCCCGGGTCAGCTGTGCGGCGGGCGTTGTGATTGACGGTGGATATTTATCAAGGGACATTTTTTTTTATTTTAGATTTTTTAATAACTACCTCAATACTGGGCACTTTTACCCCCCTTCCTTCCCAGACCAATTCTCATCTTTCAGTACAGTCTGTCTGGAAAGGGCGTGGCCTCCACAGAGACCATTTGACCATGGGGGTCATAGAGACCATCGTGCCAGCGATTTTTAGGCACTGTGTGGCCCTCAGACGTGAGGAGGTTAGAGCCGGCCCCACATCATGACGTCATTATTTCCTTCAATGTGAAGAGTGTATAATATATATATATATATATATATATATAATATATATATATATATATATATATATATGAAATCACACAGGGCCAGGGATATACAAGAGAAAATTCCAGGTAAAAGTGTAGCAATCATCAAGGGGGACCCCAGAGACTCTGTGAATGTGAGGGGGGGGGGGCAGCTCGGGTGACCAGAGACCACTTTCCGCAGAAAGAATACACTAAGGTAAGAGGTGGCTGATTTAAGGGGGAAACCTTTATATCAGAGCCTCCTTACATTATTGTATTCACTCCCCCCCCCCACATCAGTGACCCCCCCCCAAAGACTGGCTTGGCGGCACTGATGCTGACCTCCTCTGAGATGCAAGAGATCAATGCAGTCTCACCAGTCCCCACCAAATGCAGCCCACCAAATGCAGCCCACCTGTACAGTGCCCACCAAATGCAGCCCACCTGTACAGTGCCCACCAAATGCAGCCCACCAGATGCAAAACTCCAAATGCAGCCAACCTGTGCAATGAACACCAAACACAGCCCACCAAATGGAGCCCACCAAATGCAGCCCACCTGTACAGTGCCCACCAAATGCAGCCCACATGTGCAGTGCCCACCAAATGCAGCCCACCAGATGCAAAACTCCAAATACAGCCAACCTGTGCAATGACCACCAAATGCAGCCCACCAGTGCAATTCCAACCAAATGCAGCCCACATGTGCAGTGCCCACCAAATGCAGCCCACCAGTTCAATGCCCACCAAATGCAGACCACATGTGCAGTGCCCACCAAATGCAGCCCACCAGTTCAATGCCCACCAAATGCAGACCACATGTGCAGTGCCCACCAAATGCAGACCACATGTGCAGTGCCCACCAAATGCAGCCCACCTGTACAGTGCCCACCAGATGCAGCCCACCAGATGCAAAACTCCAAATGCAGCCAACCTGTGCAATGACCACCAAACACAGCCCACCAAATGGAGCCCACCAAATGCAGCCCACCAGTGCAATTCCAACCAAATGCAGCCCACATGTGCAGTGCCCACCAAATGCAGCCCACCAGTTCAATGCCCACCAAATGCAGACCACATGTGCAGTGCCCACCAAATGCAGACCACATGTGCAGTGCCCACCAAATGCAGCCCACCTGTACAGTGCCCACCAAATGCAGCCCACCAGTTCAATGCCCACCCAATGCAGACCACATGTGCAGTGCCCACCAAATGCAGCCCACCTGTACAGTGCCCACCAAATGCAGCCCACCAGTGCAATGACCACCAAACGCAGCCCACCTGTGCAGAGCCCACTAAATGCAGCCCACCAAATGCAGCCCACAGTGCAATTCCAACCAAATGCAGCCCACCTGTACAGTGCCCACCAGATGCAGCCCACCAGATGAAACCCACCAGATGCAGCCCACCACCTGTACAGTGCCCGCCAAATGCAGCCCACCAGAGACAGCCCACCAGATGCAGCCCACCAGATGAAGCCCACCAGATGCAGCCCACCACCTGTACAGTGCCCACCAAATGCAGCCCACCAGAGACAGCCCACCAGATGCAGCCCACCAGATGAAACCCACCAGATGCAGCCCACCACCTGTACAGTGCCCGCCAAATGCAGCCCACCAGAGACAGCCCACCAGATGCAGCCCACCAGATGAAGCCCACCAGATGCAGCCCACCACCTGTACAGTGCCCACCAAATGCAGCCCACCAGATGCAGCACACCAAAGACATCACACAAAATTCAGCCCACCAGATGCAAAACTATAAATGCAGCCCACTAGATACAGAACTTCAAATGCAGCCTACTAGATACAGAACACCAAATGCAGCCCACTAGATACAGAACACCAAATGCAGCCCACTAGATACAGAACTTCAAATGCAGCCTACTAGATACAGAACACCAAATGCAGCCCACTAGATACAGAACTTCAAATGCAGCCCACTAGATACAGAACACCAAATGCAGCCCACTAGATACAGAACACCAAATGCAGCCCACTAGATACAGAACTTCAAATGCAGCCCACTAGATACAGAACACCAAATGCAGCCCACTAGATACAGAACACCAAATGCAGCCCACTAGATGCAGCCCACATGTGCAGTGCCCACCAAATGCAGTGCCTATCAGTACCTGGATCACGATCTCCTGTGTCATGGAGCTTGGATGTAAATTGCCCGCCCGGGCGGCCGCTGTAAGAAAGGCCCAACTCCTGTGACACAAGTCACACTGTTGCAATGCCCCATTGGATCAGTGCAATGGTGAGAGAGAGGGTGCAATGGTGAGAGAGAGAGAGGGTGCAATAGTGAGAGAGACAGAGGGTGCAACAGTGAGAGAGAGGGTGTAACGATGAGAGAGAGGGTGCAATGGTGAGAGAAAGGGTGCAACGGTGAGAGAGAGAGAGGGTGCAACAGTGAGAGAGAGAGGGTGCAAAGGTGAGAGAGAGAGGGTGCAACAGTGAGAAAGAGAGGGTGCAACGGTGAGAAAGAGAGGGTGCAATGGTGAGAGAGAGAGGGGGTGCAATGGTGAGAGAGAGAGGATGCAATGGTGAGAGAGAGAGAGAGGGTGCAACGGTGAGAGAGAGAGAGAGGGTGCAACAGTGAGAGAGAGAGGGTGCAACGGTGAGAGAGAGAGGGTGCAATGGTGAGAGAGAGAGAGATGGTACAATGGTGAGAGAGAGAGGGTGCAACAGTGAGAGAGAGAGTGTGCAACGGTGAGAGAGAGAGGGTGCAATGGTGAGAGAGAGGGTGAGAGAGAGAGAGGGTGCAATGGTGAGAGAAAGGGTGCAACGGTGAGAGAGGGTGTAACGGTGAGAGAGAGAGGGTGTAACGGTGAGAAAGAGAGGGTGCAATGGTGAGAGAGAGAGGGGGGTGCAACGGTGAGAGAGAGAGGATGCAATGGTGAGAGAAAGAGAGGGTGCAACAGTGAGAGAGAGAGAGAGAGAGGGTGCAACGGTGAGAGAGAGAGGATGCAATGGTGAGAGAGAGAGGGTGCAATGGTGAGAGAGAGAGGGTGCAAGTGTGTGTGAGAGAGAGAGAGAGGATGAAATGGTGAGAGAGAGAGGGTGCAATGGTGAGAGAGAGAAAGGGTGCATTGGTGAGAGAGAGAGAGAGAGAGAGGGTGCAATGGTGAGAGAGAGAGAGGGTGCAATGGTGAGAGAGAGAGGGTGCAATGGTGAGAGAGAGAGAGAGAGAGAGTGTGCAATGGTGAGAGAGAGAGGGTGCAATGGTGAGAGAGAGAGAAAGGGTGCAACAGTGAGAGAGAGAGAGGGTGCAATAGTGAGAGAGAGAGACAGAGGGTGCAACAGTGAGAAAGAGAGAGAGTGTGCAACAGTGAGAGAGAGAGAGAGAAAGAGTGAGAGAGGGTGCAATGGTGAGAAAGAGAGAGAGAGAGAGTGTAACGAAATGACCCATGACACCCAGAGACTTTTGAAGGATGGGGGGTACTCCTGTGCCAGCGTCACTAATGACTCTTGGGTCTAGGGTCACCCTCTGCCCCTTTTGGGCATATGGTGACTGATAAATGATAATTCATTTTGCAGGATATCTTGGAATATTACAGTTTGGTTAATGCTGTCCACAACAGGTCAATAGGATGTCTCCTTCAATGCTTAACCTAGGCTGTTGAGATGCTAATTAAGTCTGTAAAGGTCAGATGTCTAGCTTTTAGGTGATAATTCAGCCTGGCTCCTAAGACCTTTCATTATGTATGCTAATAGCACTGTTTTGTGTGAAAGTATAAGATGTGGAATGTGACTTGTCAAGCTGTATGCGGAGATAGGCTGTCTGGATAATGATTAGTAATTAGGTCATGTTAATTATGTCAGACCGGTGCCAAAACGTCTGACATAGGAATGTGTATTATGCAGGTGAATCACTTATTGTTGGAGACAGGACGTCTGGGGGTTAATAACTCCTCTGAATGTCATTATCTAAAAGAATGTGATTGGAGCCCCATTGTGTGATGTGTGGGTGGAGAGTTTATTTGTTCCTTTGATTAACTGTAACATGTCTGTACTGTATATAAGAGAGCTAAGATACCATTAGAAATGCAGAGAAAGAAAGAACAGAGCTTGTCTCGTCTTAATTCTGGGGAAATGGATCGTGTCTGTTGGATGGTTGGAGTGTCGGATAAGCTGTCGTGGGTTAATGGAATGGGAGATCGTGAACAGTGTTATCCCCTGACCAGTACAAGTGGTGGCAGCAGTGGGATGGTTCCATCGCCGGAAGAGCAGCTCCAAGGACACAGGACAATGGAGACACAGTATGAACGGCTGAAGCTCTCTTCCCTCATGGACTTACTGGAGAGCCGGGGCAGACCGGCCAACAACCGTAAGAGAAGGGACATTATCGCAGAACTTGTGGAAATGGATAGAGCTGAAAGGCCCAGCATAACAGACAGGACACCCGAGAAGGAAAGTTTTGATCGGGCTGTTAAACGAGGACTGGCACAGTATGGTCCTAATCCTCCACCGGAGATCATAGACCTGGTTATAGCGGCTGTGGATGCCACTTGGCTACATCAAAGAGGTGCTGCAGCAGCAGAAGTCACAGCAGCACCAACAGAAGAGAGAGGAGAGGTACAGATACCAGTCTCCATGGAAGAGGAATTCAGAAGGAGGTTACAAGAGATGCGGATACAGCACAGAGGACCAGTATCAGAGGAGGTCCTGCTGGGATGGTCGGATGTGATTCGTTGCCAACTCTGGAAGGAAGCGCTAGCTCTTGAGCAGCAACACCAGGGGAAGGTCCTCCCCTCCATCCATGTAAGGTACTGGCCGCAGTATGACGCACGAATGCCGTTGTTGGGGGAACAACCAAAGCAGGAGTGGACAGCCGAGTTAAGCAGGCTGATCCGGGCAGAGATGCGGTTGGACGAGAGCTACAGAGCCCTCCAGTGGTATGTATCCCAAGAGTGCCCGTGGTCAGTGGATGACAGCCCCACAGAAGGCTTTGACTATGATGGCCTGGGACTATTGTATTGGAGGATGTCCAGTGATCCTGACTTTGGGATGGTCGGGAGTGGCGCTTGGAGGAAATAATGGAGCACAGAGAACAAAAATGTAATGTCTCGGAGGGGCACTGGTTACAGGAAGATTTGGAGTTTCTGGCCATTCAGGAATGGGAGCTGGAGATCGCCTACAGACAGCTGCTAGACTCTGCTCAGCAGAAGGATGGGGCTCTCGTTGCCTGGGACTATGAGGAAATTTCAGATGACAACTCTGAAATCCTGGCTGATGAATCGGCAGTGGAAAATATGGAGATTGCCATCCCTAAAGCCGAAGCGGATGATGTGGAGTTCCAGGGGGCCGGGCAGTTGGCCCCTCTCTCCAGCAACAAGCTGAGGTGGTAAAGCTTTTACTCCCAGCTGAATTACTGGCAGCTGGGCAGGATGCTACTGACCGCTGCACACAACTGCAGCTTGAGCTAATATTGGGGGATGGGACTGTGGTCTCCCCTCACAGCAACCCAGCAGAATAGCTGGCAACAGAGCAGAGTGCCACGAGCCTCTGCTCTCAACTAGCAGGAGAGGGAGTTCCTGTGGGAGTGGATGGGACTTCAGTCTTCACTCACAGCAACCCCAGAAAATGGTGCGGCACTGAGACAGGAGGATGTCAGCTTTGCAAGCACTGGGGGATTTTCACCTACCACCAGTGGATGGGACTTCAGTCTCCACTGGTATACCCCAGGGATGGGGGGCAGTTAGCCAAGATCCCCAACAGCATGATGGACTGAGCCCAGTCACCCTGTCTTCTCTCCAGCGGCTGAAAGGACTCCAGGGAGAAGGGCCAGTCCAGGCCTCTCCCCTGCGGCAGGCAGGTTCTCTGAGAGAGGCAGAGGTTGGCTGGGTGAGTAATGCTCTGTTTGGAGCTATTTATTTGGGGTACGGTATGGATACCAGCATTGGAGGACTGGAACTACTAACTAACTGTTTGGGGTTCCCTCCTGTGTTAGTCTCCCACCGAAAGGGAAGAAATGTAACGGAATGACCCGCGATACCCAGAGACCTTTGAAGGATGGGGGGTACTCCTGTGCCAGCGTCACTAATGACTCTTGGGTCTAGGGTCACCCTGTGCCCCTTTTGGGCATATGGTGACTGATAAATGATAATTCATGTTTTGCAGGATATCTTGGAATATTACAGTTTGGTTAATGGTGTCCACAACAGGTCAATAGGATGTCTCCTTCAATGCTTAACCTAGGCTGTTGAGATGCTAATTAAGTCTGTAAAGGTCAGATGTCTAGCTTTTAGGTGTTAAATTAGCCTGGCTCCTAAGACCGTTCATTATGTATGCTAATAACACTGTTTTGTGTGAAAAGTATAAGATATGGAATGTGACTTGTCAAGCTGTATGCAGAAACAGGCTGTCTGGATAATGATTAGTAATTAGGTCATGTTAATTATGTCAGACCGGTGCCAAAACGTCTGACATAGGAATGTGTATTATGCAGGTGAATCACTTATTTTGGGAGACAGGACGTCTGGGGGATAATTAACTCCTCTGAATGTCATTATCTAAAAGAATGTGATTGAAGCCCCATTGTGTGATATGTGGGTGGAGAGTTTCTTTGTTCCTTTGATTAACTGTAACATGTCTGTACTGTATATAAGAGAGCTAACCATTAAAGCATTCGTTAATTCGTTTGACTCAGAAAGAACAGAGCTTGTGTCGTCTTAATTCTGGGGGAATGGATCGTGTCTGTTTTAAGGGTTGGAGTGTCGGATAAGCTGTCCTGGGATGATGGAATGGGAGATCGTGAACGGTGTTAATCCCTGACCGTTACAGGGTGCAACAGTGAGAGAGAGAGGGTGCAACGGTGAGAGAGAGAGTGCAACGGTGAGAGAGAGAGTGCAACGGTGAGAGAGAGAGAGTGCAACGGTGAGAGAGAGAGTGCAACGGTGAGAGAGAGGGTGCAACGGTGAGAGAGAAGGTGCAAAGGTAAGAGAGAGTGCAACGGTGAGAGAGAGAGGGGGTGCAACAGTGAGAGAGAGGGTACAACTGTGAGAGAGAGAGGGGGTGCAACAGTGAGAGAGAGGGTACAACTGTGAGAGAGAGAGGGGGTGCAACAGTGAGAGAGAGGGTGCAACTGTGAGCGAGAGGGGGTGCAATGGTGAGGGAGAGAGGGGCAGCAAAGGTGACAGAGAGAGGGGGTGCACCATGTAATGGTGAGAGAGATTATATAGATTACAATTTGCAGGGGCAGCAAAGGTAAGTCTTTCACCATTGCACAGTGCACCCCTCCTCCTCTCTCTGTCACATTTGCTTGCTGCCCCTGCAAATTGTAGACATGTGCATTCGTTTTCGTCCGAATGCATTTTCGTCTGAATTTCAGGTATTTTCGTTATCGTTTCCAGAAAACTAAAACCGAAAGATCCGACATAAAAAATGCTTTATTTTCGTTTTCGGAGTTAATGTGGAAGGGAGGCCAGTCCAGAATTAGATTGCATACGATGCAGCTCCCGGTGAAGGAAGGGGGGATGGCGGTTCCACACCCAAGATCATATTTCCTGGCGTCTCAGCTACAGCAGTTGGCGGGCTGTGGCAATCTAAATTTGGGCAATAACTGTTTTAGGCTATTGCTTTCAAGGGCCCCACACAAAACTTTAATAGAAGCCCTGGAGGCAAACTCATTTGTCCACCAATGCTTGACCATAAAGCTAATCAACAAAGTGTGGCAGACCACGAAAGCTTTATTGGGCTATATTGGGATAACTGAATTTGCTCCCCTCTCGCATAATAAGAACTTAATGGAACTTAAAGATTTAGAAATCCCCAAAATTTGGGAGATCCAAGGAATAACACGGGTACTACATATGTATGAGGGCAACCTTATCAAAACGTTTTCAAAACTGAGAGAAGAATTTGATGTACCTAACAAAACTTTTTTTAATTACTTACAGATTAGACATGCCCTCCAGACCCAGTTTAAGGCTTATCCAATGGTTAGGACACATATCCCTGTGCTTCTTAAGACAATCCAAACAAATATAACGAAAGGCCAAATCTCGGTACTATACGACAAAATCGGCACTAAAACTATAAGTCAAAGTGGGGCTTTTAAGAGCCGGGAAAGATGGGAAAAAGACATTGGGTCACTAACCTCGGAGCAATGGAAAGACATTCTACATAGAGGGACATTGGTGTCAATCGCACCAGCACAGAGATTGTCCCATTTATTTCTATTGCACCGGGTCTACCACACCCCTAAAAAAATGTTTTTTCTAGGTTGGAACCAGAGCGATGAATGCCCCAGGTGCAAGACACCGGGGGATCTTATTCATATGTTCTGGAGATGCCCCAAGCTCTTTAGATACTGGATAGAAGTGATAAACAGGATTAATAAAATCTTTAAAACTTCTTTAGAGCCGGAGGTTAGAACCTGCT
The DNA here is from genome assembly GCF_905171775.1 of Rana temporaria. Lineage (NCBI taxonomy): Eukaryota > Metazoa > Chordata > Amphibia > Anura > Ranidae > Rana > Rana temporaria. The sequence continues at coordinate 689,463,463 of NC_053489.1, read as the reverse complement.
TGTTAGGAGGTATGGAAGACCATAGAATCCCTTCAGGAGCAATGGAAAGTGTACTTAGGTGCTTATTCCAAGCTCAGAAGTTAATAGCTCAGAGATGGCAAGCGCATGCTCCTCCATCTGTGGAGAACTGGGTTGAAACTATCAATGCACTGGTATGGTGCGAGAGGGTGGCCTTTATTAAGCAGGGAAATTATGGTAGATTTAGAAGAGTGTGGGGACCTTGGCTAAGAGAAATGGGATTCCCCCTGGATAGATAACTTCTATAGGGGGTCCTAAAATCCTCTCACCCTTATGGGTGTTAAAGATTCTCTATAGCCATGGACTGTTGAAGAAAAGGAAGGTCTCCCCATTTTTCTTTGCTCTTGGCTTACTTATTTGCAGCGCCCTTCGGGCTCTCTCTCTCATCTTCTCCTATTAATCTATCTCTCCTCGTCTGATTAATGGACAATTCAGACGATGATACCTCCTCCTAGGTCTATCTCTTTTTCTTTTCCCTTTTTTCTTTTTTTTTCCTGTAATTTTTCTATAGTGATAATTGGGGGCTGGTTGGGGGGGGGGAGGGAGGAGGGAGGGAAGACACGAAACTAGTCGATTTATAAATTATATTATTGCTGTATACATGTATATAGTGTATTAGATAACGTGTATTATCTGCATGTAACTTGATCCCTTTTTTCTTACAAAAAGAAAACGGAAAATAATAAAGAGAAATTAAACTTAAAATTATGTCAGACCGGTGCCAAAACGTCTGACATAGGAATGTGTATTATGCAGGCGAATCACTTATTTTGGGAGACAGGACGTCTGGGGGATAATTAACTCCTCTGAATGTCATTATCTAAAAGAATGTGATTGAAGCCCCATTGTGTGATGTGTGGGTGGAGAGTTTCTTTGTTCCTTTGATTAACTGTAACATGTCTGTACTGTATATAAGAGAGCTAACCATTAAAGCATTCGTTAATTAGTTTGACTCAGAAAGAACAGAGCTTGTGTCGTCTTAATTCTGGGGGAATGGATCGTGTCTGTTGGAGGGTTGGAGTGTCGGATAAGCTGTCCTGGGATGATGGAATGGGAGATCGTGAACGGTGTTAATCCCTGACCGTTACAGGGTGCAACAGTGAGAGAGAGAGAGGGTGCAACGGTGAGAGAGAGAGAGTGCACCGGTGAGAGAGAGAGAGTGCAACGGTGAGAGAGAGAGTGCAACGGTGAGAGAGAGAGGGTGCAATGGTGAGAGAGAAGGTGCAAAGGTAAGAGAGAGTGCAACGGTGAGAGAGAGAGGGGGTGCAACAGTGAGAGAGAGGGTACAACTGTGAGAGAGAGAGGGGGTGCAACAGTGAGAGAGAGGGTACAACTGTGAGAGAGAGAGGGGGTGCAACAGTGAGAGAGAGGGTGCAACTGTGAGAGAGAGGGGGTGCAATGGTGAGGGAGAGAGGGGCAGCAAAGGTGACAGAGAGAGGGGGTGCACCATGTAATGGTGAGAGAGATTATATAGATTACAATTTGCAGGGGCAGCAAAGGTAAGTCTTTCACCATTGCACAGTGCACCCCTCCTTCTCTCTCTGTCACATTTGCTTGCTGCCCCTGCAAATTGTAGACATGTACATTTGTTTTCGTCCGAATGCATTTTCGTCTGAATTTCAGGTATTTTCGTTATCGTTTCCAGAAAACTAAAACCGAAAGATCCGACATAAAAAATGCTTTATTTTCGTTTTCGTTTTGTGGTCGAATGTGCCTAACCTTAACTATTAGTCCAATAGTGTTCTTACTGTTCTACATAGAGAGAAAAGATTCGACATGGAGATACATTAAGAGTCAATTTTTTTTTTTTAAGATTCTATCGACCCGGGTCCTGTCCCAGGGGACATGTATCAATGCAAAAAAAAGTTTTAAAATTGTCAGTTTTTCGGGAGCAGTGAATTTAATAATGCTAAAAGTGAAACAATAAAAGTGAAATATTCCTTTAAATTTCGTACCTAGGGGGGGGGGTGTAAAGTTAGCATGTGAAAAAGCGCATGTTTCCCATACATAGAACTGTTTCTGCACAAAGTGTAATTTCTGAAAGGAAAAAAAGTCTTTAAAAACGGCTTTGCGGCTCTAATGAATTGTTGGCTCTGGCAATTCAGAGCGAATCCATTCATAAAAAAAAAAAAAAATAGCGTGGGGTCCCCCCAAATTTCATTACCAGGCCCTTCAGATCTGGAATGGATATTAAGGGGAACCCCGCCGTCAATTTAAAAAAAATGAGTGGGGTTCCCCCCCAAATATCCATTCCAGACCCTTCAGGTCTGGTGTGGATTTTTTTTTTTGTTTCATTCTTTTTTATTATTGAGAAAAGGAAATATAAGAAAGACAGTAACATGGATTGTAGGATGATACACAGCACTACAAACATTATTACAGCAGTTGCAGGATAGTAGGCATCACAAACCAGTTATGGCATAATTACGATGCATGTTACAAAGTACAATAACTAGAACAGAGAGCAGACTAGCTAAATCAAAGAACCATTTAGCTAGGTAGCTAAGCTAACAAACAACCAAATAAACAAATAAACGAACAAGTAGACAGCAGGTCAATGTCGGAAAGGGCTAAGATTGTACATTCAATCACCGATCTTTGGCCCAGAGAACCCATAGTTGCCACTGACGGTCAAAGATGTGTTTTGAGCTATATTTGTAAGCCAGCAAGTTTTCGTACGTAAAGTTTTGTTTAACTATATCAATTACCTCTGATACATTAGGAGAGAGGTTAGACTTCCACTTCCTAGCAATTAACAACCTAGCGGCTAACAAGATGTGGGTGACAATTTTTCGACAGTCTAGGGGAAAAAGATCGATACCTAAGTTGAGAACCGCCAGAGCTGGAGAGGGTTTGGTGAGAATCCCAGTAATATCCGAGATGGTACAAAATACTTTATTCCAAAAACTAGTAAGGTGTTTACATGACCAAAAAACATGCATAATCTGGCCTACTCCTCCACAACCTCTCCAACAGAGTGGGGAGTGTGAAGGCAAGAATTTAGAAAGTCTATATGGGGTAAGGTACCATCTCAAGGCAATTTTGTGGGCTAGTTCCCAATGATTTGCACATTTGGAGGCATGGTAAATAGAGTGTAGGTCTCCCCAAGATCCGTTTCCCACCTCTGATAAGGGGTGGATTTATAGAAAGTAAGTTTATCTTGGAGTAGGTGGTAGAATAGAGAAGTACCCTTAGCAGAGAGAGAAGGCTCCGAAAAGAAACTCCAACCTTGTCTGCAAAGGGTAATGTCAGGGGAGGGAAGAGATCCTAGAAGATGGGAAATTTGAAGATATAAATAATAATCGGTAGCTGGAATGCAGAATTCCTCTTGGATCTTTAAAAAGGACTTCAGAGCATTCCCCTCTAATAACTGTTGTAGAGTCAGGATACCTCGTCTCACCCAGGTAAGGAGAGACGAGTCAGGGATTAACAGCTCTACGGTTCTCAACGGGACCGGCACAGAAACTTTCTGATTTTGGGAAGAGGTCACGGAGCAAAGTACTCTCCATGCCTCCAAGGAAGCTTGAGTAGAAAGAGGTAGGAGGTTCAAATTCCTCGGCCTCCACACGTCAGCCAGCAGCAGGTTTTGGAGGGAGGGAGTGGAACTACAATGCTCCTCCACATCAATCCACATCTTGTCCGCCGCAGGTGAAAACCAACTCCTCAACTGGGCCAACTGGGTGGCGATCCAATAATCGCGTAAGTCGACCATTCCCATGCTCCTGCGTGGTCTATGTTTCAGAAGCTGGGTATGGGAGCACCGAGGCTTCTTTCCATGCCAAACAAAATCTTTCAATATCTTATTAACGCATAAGCAGATGCGATCTCTTAAGAGGCACGGGGAGTGTCCTGAAGATATACAAAATTTGAGGTAGCATGAACATCTTAAAAGTTGCGAGGCGCCCTGTCCAGGAGAGTTCACATTTAGAATTTTTTTTTGCATCAATCGTAAGTTTATCAATGAGAGAAGAATAATTGACATCTGCTACACGTGTGAGATCAGATACCAAGCGAATACCCCAGGTAAGGAAATCCCATCCGTGCTCCAAGTGTATGAGTATAAAGATTGGAGTTTTTCCCGAAGAGTAGGATCTATTCCTAAATCTAACACTAGGGATTTGGTATAGTTGACTTTATAGTAGGACAAGGCACTAAAGGTCTGAAGGATGTCATGGTTGCTGCTAAGGATTTACTTGGTTTGTCAAGAAAATGATTATATCGTCAGCGAACAAATTTATAACGTGGGAGGTAGTCTGACCTTTGAAACCATGGATGTGTGGTGAGCTTCTAACGGCCTCAGCCAGGGGTTCAATTAACAAATTAAAAATGGATGGGGACAGGGGGCAGCCCTGCCTGGTCCCATTAGAAATCATAAAGGGGTTGGAGAGGATGTTAGAAGTGTACACTCTTGCAGATGGCAAGGTGTACAACGCCAGAATAGCAGTTAAAATAGGCCCAGAGAATCCGAATTTTTGGAGAGCATGGGTCATGTATTGCCAATGGATGCGGTCGAATGCCTTCTCCGCATCCAGGGAAAGGAGCAGAGAAGGCACCCGACCCGTCCTAGCCTGATGGATTATACCCAACACTCTCCTGGTAGCATCTGCCGCCTGGCGACCGGCAATGAAACCCGTTTGATCCGATTTAATAAGGGTTGGAAGGATGGGGGACAATCTATGTGCGATAATCTTTGCGTATAACTTAAGATCCGTGTTTAGGAGTGAAATCGGCCTATAATTGGATGGCTGGGTGGGGTCCTTACCTGGTTTTGGTATTGTTACAATATATGCCTGCAACATTTCTTTAGGAAAAGGAGCAGAGGCCATTGCAGCTGCGAACACCGAAGAAAGATTAGGGGCTAGAACATCTTGAAACCGCTTATAGTAGTCATTCGAGAAGCCGTCAGGTCCCGGGGACTTCCCAAGCGGCAACGAATGAATTGCTTTTGCAATCTCCTGGGGAGTTATAGGCGCGTTAAGCGCCCGCAATTGGTCAGATGTAAGAGCAGGGAGTTGCAAAGAGGCCAAAAAAGATTGAATATCTGAGTCATCAGGTTGCGGGGTATTAGGGTCATCTCTCAGGTTGTAGAGGGAACCATAGTAAGACGCAAAAGCGTCAGCGATATCTTTAGGGTTAGTAATTTTCCTCTGTGAGGATGGGTCTATCAGGTGGCTAATTTTCGTTTGTAATTTCCTCGCTTTGAAACGATTGGCAAGAAATTTGCCTGCTTTGTTGCCGGAGGAATAATATGTTAGTTTAAGGGCCTTAAGAAATTTATCGTGACGCTCTATTAACATCAGACGCAAATCAGAACGCAATTTAGAAAGAGCTGTGCACAAGGATTGGGAGGGGTTAGCTTTATTGGAAGCGTCAAGAGATTGGATATCTTTCAGTATTTTGTCAAGCTGCAACGACCTCTCTCTTAATACGAGAACACATCTGAATAAAAATTCCCCTTATATAAACTTTATGAGCACACCATACAACATAAGGGTCAGAAACCGATTGAGAGTTAAACCGAAAATATTCCTGAAGAAGGTTAGCAATATCTAAAACATTACGTTTAGAGTTAAAAAGTTGTGAGTTAACTCTCCAGATATACGCAGGGTTGGGTGTGTGTTCCTCCAGAACTGATACAGAAAACTGGAGCGTGATCAGACACGTAATATCATGTATGCTGGAGGAAGACACAGCCTGTAAGAAGCACCTTATCCACCAAGATCATATCGATCCTTGAGTATGAGTTATGGCGTGCAGAGTGGAAGGTAAAGTCACGTTCTTCGGCATGTTGACACCTCAACATCGTAGACATCTTCCTTGTGGAAAAGTGGTTGGAGTGCTTAAGGCAGACGTTTAGGCTTAGAAGCTAGGTCCTAATGAGGGTCAGCAGTGGCATTAAAAGTCTCCGCATATCACCAGCTGCCTCGTCTAAGGTGTGATATTTTGCGAAACAGTTTTCGTACAAAAGCGACTTTGACGGGTGTTGGGAGCATAGGTACACACTATTGTGAAGGGCCTGTTGTTAATATCACAACACAAGTATCAAAAACCTGCTTCAGGGTCTCGGAAGGAGTCATGAAGGGAAAAGGCCACAGAGTTTTTAACCGCAATAAGGACTCCCCTTCCGTTTCTGCGAGGCGGATGCAGTAAATATGTGGGGAAACTGTTTGTGATACAAGGCCGGTAAGGCTGATTCCAGAAAGTGCGTTTCCTGCACACAAATCAAGTCACTCCCCAGTTTAAGAGATTCAGCCCAAAGAGATGCCCGTTTAGCAGGGTGATTGAGGCCTCTCACATTAAAGGACGTTATTTTAAATACCATCTGGACAATAGAGCAGAGTGCCTATGTTACCTCCCGGCGTCCCCAGCAGGGCCTCAAGTGGAGCTGCACAGACAGTGGCAGGGTTGTAAAGCTGCACGATGTGGTGATGAGCATCTAAGGGCCGTTCCCGAGCATTTGACCTGCAGTTCAAAACAAAAACAAAAAAAAAAAGAAGAAAAGAAAACATATCGAACAGATATAAAAAAATGGGCGATTCCAGCCGGAATCTGAGTGCAGACGAGATGCACCAAAGCTGTAGGGGGGTCATCTTGGGCATAACGTCCTAACGGACCGGGTTAAGAAAGCAATAAGGAGTATATGCTGGTTGGCACATGTGGTTAATTAGCACGGTTCTTCTGTTTACGCTTGTAGGAGACGGTCTGCCATACCTCTCGTGTATCGATCTTAGAAGGAGACGTTTGGGGAGCAGGTTCTTGTTCTGGCAGGATATCCCAGGAGCGAGGCAAAGCCAGACCGCCATCCAAAGATGTTATTACTGAGGTGGAGTTGTTGTATGTGACGGTGAGCTTCGTTGGAAAGCCCCAGCGATAAACAATGTCGTGATTTCTAAGAGCCTTTGTGATCGGCAAGAGTGATTTTCTTTTTTTGAGGGTATATTGCGAGAGATCCGCATACACTTGGAGGCGAGAATATTTCTCCGGGATCTGATTATTTTTCCGGAAATTAGCCATAAGTTGGTCTTTCACATGGTAGAAATGCACTCTCACAATAACGTCTCTCGGCAAGTCCTCTGATAGATAAGAAGGTTTCGGCAGACGGTGTATGCGATCGATCACTACTTCAGAGTCAGGCACAGATGGCAAAACCGCACGGATTAGGTCACAAGCATACTGAGTCAGATGGGTATTGAGAACAGTTTCGGGGACCCCCCTAAGTTTCAGATTATTTCGCCTTGAGCGGTCCTCAAGATCTGCGATTTTGGCTCTGAGGTCCTCAAGTTGTTCATCATGATCATTGTGGGAATCTATCAGGGAGTTATGAGAAGAAGCAAATTCCCCCATCTTATGTTCAATCTTGTCTACTCTGCCTCCCAGCTCCTGCACTTCAGCTTTAAAAGTAGCAACACATTGCACCATGTCTGATTGCAGTGATGTACGGAGAGACAGCAGCATATCTTTGAGTGTAGATTCAGAGACAGGCTGAGAGGTGGCAGGGAAGGAGTTAAAGGTATCAGAGAGTTCTCTTGTAGTGTCAGCAGAGTTGCAGTCCAGGCTTACCTCTATAGGAGATGAACCCACAGACATCCTGGGCTTCGATTTAGCAGGGCTCTGCATTGATGGGGTTGAAGCCGCTGGTGATCTGGGCTGAGTAGCCTTAACTGCGGGGCTCTGTGAGGAGCGAGAGGAGCCGCTGGAGGAGGCCGGCGAACAGCCGCCGGCGCCATCTTGGACACGCTGTTGATCCACAGGGAGGAAGAAATGCGGGAGTTTCTGGCTCCCGACGGATTATTTCTTCCTCCTTGCCATCGCGGGGTGTTCCGCTGCCTGTCACCGAGCCGCAGGGTTGTTTTGCGGTCGTTTAAAGTGCCACTAGCCGCCGAAAGTCCCGGTCCTCTGGTGGAGCTGTAAGCCTAAGCGTCCATCCAGCCGCGCGGTAGCCACGCCCCCTGTCTGGTGTGGATTTTAAGGTGAACTTCACCCCAAATGTAAAAAAAAATGGCGTGGAGTTCCCCCAAAAATTCACACCAGACCCCTTATCCGAGCATGTTAACCTGGCCGGCCGCAGAAAAAAGGGGGGGACAGACGGCGCCCCCCCCTCTCCTGAACCGTAGCAGGCCACATGCCCTCAACATGGGGAGGATGTCCCCATGTTGATGGGGACAAGGGCCTCATCCCCACAACCCTTGCCCGGTAGTTGTGGGGGTCTGCGGGCGGGGGGGCTTATCAGAATTTGGAAGACCCCTTTAACAAAGGGGACCCCCAGATCCTGGCCCCCCCTATGTGAATTGGTAATGGGGTATGTGACGGTATTGGTATGATATCCCCCGTCAAAGATTCCCTTCTTCCATAGAACGTCACCCAAATATTCCACCTAGGAGGAATATCCTGAGATCGCCCATTAAGCCACACATGAGTCCAGGCTTTACTGCTAGAACAGACAGCCTTTAATGTTTATATCACACAGTTATATGTCATTTCCAAAACTGTTACAATGACAAATTCTCCGCCCCCCTCACACTGGGCTTCCTATACAGATGATTAGGCAGACACGACGGAGCCGATTCTGAAAACACATTTTCTTTAGACAATGACATAAAATGACGCTGAGTACTAGTTGTACTGAATACATTAACTAGACCGCTCGACCCCGCATATAGAGAGATAATTACCACAATGGAGCAATCAGAATAATTAACACAAGCCACTTAAAACCAAGATCTCCTTCACACAAACACAATAGATCAATTAACCTTTAGAAATAGTGAGGGGACATTAGACGTCAATAACCTGTTAGCCAGGACAGAATAACACAGGGGGCAAGCAGGGAGAATTACACTGAGACATATAGGCAAATGTATCACAATGGCCCCCCTTTTTCTCCCTGCTCCGGAAAACCCGGTTGGACCTTCCCTGGTCCAGTAGGGTTGACGGGTTCAGAGCTTTTAGTCCGAGGTTAACTCCGTTTGGCGTGACTGACCTCCCTTGGCAACTGCTTCAGACTCAGGTATGCCACCGGGTCGTCAGATCACACGCCGTTCAGTCCCCAAGTCTTTGTGCGATCTGCAGATTCACCAGAAGTCAGTGTGAAGACGGCGAATGGGTCTGTGCGCCGCCATCTAGGTGTCCCGCTATGGGAGGGGGCAGGTTATGGCTCTGAAGTGACAATCACAGGAGATTCATAAAAAGAAAAAGTTATATTTGTTGAAATGCTGTAGCACCGGTGTTTAGAGTTCGGGGGGGGAGGAATCAGGGCCCCATAGGGTCAGCCACCCTCTGCTCCCTCCACAGCCGCCAGTTCTCCTCTTTGAGCTTCTCCAGCTCCATCTCCAGTTCATGGAGCCTGGGGGGGTCAGCCTGCTGTGACCTCAGGTGGTTGTTCTCCTCCTCCAAGAGGCTTATGCACTCCTCCAGCTCTATGTACTCACGGATCAGCTCCTGCTTGCTCATGTTCTGCAGGCTCTCCACGTGGTCCTTCATCATCAGGAACTGGGTGGTGGTGTAAGGGGCCACCGGTGGGCCCTTGGCGAACATCTCGGCCCGCACCTGGGACGCCCGTTGCGACTCCCTCTCCTCCAGTCGCTTCTTCTCCTCCCAGGTCAGCTTGTTATACGGCTTCCAGGACCTCTTCTTCTTGGGGGGTAGCCGGCGGTGCCTCTTTCTGCCCAGCTCCCTCCAGGGCCCCTCCGGCTCATGGCTGTCGCCCATGACCAGCTGACAATGGTGTTCCCTGTTGTCCGTAATACCAGATTGTACCGTGAGGACTTCGTAAATGGTGTCCAATGGTTCTTCCGGACCCAGCTCCTGGAGATCCCAAGCCGAGTCTACACAATGGGCTGCTGCTGGTGGGCGGTACCCCGGTTGAGACCAATTTGACCTGGTGTTGTCGTTCATGGGGCAATTCTGCTTGAAGTGACCCAGCTGTTTGCACCGGAAGCAGCGTTGTTCGTTGTCCTCCTGGCGTGGATAGCGAGGGCTAGATGTCACCGGTCTGTTAGGAGGTTGGTATCTAGCGGCTGGTGGGTGTGAGGGCACCGTTGGTCGTGGAGGTTGTACCCGTGATGTGACCTGGTTTGTCTTGCGAGTATCCGCATATTCATCCGCCAACTTCGCGGCCTCTGGTAGAGTCATGGGCCTGCGATCTCTCACCCAATCTTTGACATCCGTCTGGATGTAAAATAAAGAAAAAACTGCGCTAGTTCAGAAACGAAATGTCTAGCTGCTACATACAAACAAAGCCAGCAAGAATAGTAAACAAAAAATGTAGCGCTAAAAACCAAAAACTCCAAAGTATGTAATACCATGTGAGGTGACAAGGTTCATATGAAAGTGCATATACATAAACCACTGACATATAAATGTAAATAGCTCAAACAGTGCTTGATGCAAAAGAAAAAGTCTATATTACAAAGTAGAAAAAATCAATTGAGTGATAGGTGCAGGGAAAACAGATGAGCTGCTATCCGTTGATTGGGATACAACAGGTGCACAACAGGTGTCCATGGAGTGGATGATATATATCATCCACTCCATGGTTTCCTGAGAGCTTTAGCAACATCCTGCCTTGCATCTCTTGACTGATGGTCTAAGGATTATTCAAAGCTCGTGGTATTGATCCAACACACCATTCAAGCTCTGCTGGTTCCTGCCGTCCATGTCAATTTGGAGTTCCAGTCTCGCTTATGGTCCCATTCCGGTTTGAGTGGTCCCGGTTTCCAAAGACCACTATGTCTGGCTGACTCTTTGCTGTACAGTAGTAGAGTCCAACCCATCCGGTAAGCGTATTTCATCCACTACCTACCTTGATGTGATTGTGATCCTTATAGAGTTCTACAGACAACTTGTGCACCTGTTGTATCCCAATCAACGGATAGCAGCTCATCTGTTTTCCCTGCACCTATCACTCAATTGATTTTTTCTACTTTGTAATATAGACTTTTTCTTTTGCATCAAGCACTGTTTGAGCTATTTACATTTATATGTCAGTGGTTTATGTATATGCACTTTCATATGAACCTTGTCACCTCACATGGTATTACATACTTTGGAGTTTTTGGTTTTTAGCGCTACATTTTTTGTTTACTATCCGTCTGGATGTGATTGTAAAATTGCTCCAGGAGCATTAGTTGCAAAATGTCCTCTGCGGTGGTGGCCTGGCTGCTGTTAACCCAGTTAGAGGCCGACCGGGACAACTGGCATGCCCATTCCGCGTAAGAGTCTTTTGTGGTTTTGCGTGAGTCCCTCAACTTCTGTCGGTGGGACTCTGGGGTTACTGCATAACGAGCCAGGAGTGCTTCTTTAACCCTGGCGTAGCTATGGATATCCTGATCTGGCACGGTCCGGAAAGCATCAGAAGCTTTGCCTGACAGTTTGCCTGACAATATTGCAACCCAGTCTCCTCTAGCTATTCGGTGCAGGTTACATTGTCGCTCAAAGTCCGCCAGGTAGTTATCAATCTCACAGTCCTTTTCATCAAAAGCTTTAAAAGCGCTAAACGGAATCTTCCTTGCGTCTGCTGTGCTGTACTCACTGTTTGGAGAATGTGCGGCTGCTTGTTGGACTGCTGCCAGTTTTTAATGCAGCTCTGCGTCTCTTATTTGTTTAGCCTTCTGTAGTTCTGCGTCTCTTATTTGTTTATCCTTCTGTAGCTCTGCGTCTCTTATTTGTTTATCCTTCTGTAGCTCTGCGTTTACTAACAGGTCCATCACTTTCAGCACCACATCCGGCGTTGGGTTCGGGCCGAACCATGCTAGCTTCTCTCTCATTAGCTTGTTGGCTGGCGATTCCTCCTCCTGAATCACTGGTGTCTCCATCTCTTGTACTGCTGGCGTTGCTGCAATCCCGTCCTCCTGGTCTATCTCCATTGATTCTGCTATGATGACCCGTTCGGTTTTGTTGCTAGCAATCCTTCCACGAACTTCCAGTAGTTCTTCCAGTGTCTGCCTGGAATCCGGGTGTGAAGGGGAATAGAAGGGAAAATCCCACTGCTACCAACCAATTGTGACGGTATTGGTATGATATCCCCGTCAAAGATTCCCTTCTTCCATAAGAACATCACCCCAATATTCCACTAGGAGGAATATTCCTGAGATCGCCCATTAAGCCACACATTAGTCCAGGCTTACTGCTAGAACAAGACAGACTTTAATGTTATATCACACAGCTTATATGTCATTTCCAAAACTGTTACAATGACAAATCTCCGCCCCCTCACACTGGGGCTTCCATACAGATGATTAGGCAGACACGACGGGGCCGATGCTGAAAACACATTTTCTTTAGACAATGACATAAATGACGCTGATTACTAGTTGTACTGAATACATTAACTAGACCGCTCGACCCCGCATATAGAGAGATAATTACCACAATGGAGCAATCAGAATAATTAACACAAGCCACTGAAACACAGATCTCCTTCACACAACACAATAGATCAATTAACCTTTAGAAATAGTGAGGGGACATTAGCACGTCAATAACCTGTTAGCCGAGGACAGAATTACACAGGGCAAGCAGGGAGAATTAGACTGAGACATATAGGCAAATGTATCACAGGGTACATTGTACCTCTACCATTTCATGAAGCAAGTGTAAATAGTTAAAAAAAACACAGAGAAAAAAAAACTAGAAAAAAGTCCTTTATTAATAAAAAATAATAATAATAATCCAGTGGTGACACTTGTTCCCGGCTCCCTGCTCCAACGTTGACTGTATCCAGCGACAGGTGCGGGTGATCTCCGGTCCAGCGATGAGAAGATCCATCCATCCAGAGCGCAGCATCGCCGACCTCCTCTCACCACTGGACACAGCCCAGCGAATGAGCGGCTGAAGCTGTGACATTTCTTATATAGGGGAGGCGAGGCCACCCGTCACGTGACCCCGCACCCTCTGACGCACCCTCTGCTACGTCACTGGGAAAGCCCAGTCTTCCCCCTTGCTGGGCTTCCCTAGTGACGTAGCAGAGGGTGCGTCAGAGGGGGCGGGGTCATGTGACGGGTGGCCCGCCTCCCCTTTATAAGAAATGTCACAGCTTCAGCCGTTCATTCGCTGGGCTGTGTCCAGCGGTGAGAGGAGGTCGGCGATGCTGTGCTCTGGATGGATGGATCTTCTCATCGCTGGACCGGAGAGGAGATCACCGGTCGCTGGATACAGACAACGTTGGAGCAGGAAGCCGGGAACGAGTGTCACCGCTGGATTTTTTTTTTTTATTAATAAAGGACTTTTTTCTACGGTGTCTGTGTGTTTTTTTAACTATTTACACTTCCTTCGTGAAATGGTAGAGGTACAATGTACCCCATTACCAATTCACATGGGGGGGCAGGATCTGGGGGTCCCCTTTGTTAAAGGGGTCTTCCAGATTCTGATAAGCCCCCCGCCCGCAGACCCCCACAACCACCGGGCAAGGGTTGTGGGGATGAGACCCTTGTCCCCATCAACATGGGGACATCCTCCCCATGTTGAGGGCATGTGGCCTGGTGCGGTTCAGGAGAGGGGGGGGCCGCACTCTGTCCCCCCCTCTTTTCTGCAGCCGGCCAGGTTAATGTGCTCGGATAAGGGGTCGGGTGTGAATTTTTGGGGGAACTCCACGCCATTTTTTTATTTTTTTTTAATTTTCTTGAAGGGTCTGGAATGGATATTTGGGGGGACCCCCACGCTTTTTATTTTTTTATGAATGAATCCTCTCTGAATTGCCAGAGCCGACAATTCATTATAGCCGCAAAGCCGGTTTTAAAAGACTTTTTTTCCTTTCAGAAATGACACTTTGTGCAGGGACAGTTCTAAATGCGCTTTTTCACATGCTGACATTACACCCCCCCTAGGTACGAAATTTAAAGGAATATTTCACTTTTATTGTTTCACTTTTAGCATTATTAAATTCACTGCTCCCGAAAAAAAACCTATTCGACAGACACCATAAGCCTTCAATGACAGATTCGACCTTAACCACTTAAGCCCCGGACCAATATGCTGGCTAAAGACCCAAGGTGTTTTTACAGTTCGGGACTGCGTCGCTTTAACAGACAATTGCGCGGTCGTGCGACGTGGCTCCCAAACAAAATTGGCGTCCTTTTTTCCCCACAAATAGAGATTTCTTTTGGTGGTATTTGATCACATCTGCAGTTTTTAGTTTTTGCGCTATAAACAAAAATAGAGCGACAATTTTGAAAAAAATGCAATATTTTTTACTTTTTGCTATAATAAATATCCCCCAAAAACATATATAATTTTTTTTCCCCTCAGTTTAGGGCGATACGTATTCTTCTGCCTATTTTTGGTAAAAAAATCGCAATAATCGTTTATCGGTTGGTTTGCGCAAAATTTATAGCGTTTACAAAATAGGGGATAGTTTTATTGCATTTTTATTTTTTTTATTTTTTTTACTACTAATGGCGGCGATCAGCGATTTTTTTCGTGACTGCGACATTATGGCGGACACTTCGGACAATTTTGACACATTTTTGGGACCATTGTCATTTTCCCAGCAAAAAATGCATTTGAATTGCATTCTTTATTGTGAAAATGACAGTTGCAGTTTGGGAGTTAACCACAGGGGGGCGCTGTAGGAGTTAGGGTTCACCTAGTGTGTGTTTACAACTGTAGGGGGGTGTGGCTGTAGGTGTGACGTCATCGATCGTGTCTCCCCTATAAAGGGGATCACTCGATCGATGCAGCGCCATAGTGAAGCACGGGGAAGCCATGTTTACACACGGCTCTCCCCGTTCTTCAGCTCCGGGGACCGATCGCCGCACTCGAGCGGCGATCGGGTCCGCGGGACCCGCGGTCCCGGTCCCGAAGCTTCGGGACCGGGTCGCGGGAGCGTGCCGCGGGTGCGCGCCCGCGACCCACGGCTGGGTACAAGTACAGGACGTATATATACGTGCTTGTGCCCAGCCGTGCCATTCTGCCAACGTATATGTGCAGGAGGCGGTCCTTAACCACTTACCCCCCGGACCATATTGCTGCCCAAAGACCAGAGTACTTTTTGCGATTCGGGACTGCGTCGCTTTAACAGACAATTGCGCGGTCGTGCGACGTGGCTCCCAAACAAAATTGGCGTCCTTTTTTTCCCACAAATAGAGCTTTCTTTTGGTGGTATTTGATCACCTCTGCGGTTTTTATTTTTTGCGCTATAAACAAAAATAGAGCGAAAATTTTGAAAAAAATTAATATTTTTTACTTTTTGCCATAATAAATATCCCCCAAAAATATATAAAAAAACATTTTTTTTCCTCAGTTTAGGCCGATACGTATTCCTCTACCTATTTTTCGTAAAAAAAAAATTCGCAATAAGCGTTTATTGATTGGTTTGCGCAAAAGTTATAGCGTTTACAAAATAGGGGGTATTTTTATGTCATTTTTATTAATATATATTTTTTTCTAGTAATGGCGGCGATCAGCGATTTTTTTCGGTACTGCGACGTTATGGCGGACACTTCGGACACTTTTGACACATTTTTGGGACCATTGGCATTTTTATAGCGATCAGTGCTATAAAAATGCATTGGATTACTATAAAAATGGCACTGGCAGTGAAGGGGTTAACACTAGGGGGCGGGGAAGGGGTTAAGTATGCCTGGGTGTGTTCTAACTGTGGGGGGGGGGGCCTCACTAGGGGAAACACTGATCTTCTGTTTATACATTTCCCCTTCTGACAGGACCGGGAGCTGTGTGTTTACACACACAGCTCCCGGTCCCCGCTCTGTACCGAGCGATCGCGTGTGCCCGGCGGCGATCGCGCCCGCCGGGCACACGCACGGGAGTCGGGGGCGAGCGGTGGGCGCGCGCGAGCCGCTAGTGGCGGCTCAAGGAGCCGACGTAGAATGACGTGGTCTCACCCAGGAGAGCCGACCTGCCGCCGTAGAATGACGGCGGCTGGTCGGCTAGTGGTTAAGTGGTTAATTCGGATTTTCGAGCAAATGCATTTTTTAACGAAATAAATAAAAACGAATTTCGGGAGTAACTAAATAAATGTATTTTTTGAACGAAAACAAAATTACGAATCAAAATATTTCAGTGTGCACATGTCTAGCAAATTGTAATCTGTATAATTTGCAGGGGCAGCAAGCAAAGGTGGCAGAGAGAGGGGGTGGGGCACCATCCATGCAATGGTGAGAGAGATTATTATCATTATACAGATAACAATTAAATTGCAGGGGCAGCAAAGATGACAGAGAGAGGAGGGGGGGGGGGGCACCGAGCAATGGTGAGAGAGATTCATTATACAGCTTGCAATATGTCCCCCTTAATTTTTGTGCTCCAAGGGCAGCCGACGCGGTTCAATTCTCCGATGTCCTCACCCTGCAGACTGAGACTAGTGGGTGGTGCTGGCGCCGTTCAATTCTCCGATGCCCTCACCCTGCAGACTGAGACTAGTGGGTGGTGCTGGCGCCGTTCAATTCTCCGATGCCCTCACTCGTGACCCTGCAGACTGAGACTAGTGGGTGGTGCCGACGCCGTTCAATTCTCCGATGTCCTCACTCGTGACCCTGCAGACTGAGATTAGTGGGTGGTGCTGGCGCCGTTCAATTCTCCGATGTCCTCACTCGTGACCCTGCAGACTGAGACTAGTGGGTGGTGCCGACGCCGTTCAATTCTCCGATGTCCTCACTCGTGACCCTGCAGACTGAGACTAGTGGGTGGTGCCGGCGCCGTTCAATTCTCCGATGTCCTCACTCGTGACCCTGCAGACTGAGACTAGTGGGTGGTGCCGGCGCCGTTCAATTCTCCGATGTCCTCACTCGTGACCCTGCAGACTGAGACTAGTGGGTGGTGCCGACGCCGTTCAATTCTCCGATGTCCTCACTCGTGACCCTGCAGACTGAGACTAGTGGGTGGTGCCGACGCCGTTCAATTCTCCGATGTCCTCACTCGTGACCCTGCAGACTGAGACTAGTGGGTGGTGCCGACGCCGTTCAATTCTCCGATGTCCTCACTCGTGACCCTGCAGACTGAGACTAGTGGGTGGTGCCGACGCCGTTCAATTCTCCGATGTCCTCACTCGTGACCCTGCAGACTGAGACTAGTGGGTGGTGCCGACGCCGTTCAATTCTCCGATGTCCTCACTCGTGACCCTGCAGACTGAGACTAGTGGGTGGTGCCGACGCCGTTCAATTCTCCGATGTCCTCACTCGTGACCCTGCAGACTGAGACTAGTGGGTGGTGCTGGCGCCGTTCAATTCTCCGATGT
Source organism: Rana temporaria (assembly GCF_905171775.1). Classification (NCBI taxonomy): domain Eukaryota; kingdom Metazoa; phylum Chordata; class Amphibia; order Anura; family Ranidae; genus Rana; species Rana temporaria. The sequence goes on along the minus strand of NC_053489.1, from coordinate 689,446,254 downwards.
CCTCACTCGTGACCCTGCAGACTGAGACTAGTGGGTGGTGCCGGCGCCGTTCAATTCTCCGATGTCCTCACTCGTGACCCTGCAGACTGAGACTAGTGGGTGGTGCTGGCGCCGCACAGGCCGGTGGAAGGGGAAATAAAAAAAGCAGGTGCCGGATCATATTAGAAGGCAAGGCATTGCATAGTTGGAAAGTGCGGCGGCGATGGCGGCTGCGGCCCGCCGCTGCTTCTTTAACTGACAACCAGGCAAAACCGGCCCCAGGGCACTGTGTGCAGGCGGCCCACTGGGAATTTTCCCGGTATCCCGGTAGGCCAGTCCGGCCCTGGACTTTAGGTTACATTTGTGTTACAGAATGATGGAAACATAGAAATATATTTAATAATGAAGCTCCTTACCTTCATAGAGCATGCCCACTGAAAATAAGAGGAGACACAGAGTTAGGTTTGATCTTCCATTGATATAAAAGTCACTTTATTCAGAGAAATGAGGATAGACCATGTGATCTGAGCCTAGCTCAACATCCAATCAGGTCTCAGCTCACTGGTCACATGATAGAAGATAGGACCATCTATATCAGTGGTGGTCAAAGTTCTTGAACTTGGGGGCCCCTGACATCACCAAAGAGCCACACATAATATCCAGGAGCCAGTCCTAGACTGGAGACACATGAGATCTTTGCTATTACCCCCCTTTACACATCAATGCCCTCCCCCATATATCCTATGAACAGCCCTCAGCAAGGTCCAATAACATTTAATCAAAATCCCATCCTTTACTGGCCTTAGGAAGTACCTAGGTAAGAAATACAGACTGCCGTATTCCGGGGCCACACAGTTAGCTCTGAATGGCAGAATGTGGCCCCTTGGGGACAGGTTGGGCTCCAGGGATCCGGATTCTGAAGAAGGAAGTTCCTGGCCTATTGTACAGTGAGAACTATGAGGATGACAGATATTGGTGGACAGTCTGATCCTCTCTACTCTCTATGGTTACTATGGAGGCTCCACCCTCTGGCCATAGTGCCGTCCTTACCCCGCGCCCTGCAGATCAGGGGAAGAAAACTTCTGCATTCTCCTTCAGAAACATAGGGCTAGATTCAGGTAGGTTTGTGCGGGCGTAGCATATCCTATTTAAGCTACGCCTCCGCAACTTAGATGGGCAAGTGCAGTATTCACAAAGGACTTGCTCCGTAAGTTGCGGCAGCGTAGCGTAAATCTGCCGGCGTAAGCGCGCCAAATTCAAATTGTCAGGAGGTGGGCGTGTTTTATGTAAATAAAGCATGACCCCACGTAAATTACGTTTCTCACGAACGGCGCATGCGCCGGCCGTGAACGTATCCCAGTGCGCATGCTCCTAAACACGTCGCAAATAGTCAATGCTTTCGACGTGGACGTAATTTACGCAAAGCCCTATTCGCGAACAACTTACGCAAACGACGTCAAATTTTCAAAATTAGACGCGGGAACGACGTCCATACTTAACATTGGCTATGCCTCATATAGCAGGAGTAACGTTACGCCGGAAAAAACCTAACGCAAACGACGTAAAAAAATCCGCCGGGCGCACGTACGTTTCTGAATTGGCGTATCCAGGTCATTTGCATATTCTACGCTGAAATCGACGGCAGCGCCACCTAGCGGCCAGAGTAAATGTGCACCCTAAGATACGATGGTGTAAGAGACTTACGCCAGTCGGATCTTAGCCTAATTTCGGCGTATCTTGCTTTCTGAATACAGAAAGAAGATACGCCGGCGCAGATTTGAATTTACGCGGCGTATCAATGGATACGCCGGCGTAAATTCTTTCTGAATCTAGCCCATAGTATTCCAGGGCAGGAAAAAAAGCTCTAGAGTGTCATTGGGCAACACAAACATGGAGAACATACCTGCGTGGGGGTCAGTTTACCTTGTGGACTCAAAAAAGAAAGAAAAAAAGGGCATCTACAGTGGGGCAAAAAAGTATTTAGGGCCAGATTCACGTAGAAGTGCGGCGGCGTAACGTATCGTAGATACGTTACACCGCCGCAAGTTTTCATCGCAAGTGCCTGATTCACAAAGCACTTGCAATGAAAACCTACGCTGGCGGCCCACGGCGTAAGCCCGCGTAATTCAAATGGGCGTGTGCCATTTAAATTAGGCACACTCCCGCGCCGGACGTTTTACGCAAGACGGCCATACTTTAAACAGCACATACGTGTGCTGCCTAAAGTTAGGGCAGGTCAAATGACGCCTAAAATTGCGACGGGAAACTATACTAGAGACGAAGTACCGAACGCGAAAATCCGTCGTGGATCGCCGTAACTGCTAATTTGCATACCCAACGCTGGAATACGACGCAAACTCCACCCAGCGGCAGCCGCGGTATTGCATCCTAAGATCCGACAGTGTAAAACAATTACACCTGTCGGATTTTAGGGATATCTATGCGTAACTGGTTCTATGAATCAGCCGCATAGATACTCTGAGAAATACGACGGCGTATCTGAGATCTGGCATTCAGTCCCCACCAAATGTGCAAGTTCTCCCCCCACTTATAAAGATGGGAGGGGCCTGAAGTCCAGTTTCATCGGTCCAAACCGACCGTGTGTACGGCCCATCGGTCTGTTGTCCTTCGGACAAAAATTATAGAACTTGCTTTAAAATCGAACCGATGGACGGCTGACCATCGGTCAAAACCAATGGTTAGTACACAAAAGTATCGGTTCAAAACCTGCGCATGCTCAGAATCAAGTCGACGCATGCTTGGAAGCATTGAACATTGTTTTTTCAGCACGTCGTTGTGTTTTACGTCACCGCGTTCTGACCCGATCGGGTTTGAACTGATGGTGTGTACACACATCAGACCATCAGTCTGCTTGAGCGGTGAACCGATGAAAACGGTCCGTCGGACCATTCTCATCAGATGGACTGATCGTGTGTACGCGGCCTCATTGTCATCCTAGGTAGACCTCAACTATGAGAGACAAATCCAATCACATTGTCTGATTTGGAAAGAATTTATTTGGAAATTCTGGTGGAAAATAAGTATTTGGGGCCAGATTCACAAAGCACTTACGCCAACGTATCTCGAGATGCGCGGCGTAATTGAAAAATGCGCCGCGCGTATTTTTGTACCTGATCCTCAAAACGAAATACGCCTGAAAACCATTTTTTTCCGTCCTACCTAAAACAATTACACCGGCGCATCTTCGAGCGCAAAATACGCTAGACACACCATTGTTTTGCTAGGCAAAATGCAAATGAGGGAGATAAGGCGATCCACAAAATTAAGTGTGTGCGGCGTAGGCTACGCCCTGTGCGCTTCTGTTAGTTTCCCGGAGTAAAGTTACACTTTATAAAAGGTGCCCTAACTTTGCACCAGCCGTGTAAAGGTCAGCTAAAGCAACACAATTAAGGAAGAGCTGAGCACACACACTTGCAGGACAACAATCTGTATGCCAACATGCCAGGGGCATCCATGCTCATAGCTATACTAGTGACTTTAGTAACCGAGGGTACCCCCTCTTCTGAGGGAACAGCAGTCAGGAGACGCCTCGCAGAATGCATCTTTGCACAGTAAGCACACACATTAATCATGGCACAATGAGAATGCATGCATTAGGTCCCTAGCACAGACACATCACATGCACATCTAATTGGATTGGACCCAAGAAAACCACATGGTATTAGGGAGCAGTAACACCACGCCACGCCTCCAATTATGTCAATGTGCATTCATACACCATTCACACGGACCTGGGATCACTTCTCCCTGGTCCTGGGGATCCCTAATCCACCAAAACTGAGGGTGACACCCTTTTTCACCAGGAATGTCACCCCCACATTCATACATCATTCACACACATAAAACAAATCAGAATCACACTAAAAATTCAGAAAAAAAAAATAAAAATAAAGAAAAGTACACCCAAAATCTCAATGGCGGCGGCGTGAGCTACGCCTGGGCCGGCCACGGCCACGGGCCCTCAGGGGAGACTCATGGGGGGGAGGCAGGGGAACGAGGAGCCTCATGGGGGGGGAGGCAGGGGAACGAGGAGCCTCCCCGGGTGGCCGCCCACCTGCTGGCCTGCCCTCCAAGGCCACGGCGATCCTGGTCAGGCCCAGTGTGAGGGCTGCCGTATTGGCCTGGACAGCCTGGGTGTTGTCCTGGACAGCCTGGGTCAGGGCAGTCACCTCAAAGGCCACGCCTGTTGTGGCGGCCTGCAGCTCAGAAAAGCAATTTATAAAAGCTAATGAATTAGTGCCCACCTCACTGACTGACTCCTTGATGGAGGCCAGGCTCTCCTCCATCTGGGCCAAAGTCCGGGTGACCTGACCCAGATGTTGTGTCTGACGACCCTGGTCTTCTGGGTGGCCTTCCTGCCTGCAGTTGAGGCTTGTGGCCTGGGAGGAGGGGAGCCCCCTGGGGGGGCAGCCCTGTTGGTGGAGGAGTGGGAGGGACTACCCCTGATGGTGGCCTGACTGCTGTCAGGCGCAAGGGAATCCTGATCCCAACACAGCATCACTTCTCGGGCAATCTCCATCCGGTCATCCTCATCCTTCCCCCCCTCATCCTCCTCCCCCTGAACCTCCTCATGAGGGGAGTTGTGGCCACTCCCCTGCCCTAGGGACTCCGGACTTTCTTGGGGCTCCTCAGCAGCCTGTTGTCCTGGGGGTGGTGCAGTCTGGCCTGATGGCCCAGCAACCTCCTGGCCTGATGGCCCAGCAATCTCCTGGCCATCTGTGGAGGACACAAAACATACACAGGTTGGAGGATCCACACACTTGGCACATATTCCCTTCCCCCCCCACACATGCTACTCACCAGATGGAAATAAAAAAAAACTTACCTGTCCTCACAGGATCATCTGATTCAAAGCCAGACTCCTTTCCTAGCCATGATTAAGCACTAGCTCAGTGCGAAACACGTCGGCTATCTACCTGTTCCTTGTGAAGTGATGTACTTGCTGTGTTTTTTTGAATAAAAGACAACCGTTTGGTCAGTGCATTGCCAGCACCCATGGTATCCTGAGTTAGTCCATCTCTACATAGTGACCCACCTGGAGCGGTGATCCCTTCTCTTCTTGATTCAAAGTCAGGCAGGCCCACCACTTGCTGGCTGTGGAAGCAACGGGCCACCGCAAGTTCCTCCTCAGTCCACCTTACGGTGCAGGGTGGGCCTCCTCCAGTGCCCCTGGCATGGGCTGCTTGCTTGGCCATCTTCTCACGGACTAAACTCCTCAGATCATTAATCTTCTTCTGAATCCCACTGGGGGTCCTTGTCCCCCCCCCCCTCCGCATTGATCCGATCCGTAATCTCTTGGATTATTGCCCTCTTCCTGGCCGGGGTGACGTCCCGGCTGTCAGGGCCATGCAAAAATCTCCCATATTGGGTGATCGCCCTGGCCAGCATGTGCTTCTCTCGCACCGAGAAGTTTAATTTTCTTCTCTTAGGTGCCATCTCACCACATAGCACTCAGCAACAAAAAGACACTAAATTCAAACAGAACAAACAAACACAAAAACACACAGAACAAACAGAGAAAAAGACACAGAACAGACAGCTAAAAATCAGACAGCAAAAAAACAAAAACACAAGCAGACAGCTAATACAAATTCAAACAAAAAACACAGAAGAAACAGACACAAAAAACACCCTGAAAATACACACACCTACTACAACCTCCTACTACAATAAATCTTTAATATAACACTACACTCACCAACAAACAGCCACAGACAACAGAGCAAAAGACACTTGCTTTAGGAAGGGAAACACAGGCAAGAGAGGCCCGGAGCAAAAAGCAGCAGGACATAGGCGGAGGGCCGGCCATGATGGGGTTAAAGAAAAGCCCTACCCTGGCCGGGGGGAGGGGTCAGTAAGGAAGGAGTGCGGAGGGAGGGAGGTTATAAATTTCCCCTCCCACGCTTCCCGGATTAACTCACGTGGGCGAAGTTTGGCTGCTGGGGACTTGTGCTCTGCCAGAAATCGTTTGGGGTGAGGTAGGCCGCGACCGGGGACTGTATTTTTGCTTTTCGGCGGGTCAGGGCGGCGCTGCTGGGGGAATTCAGGCTCTGCCAGAATTTACAAAAAAAAAAAAACGAGCGCCGCTAGGCCGCGGCCGGGGACTAAATTTTGTATTGCATCCGTCTGCCTGCACCATGGCTGGGGTCGAGGCGATGCTCGCCCAGCTCAGGAAGGAGGCGGATCTCCGCGGTGAGGGGTGGCTGCAGTCGATGCTGGGGACACGGAGGCCGATTCACCCGTCCGGGGGGAGGGGGCACCCCGCGAGTGGGGGGGTCTGCTATGGCAACTCGGGAGTTAACTTACGATTCACCTGTCTGGGGGGGAGGGGGACACCCCGCGAGCCAGGGTGTCTCGCCCCCCGGTGCGTTATTCCCCGGGACCGTCCACCCGGTCCCACAGGAGGGAGGGCAGCCCCATTCGGGCCCCATCGGGCCCTCCAGCAAAACGGACGGCGGCGGCGGCGTCGAGTGGGGATGCGGGTTTGCACCGGTTCCTGGCGGGTCTGGAGGCATTGGTTGGCCAGCTGAAGGGTGGGGTCAGCCCCGCCGTTAGCCCGGCGGCAGCATGGGGTCCGGCGGGGGGATCCGGTGTTACGGCACCTGCAGTAGCGGTCGCCGTGCCGGGGGCGGTGGTGCCCGTGGACAAGGGGCAAGAGGTAGGGGCAGTGGCGGCGGGTACTGGGGTGCCGCCTGCGGAAAAGGGGGATGCGGGGGTCGATTCCGGCTTATATCGGCCCCACGGACGTCTACGCCGTTTTTTTCAGGGGGGGGCCGGTGGAACCTCTTCCCCAGGACAGTCGGCCGGAAAGAAAAAGGGGGTCTGCTGGCAGTTCAACGAAGGAAACTGCAGGTTCGGAGGGTCTTGCCGGTTCAAGCACGAGTGCTCCGGCTGTGGTGGCAACCACCCCTCTTCTCGGTGTTTTAAACAAGGCAAGGGACGTTCCGGAGATTCTTCAAGTAAGAGGGAGGACTCCGGTGATGGTGGAAAGGATGCGACCGTTTCTCGGTAGATATCCTGATAGGGCGGCCGCCCTGTTGTTGGAAAGGGGATTCTCGGTGGGTTTTACCATTCCGTGCAATTTGGCCGTGGTCCCCCCGGTGGCTAAGAATTTGCGTTCCGCGTTACAACACCCGGATGTGGTTTCGGAGAAACTGCGGAAGGAGGTGGCGTTGATTTACACCTCTTTTGATGCCGCGGTGGGCTGGGTCAGGCGGTATGGCCGGGGGGCCTTGATGGCCAAGTCGGACATTGAGGCGGCGTTTCGGCTCCTGCCGGTCCACCCAGATAGTTTTAGGCTCTTGGGTTGTCATTGGGGTGGGGAGTTCTACGTAGACAAGTGTCTGCCGATGGGCTGTTCCATTTCCTGCTTACTGTTTGAACGGTTTAGTTCGTTCCTAGAGTGGGTGGTTCGGGATGTGTCTGGAGTGAGCTCCGTGATCCACTATCTGGACGACTTTCTCTGTGTTGGCCCGGCGGGGTCGTGGATTTGCGCAGTGTTGTTGGCCACTTTGGAGCACATTGCGGAGCGATTCGCTGGCACCCGAGAAAACGGAAGGACCGAGATCGGTCATCCAATTCTTGGGCATCATGATCGACTCGGAGGTGATGGAATGTAGGTTACCGCTGGACAAGTTGGAGGGCCTCAAGGCCGAGATTCAGGAGATGGTGGGCTTGCGGAAGGTGCAACTCCGAGCGCTTCAGTCGCTCCTGGGGAAGCTGAATTTTGCGTGCCGCATTCTCCCCATGGGTAGGGTCTTTTGCAGGCGCCTCTCGGCGGCCACTGCGGGAGTCAGGTCGCCCAGGCACTATGTGCGCCTGGGGAAGGACCATAGGGAGGATTTGTTGGTATGGCACTCCTTTTTGGACTCCTTCAACGGCAGGGCCTTGTGGATGTCCGGTCCGGTTAGCAACTTTGACATGGAGTTGTTCACAGGTGCAGCCGGAGGCGCAGGTTTTGGGGCATATTTTCAAGGGCAATGGAGTGCTGGCTCTTGGCCCCAGGCCTGGTTGGAGGCGGGGTTCACAAAGAACTTGGTGCTGTTGGAATTGTTTCCGGTGGTGCTGGCAGTAGAATTGTGGGGTTCGGCCTTCCGGGATCGGAAGGTGCGGTTCCATGGTGATAATATGGGGGTGGTCCAGGTGATCAACAGGGTTACGGCGTCCTCTCCTCCAGTTATTCGGCTGTTACAGCACCTGGTGCTGCGCTGTTTGCAGTTGAACATATTTGTATATGCGGTGCATTTACCGGGGATGGAGAATGTAGTAGCTGACGCTCTGTCTCGCTTTCAGTGGGACAGGTTCCGGGAGCTGGTGCCGGAGGCAGAGGAGCAAGGTGTCCCCTGTCCGGAGTGGCTTTGGAGGATTCCGTTGGAATCGTCTCCAATTGGATCAGAAGGTCGGTAAGTGTGAACACCTGGAGGGCGTATGAGAAGGTTTGGGCGGAATGGCAGGCTCTGGTTAGGGAGGCCGAGGTGGACCCGGCCGGTCCCGAGGTCAGGGGATTGGTGTTGTATTTCTTGGCCAGGAACATGGAGGCCCGGGGCGTCTCAGTCCATGTTGGACAAAAAGTTGGCTGGCTTGGCTTTTCTTTTTAAGTGGCAAGGGTGTCCGGACTTTACTAAGGATTTTTGTGTCCGGCAGGCTCTTAAGGGTTACAGGAAGCAGGGGCGTCAGGCGGATTCCCGGCGCCCTGTGTCGTTTGAAATATTGAGGGGTATTATGGGAAAGTTGGGGACATTGTGTTCGTCCCGGTTTGAAGTGTTATTGTTTCGCGCGGCGTTCGCGTTGGCATTCTTTGGAGCTTTTCGAGTGGGGGAGTTGGTTAGCCCCTCGAAGACGGTTCAGGGTGGCATGTTAGCTAATGACGTGGTGTGGAATCAGGAGGGGGTCGCATTGTTGCTACGCCGGTCCAAGACGGATCAGCAAGGGAAGGGCAAAGTGGTGCGAGTCTTCCCTGTGATACATTTGCCTATATGTCTCAGTTTAATTCTCCCTGCTTGCCATTGTGATTACCATCCGGTTATTGAAGTGCTAATGTCCCCTCACTATTTCTAAAGGTTAATTGATCTATTGTGTTGTGTGAAGGAGATCTGTGTTTAAGTGGCTTGTGTTAATTATGCTGATTGCTTCATTGTGGTAATTATCTCTCTATATGCGGTGCCGAACCGGCTAGATACTGATTAGTTCAAAGAAATATCTTTATTTCAAAGGAGCTGTATTGAAGACCCCCCACTGTGTAAGAGGGGGGCGGAGATTTGTCATTGTAACAGTTTTGGAAATGACATATAAGCTGTGTGTGTTATAACATTAAACTCTGTGTTGTTCCAGCAGTAAGCTTGGCATGTGTGGCTTTCTGGGCGACTCCAGGGATATTCCTTCTCGTGGAATATTGGGGTGATTTTCGTTATGGGAAGAAGGGAACGTTGACGGGGATATCATACCAATACCGTCACAATTGGTTGGCAGCAGTGGGATTTTTCCCTTCTATTCCCCTTCACACCCGGATTCCAAGCAGACACTGGAAGAACTACTGGAAGTTCGTGGAAGGATTGCTAGCAACAAAACCAAGCGGGTCATCATAGCAGAATCAATGGAGATAGACCAGGAGGACGGGATTGCAGCAACGCCAGCAGTACAAGAGATGGAGACACCAGTGATTCAGGAGGAGGAATCGCCAGCCAACAAGCTAATGAGAGAGAAGCTAGCGTGGTTCGGCCCGAACCCAACGGCAGATGTGGTGCTGAGAGTGATGGACCTGTTAGCGAAGGAGGCTAAAGAAATAAGGGACGCAGAACTACAGAAGGCTAAAGAAATAAGAGACGCAGAACTACAGGAGGATAAACAAATAAGAGACACAGAGCTACAGAAGGATAAACAAATAAGGGACGCAGAACTACAGTTAAAACTGGCAGCAGTCCAACAAGCAGCCGCACCTTCTCCGAACAGTGAGTACAGCACAGCAGACACAAGGAAGATTCCGTTTAGCGCTTTTAAAGCTTTTGATGAAAAGGACTGTGAAATTGATAACTACCTGGCGGATTTTGAGCGACAATGTAACCTGCACCGAATAGCTAGAAGAGAGTGGGTTGCAATATTGTCAGGCAAACTGTCAGGCAAAGCTTCTGATGCTTTCCGGACCGTGCCAGATCAGGATATCCATAGCTACGCCAGGGTTAAAGAAGTGCTCCTGGCTCGTTATGCAGTAACCCCAGAGTCCCACCGACAGAAGTTCAGGGACTCACGCAAAACCACGAAAGACTCTTACGCGGAATGGGCATGCCAGTTGTCCCTGTCGGCCTCTAACTGGGTTAACAGCAGCCAGGCCACCACCGCAGAGGACATTTTGCAACTAATGCTCCTGGAGCAATTTTACAATCACATCCAGACGGACGTCAAGGATTGGGTGAGAGATCGCAGGCCCATGACTCTACCAGAGGCCGCGAAGTTGGCGGATGAATATGCGGATACTCGCAAGACAAACCAGGTCACACCACGGGTACAACCTCCACAACCAACGGCGCCCTCACACCCACCAGCCGCTAGATACCAACCGCCTAACAGACCGATGACATCTAGCCCTCGCTACCCACGCCAGGAGGACAACGAACAACGCTGCTTCCGGTGCAAACAGTTGGGTCACTTCAAGCAGAATTGCCCCATGAATGACAACACCAGGTCAAATTGGTCTCAACCTGGGTACCGCCCACCAGCAGCAGCCCATTGTGTAGACTCGGCTTGGGATCCCCAGGAGCTGGGTCAGGAAGAACCATTGGGCACCCCTTACGAAGCCCTCATGGTACAATCTGTTATTACGGACAACAGGGAACACCATTGTCAGCTGGTCATGGGCGACAGCCATGAGCCGGAGGGGCCTTGGAGGGAGCTGGGCAGAAAGAGGCACCGCCAGCTACCCTCCAAGAAGAAGAGGTCCTGGAAGTCATATAACCAGCGGACCTGGGAGGAGAAGAAGCGACTGGAGGAGATGGAATCGCAGCGGGCGCCCCAGATGCGGGCCGAGATGTTCGCCAAGGGCCCACCGGTGGCCCCTTACACCACCACCCAGTTCCTGATGATGAAGGACCACGTGGAAAGCCTGCAGGACATGAGCAAGCAGGATCTGATCCGTGAGTACATAGAGCTGGAGGAGTGCATAAGCCGCATGGAGGAGGAGAACAACCACCTGAGGTCACAGCGGGCTGACCCCCCCAGGCTCCATGAACTGGAGATGGAGCTGGAGAAGCTCAAAGAGGAGAACCGGCGGCTGCGGAGGGAGCAGGGGGTGGCTGACCTTATGTGGCTCTGAGTCCCCCCCCCCGGACTCTGAGCACCAGTGCTACAGCATTTCAACAAATATAACTTTTTCTTTTTATGAATCTCCTGTGACTGTCACTTCAGAGCCATAACCTGCCCCTCCCATAGCGGGACACCTAGATGGCGGCGCACAGACCCATTCGCCGTCTTCACACTGACTTCTGGTGACTTTGCAGATCGCACAAAGACTTGGGGACTGACCGGCGTGTGATCTGACGACCCGGTGGCATACCTGAGTCTGAAGCAGTTGCCAAGGGAGGTCAGTCATGCCAAACGGAGTTAACCTCGGACTAAAAGCTCTAAACCTGTCAACCCTACTGGACCAGGGAAGGTCCAACCGGGTTTTCCGGAGCAGGGAGAAAGGGGGGCCATTGTGATACATTTGCCTATATGTCTCAGTTTAATTCTCCCTGCTTGCCATTGTGATTACCATCCGGTTATTGAAGTGCTAATGTCCCCTCACTATTTCTAAAGGTTAATTGATCTATTGTGTTGTGTGAAGGAGATCTGTGTTTAAGTGGCTTGTGTTAATTATGCTGATTGCTTCATTGTGGCAATTATCTCTCTATATGCGGTGCCGAACCGGCTAGATACTGATTAGTTCAAAGAAATATCTTTATTTCAAAGGAGCTGTATTGAAGACCCCCCACTGTGTAAGAGGGGGCGGAGATTTGTCATTGTAACAGTTTTGGAAATGACATATAAGCTGTGTGTGTTATAACATTAAACTCTGTGTTGTTCCAGCAGTAAGCTTGGCATGTGTGGCTTTCTGGGCGACTCCAGGGATATTCCTTCTCGTGGAATATTGGGGTGATTTTCGTTATGGGAAGAAGGGAACGTTGACGGGGATATCATACCAATACCGTCACATTCCCTATTGAGGGGTCGGAATTATGCCCGGTTAGGGTGGTGCGGGAATTTTTGGAAGTACGGCCTAAGTTAAGCGGATCATTTTTGCTGCATGAGGGTGGGACAGCTCTGTCGCGGTATCAGTTTGTGACGGTGTTCAGACGGTGTCTGGCGGCATTGGGCCTTGTGGCTCAGGAGTTCTCGGCGCATTCCTTTCGGATTGGGGCCGCGACAGAAGCGGTACGTTGTGGCTTGGACGATGAATTGGTAAAAAGGATTGGCAGATGGGAGTCGAGGAGGTTTCGACTATATGTCAGACCTCAGCTCATGGTAGATTTAGGGGTGAGCAGTGGTGCAGAAAAATAGAGGTCCCGGGTAAGTTAATGGGAGGCCACCTCCAAGGGTGATGGGGAGTGGGTCGGGGTTTTTTGGTTAAGGGAACATGTTGGTGGTCGGGGATGGGAGCGTCTCCCGATGGGCTTGTTGGTGATGGATGTCTTACTTAATGTCTTTCAGGTGCGGGACAAGGACTGGTCTGGATAATGGGCCACTCCTTCGTTCATAGGGGGGCTGCGAGAGCGGATATGTGACCGGATGGTCGCCAGCTGGGGGTCCCAAAACAGGAAGCAATGGTGCGGTGGTTGGGGTTCCCGGGGATGTTGTGGAGCAGGGTGGTGCCGGAAGTGCACAAGTTTGCACACTTGGATCGACCGCCGGACGTTTTGTTGATCCATGCGGGGGGGAACGACCTTGGGGTGTGTACTATGTTGGATGTCGCACGAGACATCAAGTTTGATTTTTTGAGAATTCGCATGTCCTACCCGGAAACGGTAGTGATATGGTCTGACATTGTGGGCAGGTCATCATGGCGGATGGCTAGATCGTGGGAAGGTGTGAACAGGGCCAGGAGAAAGATTAATCGGGACGTGGCTAAATTTGTGATCCGGAACGGCGGGTTGGTGGTTAGACACCAGGAGTTGGAGGTGGATACGTGGAGGTATCAGCTGAGAGATGGAGTTCATTTGACCGACGTGGGGATTGACATGTGGGTGTTGGGCCTACAGGACGGGATACAGCGAGCGTTGAGGGTGTGGAGGTGCGCCCAAAGGTAAGGAGTTACCTTTGGGTGCTGGTGGCGGGTGTTTTGGACTTTGCAGGAGAAGAAATTACCCTGAAGTGGATGCCATTACCCAGAGGTGGTATGGGTTCTGAAGGGGCTGTTAGTCCAGTCTACCAAGGTGTAGCTGGCAAGTGGTTAATGGGGGTACTGCGGTCAGTTGGTCGTCTTTGAGTCAGTTTGTCGGCTTGAGGCCAAAGACCAGAGTTAGGTACAGCAGTGCTCATAAAACGTTTTAGAATGGTTACAAGTGTGTTAATGTGCCTGCAAAGTCCAGCACCAGCAGGGTTAAAATGTTGTATCTCAGGTCTAATAAAGGTTATGTGTGAAAATGTTATTTAATGTTATTTAATATTTAAAAGGTTATTTAAAATAAATGGCCTTTTTCCTATCTCACTGATTGCGCCGAGCCAAGTTCTGCACATGCCCAGTGAGGTGCAGATTCGTGCGCGCATGCACAGTACGGCCGGCCCTTCATTTGCATGGGGTCACGGCTCATTACAATGGAGCACGCCCACTTGCAATAACCCCGCCTTACGCCTCGGTATTTACGTTGCGCTGGCGCAAATTTGGGCGCAAATGCTCTGTGGATACGGCACTTACGTCACAAAATTAAGGCGCCGTAACTTAAATGATATACGTTTGGAGTAACTTAATTTGCGCCGCTCTACGTGAATCTGGCCCTTGGTCTCCTCTACAAACAAGCGAGATTTACGTCTCTCACAGACCTGTATCTTCTTCTATTAGTAGCTCCTCCTCCTCCACTCATCTACTGTATCTTCTTCTATAAGAGGCTCCTCCTCCTCCTCCTCCCCTCATTACCTGTATCTTCTTCTATAAGAGGCTCCTCCTCCACTCATCACCTGTATCTTCTTCTATAAGAGGCTCCTCCTCCTCCTCCCCTCATTACCTGTATCTTCTTCTATAAGAGGCTCCTCCTCCTCCACTCATTACCTGTATCTTCTCCTATAAGAGGCTCCTCCTCCTCCCCTCATTACCTGTATCTTCTTCTATAAGAGGCTCCTCCTCCACTCATTACCTGTATCTTCTCTATAAGATGGCTCCTCCTCCACTCATCACCTGTATCTCTTCTATAAGAGGCTCCTCCTCCTCCTCCCCTCATTACCTGTATCTTCTTCTATAAGAGGCTCCTCCTCCTCCACTCATTACCTGGTATCTTCTCCTATAAGAGGCTCCTCCTCCTCCCTCATTACCTGTATCTTCTTCTATAAGGAGGCTCCTCCTCCACTCATCACCTGTATCTTCTTCTATAAGAGGCTCCTCCTCCTCCACCCCTCATTACCTGTATCTTCTTCTATAAGAGGCTCCTCCTCCACTCATCACCTGTATCTTCTTCTATAAGAGGCTCCTCCTCCTCCTCCTCCACTCATTACCTGTATCTTCTTCTATAAGAGGCTCCTCCTCCTCCACTCATTACCTGTATCTTCTTCTATAAGAGGCTCCTCCTCCACTCATCACCTGTATCTTCGTCTATAAGAGGCTCCTCCTCCTCCTCCACTCATTACCTATATCTTCTTCTATAAGTGGCTCCTCCTCCACTCATTACCTGTATCTTCTTCTGTAAGAGGCTCCTCCTCCTCCACTCATTACCTGTATCTTCTTCTATTAGTAGCTCCTCCTCCTCCACTCATTACCTGTATCTTCTTCTATAAGAGGCTCCTCCTCCTCCACTCATTACCTGTATCTTCTTCTATAAGAGGCTCCTCCTCCTCCACTCATAACCTGTATCTTCTTCTATTAGTAGCTTCTCCTCCTCCACTCATTACCTGTATCTTCTTCTATAAGAGGCTCCTCCTCCTCCACTCATTACCTGTATCTTCTTCTATAAGTGGCTCCTCCTCCTCCACTCATTACCTGTATCTTCTTCTATAAGAGGCTCCTCCTCCTCCACTCATTACCTGTATCTTCTTCTATAAGAGGCTCCTCCTCCTCCACTCATTACCTGTATCTTCTTTTATAAGTGGCTCCTCCTCCTCCACTCATTACCTGTATCTTCTTCTATAAGAGGCTCCTCCTCCTCCACTCACCACCTGTATCTTCTTCTATAAGAGGCTCCTCCTCCTCAATGCATTACCTGTATCTTCTTCTATTAGTAGCTCCTCCTCCTCCACTCATTACCTGTATCTTCTTCTATAAGAGGCTCCTCCTCCTCCACTCATTACCGGTAGCTTCTTCTATAAGAGGCTCCTCCTCCTCCACTCATTACCTGTATCTTCTTCTATAAGAGGCTCCTCCTCCTCCACTCATTACCTGTATCTTCTTCTATAAGAGGCTCCTCCTCCTCCACTCATTACCTGTATCTTCTTCTATAAGAGGCTCCTCCTCCTCCACTCATACCTGTATCTTCTTCTATAAGAGGCTCCTCCTCCTCCACTCATTACCTGTATCTTCTTCTATAAGAGGCTCCTCCTCCTCCACTCATCACCTGTAGCTTCTTCTATAAGAGGCTCCTCCTCCACTCATTACCTGTATCTTCTTCTATAAGTGGCTCCTCCTCCTCCACTTATCACCTGTATCTTCTTCTATAAGAGGCGCCTCCTCCACTCATTACCTGTATCTTCTTCTATAAAAGGCTCCTCCACCTCCACGCATTACCTGTATCTTCTTCTATAAGAGGCTCCTCCTCCACTCATTACCTGTATCTTCTTCTATAAGAGGCTCCTCCTCCACTCATTACCTGTATCTTCTTCTATACAAGGCTCCTCCACCTCCACGCATTACCTGTATCTTCTTCTATAAGAGGCTCCTCCTCCTCCACTCATTACCTGTATCTTCTTCTATAAGAGGCTCCTCCTCCTCCACTCATTACCTGTATCTTCTTCTATAAGAGGCTCCTCCTCCTCCACTCATACCTGTATCTTCTTCTATAAGAGGCTCCTCCTCCTCCACTCATTACCTGTATTTTGTTCTATAAGAGGCTCCTCCTCCTCCACTCATTACCTGTATTACTGGCACCTGTGTGAACTTGTTATCAGTATAAAAGACACCTGTCCACAACCTCAGACAGTCGCACTCCAAACTCCACAATGGTGAAGACCAAAGAGCTGTCCAAGGACCAGAAACACAATGGTAGACCTGCACCAGGCTGGGAAGACTGAATCTGCAATAGGCAAGCAGCTTGGTGTGAAGAAATCAATAATTCGAAAATGGAAGACATACAAGACCACTGATAATCTCCCTCCATCTGGGGCTCCATGCATGATCTCACCCTGGGGGGTCAAAATGATCACAAGACCTGTAAACAAAAATCCCAGAACCACACGGGGGGGCCTAGTGAATGACCTGCAGAGAGCTGGGACCAACGTAACAAAGGCTACCATCAGTAACACACTACGCCACCAGGGCCTCAGATCCTGCAGTGCCAGACGTGTCCCCCTGCTTAAAGCGGAGGTTCACCCATACCTTACACATTTTCCCCTTCGCTTCCTGCTCGTTTTGTCTAGGGGAATCGGCTATTTGTTTTAAAATATGATCCGTACTTACCCGTTTACGAGATGCATCTTCTCCGCCGCTTCCGGGTATGGGCTGCGGGAATGGGCGTTCCTTCTTGATTGACAGTCTTCCGAGAGGCTTCCGACGGTCGCATCCATCGCGTCACGATTTTCCGAAAGAAGCCGAACGTCGGTGCGCAGGCGCAGTATAGAGCCGCACCGACGTTCGGCTTCTTTCGGCTACGAGTGACGCGATGGATGCGACCGTCGGAAGCCTCTCGGAAGACTGTCAATCAAGAAGGAACGCCCGCTCCCGAAGATCCATACCCGGAAGCGGCGGAGAAGATGCAGCTCGAAAACGGGTAAGTACAGATCATATTTTAAAACAAATAGCCGATTCCCCTAGACAAAACGAGCAGGAATCTAAGGGGGAAAAAAAAAGGAATTGGGTGAACTCACGCTTTAAGCCAGTACATGTCCAGGCCCGTCTGAGGTTTGCTAGAGAGCATTTGGATGATCCAGAAGAGAATTGGGAGAATTTCATACGGTCAGATGAAACCAAAGTAGAACTGTTTGGTAGAAACACAACTCATCGTGTTTGGAGGAGAGAGAATGCTGAGTTGCAACCAAAGAACACCATACCTACTGTGAAGCATGGGGGTGGTAACATCATGCTTTGGGACTGTTTCTCTGCAAAGGGAACATGAAAACTGATCTGTGTACATGAAAGAATGAATGGGGCCATGTATCGTGAGATTTTGAGTGCAAACCTCCTCCCATCAGCAAGGGCATTGAAGATGAAACGTGGCTGGGTCTTCCAGCATGACAATGATCCCAAATGCACCACCCGGGCAACGAAGGAGGGGCTTCTTAAGAAGCATTTCAAGGTCTTGGAGTGGCCTAGCCAGTCTCCAGATCTCAACCCCATAGAAAACCTTTGGAGGGAGTTGAAAGTCTGTGTTGCCCAGCGACAGCCCCAAAACATCACTGAGGAGATCTGCATGGAGGAGATCTGGGCCAACATACCAGCAACAGTGTGTGACAACCTTGTGACGACTTACAGAAAACGTGTGACCTCTGTCATTGCCAAAAAAGGATAAATAACAAAGTATTGAGATGAACTTTTCATATTCACCAAATACTTATTTTCCACCAGAATTTGCAAATAAATTCTTTCCAAATCAGACGATGTGATTGGATTTGTTTCCACATTTTGTCTCTCATAGTTGAGGTCTACCTATGATGACAATTACAGGCCCCTCCCATCTTTATAAGTGGGGGGAGAACTCGCACAATTGGTGGGGACTAAATACATTTTTGCCCCTCTGTATGTTGTTGTCATGGGGCCGGATTCAGAAAGGACTTACAACGACGTATCTCCAGATACGCCGTCGTAAGTCCAAATGTGCGCCGTCGTATCTATACGCGTATTATGGAAATCAGATACGTTGGAATTTTGCCAAGATACGACCGACGTAAGTCTCCTACGCCATCGTATCTTGGGTGCATATTTACGCTGGCCGCAAGGGGCACTTCCGTAGATTTACGCGTTGAATATGCAAATGACCTAGATACGCCGATTCACGAACGTACTTGCGCCCATCGCATTAAGCTACGCCATTTACGTAAGCGTACGTCCGGCGTAAAGTTACCCCTGCTATATTAGGCGCAAGTAATGCAAAGGTATGGACGTCGGAACAAGCGTCGGATTTTACGTCTTTTACGTAAGTCGTACGTGAATGGGGCTGGGCGTAGGTTACGTTCACGTCGTTGCCATTTAGCCGTTGTATCCTACGGCGTAAATTCGACGTGATTCTGAGCATGCGCGCGCATGCGCGCGCATGCACCGTTCGTTCGGCGCTTCATTTACATGGGGTCACGATTAATTTCAATACAACACGCCCACTACCAGCCTACTTTGAATTAGGCGGGCTTACCCCGGGCCATTTATGCTACGCCGCCGTAACTTAGGGAGCAAGTGCTTTGTGAATACTGTACTTGCCTCTCTATGTTACGTCGGCGTAGCGCATATGAGATGCGCTACGCCCGCACAGAGATACGCCGATCTCTGTGAATCTGGCCCCATGGACTTTTTTGAAATGTCTAGGCACTGAACATTTATCCTTCTCCGTCAGGATGCTACTTCTATGTTCATTCATTCTGGTCCTCATTGGTCGAGATTTTCAGACAATATACATGAGGCCACACGGGCAGAGTAGACCATAGATGACATATGTGATGCCACAATTAATAAACTGCTTTTTCTTCTGGCTTCTCCCATCTACCCCAAGTTACAGCGTTTTTTCCTGTGACACATATGTACACAGTTCCCGCACTCCACATCTATAGCTCCCCTTCTGATGAAAGATGGTAGTCCAGCCATTGTTTAACCCTTTGCTCTTATTTTTCTTTACCCTACTCGGGGCAATGATGCTCCTCAAATCTTTGGGTCTTCTGAAGACTGAGTTAGTTGAGAGAGAGACTTTGTTGTTATACCTAGTGCAGAACCTCACCAGTGGTGCTTCATCCTTGGCATACTTTGTAGTTGTATCGCTCTTTATATCGCCTTCTCCATATAACTGCAAATACTTCTGGAAGGCCTCCTCTATATGCACTTCGTTGTACCCCTTATGCTTATGTAGCGCCCCCTTACTTCCAGTATGGGCACTACGCTAAAGTTAGTGGGGAATGGGAGTTATTTTTGCTCCCATTCACAATTTGTCAAATTTGGGCTGCTGTCATTCCATAAATGTCCTGTAGGTCAGCCTGCGATCTAGGGGCGTTGTTTCCACCCCTGGGCGACAGGTGGCGCTAGAGCGGTTCTGGCAGCCAATTAGAGGAGTTTTCCCTCGCGGGGCATGCTGGGGGAGAGTATATCTGTGGCAGACGCCATCGTTATTGGTTCTTCCCGTGGGTTCCAGGTTCCAGGTGCGGCATCCACCTTTAGGGTGCGTGCATCCAACGGACCCCGGCGATGGCCTTCCAGGCTGGGGTCAAATGCTACGCGGAGCTCTTTGTTGCCGAGAGGGGCCCCAGTGACTTACTGGGTCCCCAGTTTTATTGAGAGGATCCCAGGCTCGATTGGGGGGTCGGCTTGAGGAGAACCCGGAGGCAGGTTGTCCAACAGGGCTTGAACGAACCAATCGGAGATCTGGTGACCGGAATGCTGACAGGTACGCTTTGCTGTCATCCGGTGACCTATGCTAAAAAACCTACTGGGAGGATTCGCTCAATTCGTCCGTTTAGCTCAGGGGTCTCCAAACTGCGGCCCGAGGGCCAGCACTGAGGTAACTTAATACGCTGATCCCAACAACAAATCAGTGGCTCCTTCAGGGGTAGCGCTACACTAAAATTTGTTACTTAAGACCAAGTGTAGCGCCTGTGTACTTTTCAGTACAGGTGCTATGTCAAATTTAGTTTGGGGATGAGAGAGTTATTTGCTCTCATCCGTGTTGATCTGTTAAATTGGGTTTCTGTCAGCCCTGGACTGTCCTGTGGTGTCAGAATGTGTTCCAAAGATACCTTCCCTTCTTTGAATAGCAGGTGGCGCCAGAGGGGTCCAGGCGGAGCGCCTTTCTCCAGCAGCCAATGAGAGGAGTGTTTCCCTCGCAGGGCATGCTGGGGGAGGGTATTTCTGTGACAGACGCCATTTTGTCGGGTTCTTCGCCCGTTCCTGGTTCCAGGTGCGGCACCCACCTTTAGGGTGTGCGCACATCACGGGCCCCGGCGATATGGCCTACCAGGCCGGGGCGCACGTGCCACACGGAGTTCCTGACTCTGGGCCCTCATGGCCCGGAGCGACTGATGCTGCCAAGGGGCCCCAATGACTTACTGGGTCCCCACCTCTTATTAAGAAGATCCCAAGCGAGTTGTGCTGTTTGGTGGGGAGTCGGTCTGAGGTGAACCCGGAGGCAGGTGATCCAATAGGGCTTAGACGAACCATCGGGGGTCTGGGTGACCGGACATTGACAGGTTGTAAGATGCAAACTGTCAGTCGGTGACCCCAAAGATAAGAAGTCTACCTGGGGAAGATTCAGTCGAAGTTGTGTCTACTGGGAGGATCCGCTCTATTGTCCATGTTCCTGAGTACTGGGCCTGTGGCAGAGATCTCAATACTAATCCTTATTCTACTAGAGCCGAGTCTGTGGCAGAGACGTGTTCCTTCCCAGAAGTTCTGAGTGACACCCTGGCTGCCAGGCCTGTGAGAGGGACCTGTCCGGGGCACTACACCTGGCTGGAGTGGCGACGAAGCAAGAGCGATTATCCTGAAGCAGGACTGCTTCACTTATCCATAGGCCTAAATCTGCAAGTTTCTCTCCTTTCACCCACCTATTCTATCTACCTCGAGTTGACTGTTAGTCGTGTTGGGCCAATGATAAAAGCACAGAAAACGTCACCCTGCTGGACATTCTGTCATTTGCTCTCATCATCATCCTCTCCTGCATCATCATCCCTAGACACATCACAGAGGTAACATAATCATGCCGTCCCAAATATAACCAGCGGCTCCTCCGGGGGTAGCGCTACACAAGCTTTGATCTTCATAATCCTTTTTAAGAGTACAAGTCCGCCTAAGTCTACAGAACTGCCCGAATGGAACATTCTTGATCCACCTTGGGTGATGACCTAGGAGTTCCATCCCCTCGGGTGGGAGGGGTTAAGACTAAGGGGCGGGACTGGCCAATTGATGGTC
Organism: Rana temporaria; assembly: GCF_905171775.1. Lineage (NCBI taxonomy): Eukaryota > Metazoa > Chordata > Amphibia > Anura > Ranidae > Rana > Rana temporaria. The sequence continues at coordinate 689,424,830 of NC_053489.1, read as the reverse complement.
ACCTGATTTTGGACCCCTCTACACATGTGCACACCTATTCATATATATTTGAGGGCACTTAGGAGAAGGCTATAACGGACCATCTAGGCTCTGAAGAAAGGGGTGCGCCCCAGAAACGCATCAGCCATTCCGCCGTTGGGGTACCATCCGATCCTCGGTATCATCAGGTCCTGCTGGCAGGAACCAAGAGACCAGTCTGATTGCTAGATAAGCGGTATTCAAGCTCTCTTTGTGAGTAAGACTATTGCTTTTATTTTCTTCAATAAAACCTTTTTATGGTAATGCACTAGGTCGGTGCGCCCTCCCCCCTTTTTTTCTTTCTTTTTTTAGCCACATGAACGCCCATGGTTCTGAGGGGGGGTGCAAGATTGCCCTAGGATTGGACTACACCACCCTTTAGCGAAAACACCAGAGCGCAGGAAAATTTTGTATTATTACCTTGTGGACTCACCATGGTTCTAACTGATCATAGAGCTTACCGACCATAGAGCTTACGGGACCATAGAGAGCTTACCGACCATAGAGCTTACCACAATTGGGCGAGGGGATGAGCTCAGTGTTTCGGACGTTCATTCAAATTGCCAAGGGTAGATTCAGGTAGGACTTACGCCAACGTATCTCGAGATACGCCGCGTAAGTGTAAATGTGCGCCGTCGTATCTTTGCGCCGTACCCACAGAACTAGATATGCCTGAAAATAGGCTTCTCCCGACCGATGTAACTTTTCTCCGCCGGCCTAGCGCGGGCGCATATTTACGCCAAACGTATCTGGCGCACCCATTGATTTTGTATGCAAATATGCAAATGAGGGAGATCCGTCGATTCACGAACATACGCGCGACCGGCTCAGGCTATGCGCGGTGCGCGTAAGTTGTACGCCCGGCCTAAAGTTACCCCTCATAAAGCAGGGGTAACTTTGCACCAGACTTGCACAAGTCAGCTGGAGAGCAGTTTAGCAGCACCGTTACGGACGAGCTGAGCAACCACACTTGCAGGACAACACATGGTAGCCATGGTCCTAGCACTACTAATGGGTCCACCGCCACGTAGGAGGGCACGGAGGAGGGCACGGGAGAGGATATACTGAACGCGCATGAACGTCTTTGGCATGGGTGAATCGGAGGTGTATCGCATCTTCAGATTCAGCCCTGCTGCCATCCTGGAACTAGCCACAACCCTGCATGATGACATCACCAGCAAGACACGCCGCTCACATGCAGTGCAGCCACTGGTCAAGGTCCTGGCAACACTCCATTTCCTGGCCAGTGATCTTTTCAGCGTACAAGTGGAGCTGTGGCTGGGATGTCACAATCCTCCATGACTATGGTATAAATACATACACCCTTATCTGCTAAGACCCACATTTTACTCAACTTTTACCTTAAATAAATAACTGAGACCACTACTGTAATCTTTGGAGTAAAAACTGGCCGTAGCAGCCTCCATTTATTTTTAAATAACCTTTTTTAAATATTAAAGCACATTAAATAACATTTCCACACATAAACATAAGTAAACCTGAAACACAATATTAACACTACTGGTGCTGGACTTTGCAGGCACATTTAAACCATTTTAACCATGCTAAAACTTTATGAGCAATGCGATACCTAAATCTGGTCTTAGGCCTCAAGCCGAAAACCTGACTCAGAGACGAACCTTACCTGACCGCAGTGCCCCCTATTAACCCCTTCCCAGCTACACCTTGGTAGACTGGACTACCAGCCCCTTCAGAACCCATACCACCTCTGGGTAATGGCATCCACTTTAGGGTACTTTCTTCTCCTGCAAAGGCCAAACAACCCCGCCGCCGCCACGACATCATAACTTCGCACCTGTGTGGAGAGACAGAAAAAAGAAAAAACAGGAAAGCACCCCAGACCACAAACACCATATCACATCCCCATTTTTTCCCCCCATAAACCAATCGCCCCCTCCAACCAACCAGCAAAAAAGGGAGGGTGGGTGGGAAACTTCGGCCCCTCGTGCTGCTTAGCCCGGGAAGCGTGGGAGGGTGATTTATAACCTCCCCTCCCACCGCTCTCCTTCACTGCAACCCCTCCCACTGACCATGGCAGGGCTTTCCTTTAACCCCGTCATGGCCGGCCCTGCGCCTATGCTGTGGGTTTTTTGCTCCGGGCCTCTCTTGAGCAGATGTGTGCACCAGGTTGTCCCCGCAATCCTCAGATGCATGTCCCACCACATCATCAGACCCACCCAGGAGCATCTGCGGCAGAAGGCAATGGCGGATTTCTACAGAATTGCCAGATTCCCACGCACCGTGGGGGCCATTGATTGCACACATCTGGCATTACGGCCCCCCCCCCCCCATGCCACAGAGCACATATACCGCAATCGGAAGCAGTGGCATTCCATCAATGTACAGGTGATAGCCGATGCCCAATGCCTCATATGGCATGTCCGTGCCAAACACCCAGGGTCCAGCCATGACAGCTACATATACCGTCAGAGCGACATCTCCACAGAACGTGTATGGGGACAGCTGGCTGGTTGGTGAGTGACATGGGTGTCAGGCATGACTGTCCCCCCCATAATGCAGACATCACGAGGGGCACATGCACGACTAACATCCTCCTGTCTTTTCCCTTCAGGGTGACGCGGCATATGCAGTAGGTGAAAGAAACCGCCGCTCCAGATGAGTGCACTTCGGTGGTGAGTCTGAACTCAGAGAGATCCAATGGGTGCAGGCAATGCACGAAGCATAAATGGAAGCAAAAAGGTATGGACAGCCGCACTCCGATAAATGTAAAAAACAATAAAAGCCTTTAATCCAGTAAAAAAACACTGCACAAACAGAGAAACAGCAAACGGTGGGATAATATAGCTGACGCGTTTCACATTGTTATACAATGCTTAGTCATAGCTAGTAACAACATAAAAAACAATCTCATTTATAGTACTCCAAAGAAAAAAAGTCAAAAAGTCATGTGGTAAGTCCAGTCTATGATTTGTCCGAACTGATTGCAGTAATCCCATATGTAACGGTCACCACCGTTTACCACCTTCCATCCCATCCAAGACAGCTTATCGACACTCCAACCAACAGGACCTGATCCATCCCATTTCCCAGAATAACCGAGACTCACACGGCTCTGGTACTGGTTTCAAATGTAAGACAACTTTTAATGGTAACTTTCAGTCTTATATACAGTACAAGGCATGAAAGGAACAATCAACTCCCCACCCACACATCACACCTTGGGGGGCTTCAATCACATTCTTTGAGCTAGTTACTAATTGTAACAGAATGCATTATCCAGACAGCCTGGCTCCGCACATAGCTTGACAAGTCACATCTATTATCCATAAAATTCACAGTGTTAGTGTCAGGGACTCACCTCTCAGTCTCGGAACCCTTCCAGAGGGTTAAAACAGTGGCGCGCAGTAGCACATCGTCGCGCACCTGTGGTGCGCGCGCGTGCGTTAACGGCGCGCGCGTGCACGGCGGGATCGCGCGCGGCGGGATCGCGCGCGTGCGCGCTGATTCCTTGGTGCCAAAAACGGCTTTAAATGGACACTGACAGCTCCAGCACATTGCTGTCTGATCTACAGTCTCTGAACGTTGTTTACCTGAAGAAACCTGATTACCTGCTATTACCTTTTGACCCGGGTTGTTTGACCTTCCGCACCTCTCCGATCCTGACCTCGGCTGCTATCAACTTACCTCTGATTGATCCACCCTTGCCCGACCTACCTGCCTGTACCACAACGACTCTCCTGCTTACCCCATCTGACTATCTGAACTATCTAATGTGATCCGGCTTGTCTGACCCTGCTTCCGTCTGCTGTCTATTAACCAGCTTGCCTTCTCAGTTGTTGCTGTGAATCTTCTGTCGGTGTCACGGACCCTGCTTCCGGTTACCTCAGCTCCAGTCTACACTTCCAACAGTGATCTACATCTACTCATCTATCCAGCTAGCCGGCACTCCTACCCCGCCAGGCTCTTGAGTCTGCTGTTCCCTATCCAGCAGCTCACATTCCGGAGCTGTAAGAGAGGCCTACTCCTACAACCGGGCTCTGGTTACCAGGTACGTGGTACATAACAGTATCAGACAGCCATGACAGAGCCCTCAGGAGTGGCCCCAGCCATGGAGGAGATTTGTAAACACCTCGCATCTCTCACCCAAGCTGTTAAAAGTCTACAGGATGGCTACATGCGACTGGAAGGTCAAATACAGAATCTGTCCGGAGACGCAGCTCCTGAACCTTCCGCCAGATCATCTTCATCAGCCGCTGCTCCAACTGTAGTGATGCTACCACCCGAACCCAGGGTTCCGATGCCAGAGCGGTTCACCGGGGATCGCTCCAAATTCCAGAAATTCCGCAATACCTGCCAATTATATTTTGCCCTCCAACCTAGGACTTTTTCCTTAGAAGCCACAACGGTGGGATTTGTGGTGTCGCTTCTTCAAGGAGAGCCTCTAACCTGGGCGCACCGACTATTGGAGGAAAATGGCACCAACACAGAGACTCTACTTGCTTTCTTTCAGGCCATGGCACAACACTATGACGATCCTCAGCGGACTGCTACTGCTGAGGCCGCCCTGCTTGCGCTTCAACAAGGCCGCCGAGCCGTTGAGGAGTATGTTACGGACTTTCGCCGCTGCAGTGCGGACACCCAGTGGAACAGCGCAGCTCTGCGGCACCAATTCCGTTTGGGACTTTCAGAAACCCTAAAGGATGAGTTGGCCCGTATTGGGGTTCCTGATACCTTGGAGGACTTAATTGATAAGTCTATACAGATTGACCGACGCCTACGAGAGTGACGAGCAGAGCGATCTTCTCATCTAAGTCGCCCTGTATGGGTCACTACTAAAGCGCCCATGCCTGCTTCTCGCTACCAACCACCTGTCCACTCTAGTACTGCCAGCTCTCCTCCTGATACTTCTGAGCCTATGCAACTTGGGGTCATGCGACCCACTCTGCCTCCTGAAGAACGAACACGTCGTCGGCAGCTAAATCTGTGCCTCTACTGCGGTGAGCCTGGTCATTATGTCGCCAACTGCCCCATCAAGATGCGTAAGTGTCGTTTTTCTGTTCCTGTCAACGTTTCCGCTCTCTCAACCAATACAACACACCTTGCTCTTTCTCTGTCTTTGCAGCTCCCAGAAAGAACGATTCCGGTCAACGCAATTATTGACTCCGGCGCCTGCAGTTGTTTTATTGATGCCACCTTCGCCAGTCTGCACCACATTCCTCTTCGAAAGAAAGACTTCAGACTTTCCGTTTTTCTGGCCGGCGGATCCCACATTAAATCGGGTCAAGTAACCCAAGAAACCCTTCCTCTACCTGCTTCTACTTCCGCTAATCATAGAGAATTGTTAATTCTGGATGTAATTTCCTCACCCTTGTTTCCAGTGATCCTTGGCATCCCCTGGCTCCGGGTCCACAACCCCCAGATTGATTGGGCCTCTGGAACTTTACGATTTCCTTCCCATTACTGCCTGGAACACTGTCTACCTGGATCTTCCAGTTTCTCTCCTACTCTGTTATGTCTGAACACCGACCCCAGTTTATTTCAGTCTGTTCCGGAACCCTATCATGAGTTCCTCGATGTGTTCAGTAAAAAGGGGGCCGACTCTCTTCCACCTCATCGCCCCTATGATTGCCCGGTAGAACTACTTCCTGGGGACGAGATCCCTTTTGGGCGCATTTTTCCACTATCCGAGAAGGAACAAGATGCTCTGAAAATCTACATAGACGAAAACCTAAATAAGGGGTTCATTCGTCCATCCACCTCACCAGCAGGTGCTGGAATATTTTTCGTCACCAAAAAGGATCAGACCCTTCGCCCATTCATCGATTATCGAGAGCTCAATAACATCACGGTTAAAAACCGTTATCCATTGCCATTGATATCCGAACTGTTTCAAAAATTAAGATTCGCTACTATCTTCACTAAGCTGGACCTGAGGGGGGCCTACAACCTAATTCGTATCAGGGACGGCGACGAGTGGAAAACTGCTTTCCGTACTCGGTATGGTCACTACGAGTATCTAGTCATGCCATTCGGGTTATGCAATGCTCCTGCCACCTTTCAGCATTTTGTCAATGACGTGTTCAGAGACTTTTTAGATATTTTTGTCATTGTCTACCTGGATGATATCCTGGTCTTTTCTGGCTCATTAGATCAACATCGAGAGCATGTCCGGAAAGTTTTGAATCGTCTTCGCTTACATGGTCTATACGCGAAAGCAGAGAAATGTGAATTCGAGTTGCAAACCATCCAATTCCTGGGCCTAGTGATCTCCCCGACGGGAATTGAGATGGACCCCAAGAAAGTGTCTGCTATTTTGGACTGGCCAGTACCCCTGGACAAGAAGGGGGTCCAACGTTTTATAGGCTTTGCGAATTTCTATAGACGTTTTATTAAAGGATTCTCTACCATTGTTGCTCCCATTACACAGCTTACGAAACAAAACTTCCGTTTCCGTTGGAATCCTGAGGCACAAAAAGCCTTTGACACGCTAAAGAAATTCTTCACGACTGCCCCAATTCTCAGCCACCCAAATCCGGCTCTACCTTTCCTCCTTGAGGTAGACGCCTCTGAAGTCGCAGTGGGGGCCGTTCTCTCCCAACGCATGGGAGACAAAGACCTAATACACCCCGTAGGATTCTTCTCCCGAAAACTCTCCCCTGCGGAGAGAAACTATGACGTAGGTGATCGTGAGTTATTGGCCATCAAGGCCGCTTTGGAAGAGTGGAGATATTTATTGGAAGGTGCTGCACACCCCGTGCTAATTTATACGGACCATAAAAACTTGGAATATTTAAGATCAGCCAAACGATTGAAGCCCTGACAGGCTCGGTGGGCACTCTTCTTCTCCCATTTCGGCTTCCACATCACCTATCGCCCGGGCTCTAAGAATGTCAAGCCGGATGCTCTGTCCAGAATGCATGACAACCCAAAAGATACCTCCACTCCTGACACCATTCTACCAGAGAACAGTTTTTTGCTACTGCACACTGACCTGCTTTCCCTGCTCCGGGGAGCGTCTGCAGATTCTTCCAAACCTCCCAACATTTCGTTAGAATCCCGAGATGGACTGTTCTGTAGAGGAAGCCAGATTTTTGTCCCTGAAGACATCCGAGTAGAGGTTCTGAAACACCTCCACGACCATCCAATGGCGGGACATTTTGGGGTTCGTAAGACACTAGAGCTGGTGCGTCGCACCTTCTGGTGGCCTGGATTAGAGAATTTCTGTAAGTCTTATATCAGCACATGCCCTATTTGTAATCGGAATAAGACACCTCGAAACCAAGCCTGGGGTTTACTGAAACCATTACCCGTACCCGACAGACCGTGGAAAATGGTGGCCATGGATTTCATCGTAGAGCTTCCCTGCTCTGAAGACTGTACTGCAATTTTCGTGATCGTGGACCGTTTGACCAAAATGGCCCATTTTCTCCCTCTAAAGAACACACCTTCTGCCGTTGAGACTGCTCGTGTCTTTATTAAAGAAGTCGTTAGGTTGCATGGGGTACCCTCCAACATAGTATCAGATAGGGGAGTTCAATTTACCTCTCGGTTTTGGAAGGCCCTCTGTGAAATGTTACAAATTGAACTCGCTCTATCTTCAGCATATCACCCCCAGACCAATGGGCAAACTGAACGAACCAATCAGACTCTGGAACAATACATCAGGTGCTTCACTACGTTTTCTCAGAATGATTGGGTCTCTCTGCTACCCCTAGCGGAATTTGCGTACAACAACGCCAGTCATTCTGCCACGGGGCAATCTCCCTTTTTTGACAATTATGGTTTCAACCTAACTATTTTACCAGATTTTCTTTCAGAATCTTCAGTACCGGCAGTACAGAATACCGTGGAATTCCTCAAACAAAACACCAAATTACTACAGGAAGCTGTGACCAAGGCCCAGGCTGACAGTAAGAGGTTCTTCGACAGGAAAAGGAAAGGAGAGCTGGATCTGAAAACAGGGGACCAGGTATGGCTTTCTACCAGCAACCTCAGGTTAGCTTGTCCTTCTAAGAAATTGGGACCCAAATTTATGGGACCTTTTCCGGTCAAAAGAAAAATCAATACGGTTTCATATGAACTTTCCTTACCTGATTCTCTTAAAGTGCACCCTGTATTCCATGTCTCTTTATTGAAACCTGCAGCTCCTGATCCCTTCCCTAATAGGGGAACAAGGCCTCCTGAACCAGTTCATGTTGACGGATGCGAGGAATTTGTGGTAGAAGCCATCCTAGATTGTAGAAGGCGACAAGGACAGAACCAATTTCTGATTAAATGGAAAGGCTACGGACCAGAAGAGAATTCCTGGGAACCTGAAGGCAACATCCATGCCAGAAGATTGGTACGTTCATTTTTTCTTGATCATCCTGACAAGATGGCCCGACTAGGCATCCGGAGGCTGCCCCTTGGGGGGGGCAATGTCAGGGACTCACCTCTCAGTCTCGGAACCCTTCCAGAGGGTTAAAACAGCGGCGCGCAGTAGCACATTGTCGCGCACCTATGGTGCGTGCGTGCGTTAACGGCGCGCACGCGTGCACGGCGGGATCGCGCGCGGCAGTAGCGCGCGCGTGCGCGCTGATTCCTTGGCGCCAAAAACGGCTTTAAATTGACACTGACAGCTCCAGCACATTGCTGTCTGATCTACAGTCTCTGAACGTTGTTTACCTGAAGAAACCTGATTACCTGCTATTACCTTTTGACCCGGCTTGTTTGACCTTCCGCACCTCTCCGATCCTGACCTCGGCTGCTATCAACTTACCTCTGATTGATCCACCCTTGCCCGACCTACCTGCCTGTACCACGACGACTCTCCTGCTTACCCCATCTGACTATCTGAACTATCTAATGTGATCCGGCTTGTCTCACCCTGCTTCCGTCTGCTGTCTATTAACCAGCTTGCCTTCTCAGTTGTTGCTGTGAATCTTCTGTCGGTGTCACGGACCCTGCTTCCGGTTACCTCAGCTCCAGTCTACACTTCCAACAGTGATCTACATCTACTCATCTATCCAGCTAGCCGGCACTCCTACCCCGCCAGGCTCTTGAGTCTGCTGTTCCCTATCCAGCAGCTCACAAGCCGGAGCTGTAAGAGAGGCCTACTCCTACAACCGGGCTCTGGTTACCAGGTACGTGGTACATAACAGTTAGCATCACACAATTAGTTCCCCTCAATCCACATTGCACAGACGTCTGACCTTTAGAGTCACAACACATCTATCATCAATAGCACACAAAGCAGCATCACACAATGAGAGGTCTTTCAGAAGCAGACTCAATTAGCATGTCACTAGTCAGGGCTAATCATAGAAATGAGTCCTAGAATATTGGTATAAGGAAGGGAAATGGGATAGGGGAATCTGCGCTAGGTGAAAGCAATAATAAAGCAATTAAGGGTGGGTCCCGGGAGGGATGTCCTGCAGCTGAACACAAATGTTTAGATACAAAAACAAAAAAACGTATGGAAAAAGACAGTGCAGCGCTAGACAAAATATAACATAAAGTGTAAAAAGTGTGTCAATAGAATATTTAAATAAATGAATAAACCATGAATGAAAAATTGTATAAGTGAAATATAAAAATAACACAATCTATTATGGCAATTATCCTATGAAGTAAACCGGACTGTTGCAAAAAATAAACATGATAACTAAACCTGTGAAGGTAAGTGATGCCTAAAACAAATGTATTTCTGCAGTGAAGCCAGAGAACCTGTCTCAGTGTTCCAACAAATCAGTGTAAATTATGCCACATAGAATATTCTTTGCAGGCATTAAGGAATATACTGTAGATCACTGTCCACACCAAAACAATCCAACATGTGTCCCCCATCTCCTGGCTCAATCTGTGCCCAAAAGTCACTCCTGTTACACCATACATCTGTGGGTAGACACAGCTGAGAGAGACTACACCCATTGGAACCAGATAAAAAGGTATTTAAAGATCAGCTGAAGACGCGGCATATGCACTTGGACCCATCTCATGACTCCATTCCGGGATCCAGAAACCCCAGGAGAGAGAAGATACAATGATGCACACACACATACGTACCCGTGCAGTGGTGGAACGCACATTTGGCCTCCTGAAGTCCCGTTTCCGATGCCTGGATAAGTCCGGGGGTACCCTGTTGTATTCCCAAACTTTGTGTGCCAGATCATCGGGGCATGTTGCGTGCTGCACAACTACGCCATGAGAAAGGGCCTGGAGATTGACCTACGTGATGACCTGACCCCCGAACCACACAGTCCCCCCCTGCCTGAGGGAACCCCGTCTGCTGAGGGAAGAGCAGTCAGGAGATGCCTCGTGGTAGGCATGTTTGCACGTTAAACACACACATTCATCAGGGCACACGGAGAATGCACGCATGCACACCACTGTGGTCCCTAGCTCACACACCCCACATCCTCATCACATTGGATTAGCCCAAGTACACCGCACGAGACTTGGGAGCAGCAACGCCACGACCAAGGCTCCAATTATGTTGCTGACCATTCATACCACATTCACCCTCGGTCGTGGGGATCACTTCTCCCCAATGCCCGGGGGTGACACCCCTTACTGTCAGGAGTGTCACCCCCCACATTCACACACCACTCACACTGTAGCCTGCACTACTGATCTTGTGCAGTATTAAAATAAAACAAAATGCTCCTCACCGGAGATAAAAAATAAATAAATCTCCTCACCAGAGATAAAATAAAAATAAATCTCCTCATCGTAGATGAACACAAAATAAATAAAATAATCAATTGCCCCGTCGTGGGCTCTGCCTGGTGCCCTGTCTTTGGCTCCTCACTTGCCTGAGGGGCAACTTCAGGTGGGGGTGGGGCATCATCTGGAGACTCCTCCTCAAGTCTCCCACTCCTGGCAGGTTCTGGCTGCCTGCCCTCCAACGCCCCCGCTATGCGGGTGAGCACCGCAGTGGTCTCAGCTTGCATCCGCAGCTGGTGGGTGGTGTTGATATTTCGTTGCCGCCTCAGGTGCCTCACCTCTGCCGCATTGGCCTTAACAGCCACTGTGAGGCTTTTGACCTCAGACACCAGGCGGGAGGTCGTGGCCTGCAGCTCCCCAACACATGTTGCCACTGCTGCAGAATTGGCGCTGATATCCCCCAAAGACTCTGTTATCTGGGCCGAGGAGGCCAGGCTGTCTGCGACCCGCTTTATGTCCCGTGCAACAGCACCCACATGCTGGGTCTGGCGGGCCTGATCCCTCGCAAGGGTTTCCTGCATGGCCTCTGGAACCCCTCTCGTTTTTTTGGTGGCCTTCCTGGGGGCAGGAGAGGCTTGGGGCCGTGCATATGGGGAGTAGGGATGAGCTTAGCATTCGATACGAACGTATGTTCGACTCGAACTTTGGCCGTTTGATCGTTCGTCGAAATCCGAACAAAACGGGTCGTTCGTGCCAAACTCGAGTGAATGAATGAATGAGAAACTTATATAGCGCGACACATGCGAACTGAATCGCCTCTGGGCGCTTGATGTACCTGTCTCCTTTGATATCAAAAGAGATGAGTTTTGATCTTTTTCCTGAAGGCTAAGTGGTTTTCCTCCAACCGAACGCTGGTTGGTAAGGCGTTCCATAGTCTGGGACCTTGGACCGCAAATCTTCGATCTCCTTTGGACTTGTAGTTGGCTTTCGGTATCTGAAGAAGATTTTGATTGGTGGATCGCAGAACGCGATTGGGATTATGGGCTTTTATTTTTTGCATAGATAATGGGGAGCATTCCCATGGATACATCTATGAGTTAGACCAGTGGTCATCAACCCTGTCCTGCAGGGCCCACTAACAGGCCAGGTTTTATGTATTGCCTTGGGGAGATGCAGTCTAGAATACTGCAATCACTGAGGAGCAAATGATATCAGCTGTGATGTATTTCAGTTATCTTGCAAACCTGGCCTGTTAGTGGGCCCTGCAGGACAGGGTTGATGACCACTGAGTTAGACAGAGTGCTTTAAAAGAGTGACGCAAAACGGCCCATAATTCACTGCGGCTTTGCGCGCTGATGATTGGCCAAGCATGCTGTATGTCCCGCATGCTTGGCCAATCACAGCGCGCAAAAAACGAAGAGCCATAATTGGCCAAAGCCAGGGTTGCTTTGGCCAATTATGGCTCAGGGCTTTAGCACACGCCCCACACTATAAAAGGCCGCCTTCCGGGCGGCCTCGTGTAGTGTGTTCCGGCTTGTTACAGAGAGCAGTTAGAGAGACAGAGAGATTATCTTTTTAGATAGATAGATAGAGCAGGGTAGTCAGTTTAGCTTGAGATACAGTGTGTAGAGAATATATTCACATCCCTAGGAGTTGTACATATATTTATACACTGTATAGCTTAGATAGATCTGCTCTTAGTATTTGTCAGGCAGGAGATTGTGCATAGCTGCAGTGCTCTAACGTGTTGTATTGCCTGCCTGTGTGCTGTGTAGTTTACACCTAAACGTACTGGGTGTTACTGCAATTGTCCTGTTTATTTGCACCTAAGCGCATTTACTGCAAGTGCAAGTTTGCTCTTTAATAGCACGTCAAAGCATTTACTGTAAGTGCACGTGTCCTGTTTATTTGCAACAAAGCGCATTTACTGCAAGTGCAAGTTTGTTCTTTGATCGCATGTAAGCGCATTTACTGCAAGTGCAAGTTTGCTCTTTAATAGCACGTCAAAGCATTTACTGTAAGTGCACGTGTCCTGATTATTTGCAACAAAGCGCATTTACTGCAAATGCAAGTTTGCTCTTTAATAGCATGTAAGCGCATTTACTGCAAGTGCAAGTTTGCTCTTTAATAGCACGTAAGCGCATTTACTGTAAGTGCACGTTTGCTGTTTGATCGCACGTAAACGCATTTACTGTAAGTGCACGTGTGTTGTTTATTTACACCTGAACGCATTAAAATGTCTGGAAGGACAACAAACAGAGGCAGAGAGTCACGAGGGCAATCAGGCTCTGCTTGTAGAGGTAACGCTGGTGGTGGACATGGTGCATTCTCTTCAGCACCTGGCCGTGGCCGCTCGTCCTTCTTTTCGGGAGCTGGCCGTGTTGAGCCTCAACATGCAGAGAAATTAGTAGAGTGGATGACCAAGCCGTCCTCATCCTCTCTCACACAGACTGATCTTAGATTGTCTGGCAAAGCAGCTGCCAAGGCGTCCTCTTCCCTCTGCACAATGGCATCACACAATCCTTCCCTAGTCCCACCGTGTCCTCCTGAGGAGCCCCCCGAACTGTTTCAACACAGTGTTGGGTACATGTTGAATGAAGATGCGCAGCATTTTGAAGGCTCCGATGATGGAACACAGATAGAGGAAGGCATTGATGTGAGCCCAGGAAGAGGGGTGACCGAGAGGGACAGCAATCTGGCAGTGATGTTCCCCCAGCTGGAGCATACTGCCAGGTTTTCGACAGTGATGAGGAGGGAGGGGATGATAAGGTCACTGACTCTACCTGGGTGCCTGATAGGAGAGAGGAGGAGGAGGAAGAGGAGGAGGAGGAGGAAGAGACACAGGCAGATCTCCAAAGAGGCAGGATGCCCTCCAGGGGTCAGGTTAAGGGCACACCAACTGCATTACATCGCACATCTACACTTGTGCATGGCGCTGCTGTGTCTGAACGGTACAGCAAAAGTTCTTTGGTGTGGGCCTTTTTTGAAACATGTCCATCAGATCGTACCTTTGCTATTTGCAACATATGTCGCAAGCGTATCTCGCGTGGCCAAAACATCACCCGCTTGGGCACCACATGATTGTCCAGACATATGTCGAGCTGCCATGCAGCTCGTTGGCAAGCATACCAGAAAGACCCACACCAAAGACCAAAGCGGTCCTCCCCTTGCCCTTCTGTGACCTCAAACCCCACTAGACCCCCAGTCCTCTCTGAAGCCTGCACTGAAGTTGTAGAAATAGGTGTGTCACAACCTAGTAGTGGTAGTACATGCGGGAAATCTACTGATAGTACCAGACAAATTTCCCTGCCCCAGCTGCTGCAGCGCCGAAAGAAGTACGCTCCCAGCCATCCACATGCCCAGCGGTTGAATGCTAGCTTAGCAAAATTGCTAGCAATTCCACTGCTACCTTTTCAGTTGGTAGATTCTGCCCCCTTCCGTGAGTTTGTGGAATGTGCAGTACCTCAGTGGCAAGTACCCAAACGCCACTTTTTCTCACGGAAGGGGATTCCGGCTCTCTACCGGCATGTGGAAGGCAATGTCCATGCCTCGCTGGACAGGGCGGTCAGTGGTAAAGTGCATCTTACCGCTTACTCATGGTCCAGCAGGCATGGACAGGGACGTTACCTGTCTTTTACGGCGCATTGGGTGACTCTGCTGGCAGCTGGGAAGGACGCAGGGCAAGGTACAGTAGTTTTGGAGGTTGTTCCGCCACCACGCCTCCAAAACACTACTACTGGTTGTGACACACCTCTCTCCTCCACCCCCTCCTATTCTTCTTCCTCTGTGGCCTCTTCCTGTGGTGATGTTTCCTCAGAACCAGCCGTGCTCCGTAGGCGTACGAGGGGCTACGCAGGAATGCAGGCCAAGAGATGCCATGCGGTGTGAGAGCTGGTGTGCTTGGGAGACAGGAGCCACACTGGGGAAGAGGTTCTGTCAGCTCTGCAGGGGCAGGCTCAGAGGTGGTTGACGCCACGCCAGCTGAAGCCTGGAATGGTGGTCAGCGATAATGGCACCAACCTCCTCTCTGCCCTGCGACAGGGAAAACTCACCCATGTGCCCTGTTTTGCGCATGTCCTGAATTTGGTGGTGCAGCGGTTCTTGGGCAGGTACCCGGGCTTACAGGATGTCCTGAAGCAGGCCAGGAAAGTCTGTGTGCATTTCCGGAGGTCATATAATGCCACTGCTTGGCTAAAAGACCTCCAAAGGGAATACAACCTGCCCAAGAACCGCCTAATCTGTGACATACCCACCAGATGGAACTCTACGTTGGCCATGCTGCAGCGGCTGCACACGCAGCAGAGGGCCATCAATGAGTACCTGTGCCAATATGGCAGCCGAACTGGGTCAGGGGAGCTTGTTTTTTTTTCACCACACCAGTGGGCCTTGATCAGGGATGCATGCACTGTCCTGTCACCATTTGAGGAGGACACGAGGATGGTGAGCAGTGACAGTGCATGCATCAGTGAGACTGTCCCTCTTATTCACATGTTGGAGCACATGCTGCGTGGAATAATGGACAGGGCCCTTGAGGCAGAACAGAGGGAGGAAGAGGAGGACTTCCTTACCTCTCAAGGCCCCCTTTATCCAGACAGTGGTCATGCTTGCCCACCTAGCACACAGGAAGAGGAGGAGGAGGGTGAGGAGGAGGAGGAGGATGATTGTATCAGCAGCATGGAGGTGGAGCCTAGCACTCAGCATCAACAGCAGCAGTCTTCAAGGGATCATTTACAGTCCCAAGGAACACGTGGACTTTTACGTGGCTGGGATGAGGTGGCTGCGGATCCTGACGTCCTCAGTGACCCAGAGGACTGTGCCCCAAATGCCTCAGCAAACCTACGCTGCATGGCCTCCCTGATCCTGCAAAGCCTGCGTAAGGATCCTCGTATTCGTGCTATCAAGGAGAGGGATCATTACTGGCTGGCAACTCTCCTTGATCCACGTTACAAGAGTAAGGTTGCGGACCTTATGTTCCCATTGCAGAGGGAGCAGAAGTTGAAACTTCTGCGGGAGGCCTTGCAGAAGGGTCTGTGCAATGCGTTCCCAGAACCGGGGGGATTACCAAATCCTGGTCCTGGACAACGTGTTGCTGAGGCTTCGGTGAGTCAGAGAAGGAGCGGTGGAGAAGGTGGCCGTCTGACTGATGCGTTCAGACAATTTTCTAGTCCGCAGCCCCAAGGTCTGACCGGTTCCAGCAACCATCGCCAGCGTCTGGTTTACATGGTCAGGGAATACCTAGGGGCAAGATCCGACTTGGACACCTTCCCCACGGAAAATCCTCTGGCATACTGGGTCTTGAGGATGGATCACTGGCCAGAGCTTGCACAGTATGCAATTGAGCTACTGGCTTGCCCTGCATCCACCGTTCTTTCAGAACGCACATTCAGTGCTGCTGGAGGCTTTGTGACCGATCACAGGGTGCGCCTCTCCACCGACTCTGTTGATCGACTGACCTTCATCAAAATGAATCAGGCTTGGATCAACACCAGCTACCAAGCACCTGATGCTGATGTTACTGAATAATATTTTTTTGTTGAAATGTCAGATCCCTTTGAGACTGCTGATGCTGAGTGACTGTCCTGTTATGCTGCTGATGGAATATCCTTCTCCTCCTCACTTTTCTTGCTAATAGCTAGTAAGAAATTTTGTTTTTCTGTGCTCCGCCACCAGTGCCTAAGGCCTAATTTTTCTGCCCCTGTTTAACAGGGGCGCCTAATAACAATTTTTGATGCAATACTTTGCACGTGGCTCTTTATTGCGCTCCAATTACAGTTATTGGGAGGGGTTGCAATGTTGTGCCTAAGGCCTAATATTTCTGCCCCTGTTTAACAGGGGCGCTTAATAACAATTTTTGATGCAATACTTTGCACATGGCTCTTTATTGCGCTCCAAGTACAGTTATTGGGAGGGGTTGCAGTGTTGTGTTGTGCCTAAGGCACAATTTTTCTGCCCCTGTGTAACAGGGGCACCTAATAACAATTTTTGATGCAATACTTTGCACGTGGCTCTTTGTTGCACTCCAATTAGAGTATGTTTGAGGGGTGCCCTTTTTTCTACAATTTTTCTTTCACAAAAAAATAATGGCCCCCCACCACCCCTAAAATAATCGACATATTGTTGCCACACAGCACGTGCGCAAGCAGTATTAAATTACTTTGGCCCAGATTCAAGTAGAATTGCGCGATATTTGCGGGGGAGCAGGGCAACGATTTTGCCCTGCGCCCCCGCAAATATTTTGCGCTGCCCTCGATTCACGGAGCAGTAGCTCCGTGAATTGCGAGGGCGCGCCGGCAAATTTGCCCGGCGTAAGCGCGCGCAAGTTAAATGATCCCGCCGGGGGCGGGAATCATTTAAATTAGGCGCGCTCCCGTGCCGAGCGTACAGCGCATGCTCCGTCGGGAAACTTTCCCGACGTGCATTGCGGCAAATGACGTCGCAAGGACGTCATTTGCTTCTAAGTGAACGTGAATGGCGTCCAGCGCCATTCACGTTTCACTTACGCAAACGCCGTGAAATTCAAATTTCACGGCGCGGGAAGGCCGGCTATACTTTAGCATTGGCTGCCCCTACTATTAGAAGGGGCAGCCTTGCGCTAAAAGTAGCCGTACGGAAACTCCGCACCTGGCTTGCGCGGGGCCCGCGCAAGCTTGTGAATCAGTGGTAGTATGCAATTTGCCTTATGCCGCGCAGATTTTAGCCTGCAGTCGGTGTAACGAGGTTCCTGAATCAGGAGCACTCGTTACACCGGAGCAAGTAAGCACTTGCGCTGCGTAACCTATGGTTGCGCGGGCGCAAGTGCTTCTTGAATTTGGGCCATTGTTCTTATAATAATTTCATGTTGTGCAGGGACATTTCTAAACACGTGCCACTACTAGAGACACACAGCAGGTGTGATATTTAAAGGAATTTTTAATTTTTTTTTCACTTTAAGCATCAATAAAATCTCTGCTCCGGAAAAAAACGTCCGTTTTTAAAACTTTTTTTTCCATTGATACACGTTCCCTGGGGCAAGACCCGGGTTCTGAAAGACGTTTTCCAACATTAAATTGAATATTGGTCTTTAAAATTTGCGTTTTTGAATTCGAATGTTCGAGTCCCATAGACTTCAATGGGGTTCTAAATGTTCGCACGAACCCGCGGTCTGTTCGAACGTTCTGGTGCGAATCGAACGCGGGTATGTTCGGCTCATCCCTAATGGGGAGGCCCGTGTGGAGCTTTCCCTGATGGAGGAGGAGGGTTGGGAGGGTTCACTGATGGGGGAGGAGGGCTGTGAGGGTCCCATGATGGGGGAGGAGGGTTGAGAGGGTTCAGGGATGGGGGAGGAGGGTTGAGAGGGTTCAGGGATGCTGGGATTTTCTTCAAGGATAAAAATGGCATCCTCCAGGTCACCGTGCTCCTCCTCTACTTCCTCCAGGGGAGAGGTATGGGCACTCTCAACCCTGGATGGCGTGGGTCGCCTTGCAGCCGAAGATGGCCCAGCTCCCTCCTGCACATCTGTGGATGACACAAACCATTCACATGTTGGTGGACCCACACACTTGTCACATGTTCCCTTCCACCCCCTCACATGCTACACACCGTATAGGAGATAAAACACACTTACCTGTCCTCAAGGCCTGGTGTCCGGAGTCGTACCCCTCCATGCCCTCCACCTGCTCACGCTGCAGACATTGGGCGATAATCTTGTCCTCTGGGGTCAACCGCACAGTACAGGGTGGTCCTCCTCCCATGCCCCTGGCATGACTTGATATTGCACCCAACTTCTCACGGACCTTCCTTTTTTTTTTTTTTCAAAATTCTTTATTTATACAATACAACGGGCGATCTCGTACAGATCACAGCAAAAGTGCAACATACAGAGGTTAGCATTAGCTCGCAAGTTAAGTGCATATCAGTTATACAGTCACATTCCTCTAAGCCCTATAAACATGACTCGTCGATACGTCCATATTTTCCTGTTTTCTAAGAAATAGTAGTTAGAGGTAGAAAAAAAAAAGGGGGGGTTGGTGGACTGCACCAGTGCCCGAGGGAAGTATGGGAATGAGAGTAGAAAAAGAAAGAGAAGGGAAAGAAGAAAGAAAAAGGAGGGGGGGGGGGCCCGCGGGCATGGACACCCGCATCTCCGGGCCCGCTTGTCTTGCAGAATCATCTATATTGGGTTTGGGTCCCCGTCCTCCGCTCCGTTCAGGCTGGGGCTGCTGTTAGCCGCATTCAGCCCTAGGGCGGTAGGCCTCTGAGGGACTGTCCCTCGTCTGAGTATTTGTGTACGTTCCATAGTTGCCATGTATTTTTGTAGGATTCCTGTCTGTCTTGGTTTGATAGGGTCAGATCTTCCAATCTTCCAATGTCGTCCACCTTACGTAGCCACATTGCCACGGTCGGTGGTTCGGGGGACTTCCAGCAGAGTGGAATGCAGGCCTTGGCGGCGTCAAAGAGGTGTCTGAGAATCGACTTCTTATACACCCGGGTCGGGATGTCAGTAGCGTGTAGCAGATAGAGGGCTGGGTCGTCAGGGAGCTGTCGCTCCGTAAACGTCTGGGAGATCTTTTTGACCTCTGACCAGAAGGGTTTCAGTTTTGGGCAGGACCAAAAGATATGTAGTAACGTACCCGTTTTGCTCTGGCAGCGCCAGCACAGTTCGGACGTTGTCTGGTATAGCTTACTGAGGAGAGCTGGTGTGCGGTACCAGCGTGTCATGATTTTATAGTTCGTTTCCTGCACTTTTGTGCAGATGGAAGATTTATGGGTAAAGGTTAATATGTTTTGTTTCCGTTTTGTCGAGAATGAGCAGCGTAGGTCGTGTTCCCATTTGACTATGCATGGGATTAGGTAGCCGTCTGGTGGTGTCAAGAGTGTGGTATATAAAATGGACAGGGCATGCGGTAGGGCATCAGTGCCCGAGCACAGCTCCTCCAGAGGTGTCAGTGTTTGCATCCTTGTGTCGGGAAGTGGCAAGGAGCGAAGAAAGTGATGAAGCTGAGTTGCTGCCAGGAAATTTAGACTGTAGTGTCCAGTCGGGTCTGTCAGTTCTGTCAGAGTCCTCCAGCGGCCGGTCACGCTAAAGTGGGAGGCCCTATGCATTCCCTGGTCCCTCAAGTGTTGGAAACTCCCATCTCTTAACCCTGGCTGAAAGTTTGGGTTGCCCAGCACTGGGTATAAGGGTGAAACTCCTGGTGTCGGTCCCGTTCTGGATAATAGTTTAGCACACACCTTAATCGTGGTGCCTATCAGCGGATGGTCGCGTACCAGTCTGGGGAGTGCCGCAAGGCACCACGGGGCTGTCTGCAGTGGAGTCTCGCTCTGGGCTTGTTCTATGTGAGGCCACAGTTTTATGTCCCTGTGTCGACTCCAGTCAATGAGGCGATTGAGATGGGCAGCATGGTAGTACGCCCGGATGTCAGGCATGGCCATCCCCCCGTATATCTTGGGCATAGTTAGCACCGATCTGCGTATCCGGGGGTGTTTTCCGGCCCACAGAAAGGCCCTAAATACATTCTGGATTTGTTTGAAATAATCTGCTGGTATATGTACGGGGAGGGCTTGGAGGAGGTATGTGAATTTTGGCAGTATGGACATTTTTAGTATGTTGCATCTCCCGAACCAGGAGTGAAGGCCGGTGGTCCATTGGTCTAGTAGTTTTTGGACAGCTTTTAGTAGTGGCGGAAAGTTTAGACGGAATGTTTGGGCGAGGGTCGGGGGGATGTGTGTGCCGAGGTAGTGGAGGGCTGTGTCTGTCCACTGTAGTTTAGTGCTGCCGCGGAGTCGCGTCAAACATGAGTCCGGGATTCCCACTCCCATCGCCACCGACTTGCCCATGTTGATCTTAAGGTTAGATATTTGTCCATATGTCTCAAACTCTCGCATGAGACTAGGGAGGGACACCATTGGATCAACTAAGGAGAAGAGCAGGTCATCCGCGTAGGCGGACACCTTGTACTCTCCTCTTCCCAGTTTAACTCCGGAGATGGTCGGGTTATGCCTGACACGACGTAGGAAGGGTTCTAGCGTAAGGGCAAACAGCAGTGGCGACAGGGGGCAACCCTGTCGTGTTCCATTGCTTATTTGGAACGGTCCGGACAGGACCCCATTGGCTCTAACCCTAGCGGATGGGTCAGTATATGTCGCCTCTATCCAACTGAGCATCTTACTGCCCAATCCGATATGCGATAACGTCTGAAACATAAATTGCCAATTTACGCGATCGAACGCCTTTTCGGCGTCGGTGCTAATGAAGACGCACGGTGTTTTGGTGGTGCTTACTCTGTGGACAAGGTTCAGGACTTTGGCAGTGTTGTCCCTCGCTTCTCTAGAGGGGACAAAGCCCACCTGATCTAAGTGGATCAGGTTCGGGAGGTGATTTTGAATCCTACATGCCAGGATTTTGGTGAGGAGCTTGAGGTCTACGTTTAGCAACGAGATAGGTCGGTAGCTACCACACTGACCTGGGTCCTTTCCTTCTTTAGGTATGACCGCTATCTGTGCTTCCAGTGTGGAGACATGAAGCTTCCCGCCAGCACCCAGCATGTTAAACAGTGATACCATCTTAGGCCCCAGAGTTTGGAGGAACGTCTTATAGTAAGTCACGGTCAGCCCGTCTGGCCCCGGAGCTTTGCCTGGTTTGGTATTGCTCAGAGCCGACTGTAGTTCAGGAAGGGTAATGGGTTCTTCTAGTTGGTCTCTGGTGTCTATGGGTAGTGTCGGCATGTCTGACGAGGATAAGTAGTCGCGCATCGCGGCTATGTCGGTGTCCCGGCGTTTCGAGGGTAGGTTGTACAGGGTTCCATAGTATTCTCTGAATACCTCGGAGATAGATTGTGGTAGTGATGTTTTCTGGCCTTCACGGTCAGCTATGTGTGGAATATAGGACGCTCCTGCCTGGGATCGTAAAGATCTCGCCAGCATCTTCCCGCACTTATTCCCCGCCTCATAGACTTTATGTCTACAGATTTGGAGCGCGGCCTTTGCCTTGTATGTCAGGACATCTGTAATCTGTCTACGTACTGTGTCTAGCTCTACTCCTCGCTGTTCCGTGGGGGTTTGTTTATGTTGCTTCTCTAATGTTTGTAATTTAGATAGTAGGTTATTTAGTTGTTCTGTCCTTAATTTTTTCTTCCTAGCACCATGCTTGATAAGGACGCCGCGCACGACCGCCTTATGGGCCTCCCATACTACTTCTGGTCTGCTGTCGGGGGTGGTGTTGTCTGTGAAGTAATTGGTCATTTCTTTCGTTACATCTGCTATGATGTCAGGGTCTTGTAGTAAGGACTCATTCAGGCGCCATGGGTGTCTCCTTTCGGAATAATGATCCGTCAGGGCGTAGATCAATGTGATCGGAGCATGGTCCGACCATGTAATTGGGCCTATGGTGACCCCTCTAACTGCACCCAGGTTCCTATGTGACACTAGGAAATAATCGATTCGGGAATAGACTTGGTGTGGCCTGGAAAAGAAGGTGAAGTCTTTTTCACCTGGGTGGAACAACCGCCACGCGTCCACCAACTGGGATTGATGAAGCGCTGCCTGTGCTCTACTACGCGCCTTAGCAGTCATGGAGGATAAACCCGAGGACGTGTCATCTTGTGGTGATAGGGGCATGTTGAGGTCTCCCCCTATAATCAGATGTCCAGCGGTAAAACGTGTCAGGACCTTAAGTTGTTTGGTCAGGAAGTCTACCTGGTGTTCATTCGGGGCATACAGGTTAGCTAAAGTGACCACTGATGTGCCTATCTGTCCCTTTATGAACAAAAAGCGTCCCTCAGGGTCCCTTCTTACCTCACTCAGTGTCCAGGGTACTCCGGCCGCTATAAGGACCGAGACACCTCTGGATTTCGCCTCCGTATAGGAGGAGTGATATACCGTGGGGTAGTGTCTGCTTTTCAGTATAGGTAGTTTATCTTCCCTAAAATGTGTCTCCTGTATGAAGACAATGTCTGCCTTCTGTGCTCGGATGTCATGTAGCAGTATCTTGCGTTTTTCGGGTGTGTTCAGGCCTTTGGCGTTTAGTGAGAATACTGTCAGGGTGTCCATGTCCGCGGGCAGGGGAGGGGGGGGGGGGGGGGGGGGGGTTTGAGTAGTTCGGGTGTAGTGGTTCACCGGGTTGGATGTGTCCCCAGATGGGGAGCAGGGAAAGAATAGGGGAGAAATAGAAAAGTGGCCAGCACCAGATGGTGTGGTCTGGGAGAAAACTAATATAGCTTTAAACAGCTAGCACGCTCACCAGTGCTAAACTGGCGTATGAGCGCAGTCCTATGTGGGTCGGTGGATAGACAAAGCCGGTGGCGCGAGCTCCCGGCTCCATCCATCCCCCACGGCCTAGTCAATTGTTGGTCTACAGTAACAGTAACAGTAATGCAATCAATGGTAATACAGTATTGGTTTAGTGAAAATAAGAGGAAAGAAAAAACCGATTCTTTCAGCATAAAGTATGAACAGAAATAATAAGAGCCGTGTAAAACGGAACGTGTTGAGCATTAAATCCCACTTTACCCGCCAGCAATCTCAGAGATGAGCGGGTCCGGGAACAACCAGTTACCAGTCCGCACATCTGGATCGCCTCGTGTCCCCTCCTCTCCCTATACAACGTTCTCAAACTGCCAGTATCTCCCCCCACCCCGAGCCATCCATCCAACAGACCGTTCCATTCCTCCCAACATGCGTGTGGCTCGCAGATCTCATAGCGTATTACCCCCCTCCCAGCTCCGGCCTAAGTCATGAGCCGCCTCAAATCCCCGTCCCTTATATATTCTCTATCATTAGGAACGAATCCTTCTCCCAAAGGTGGGGGATATCCTCGACACTCCCGGGTTAGCATTCCCCCTCTCCCTACTAGTATGGGTAGCCCGGTTGAAATAGTGTGTCCAGGACTGGGTCTATCAAACAGTGTGGACCGGCCTTCAACTGCGCGGTCAGTAGGTGGTGTTGGCAATGAGGGGCTGGAGCGTAGCCGGTTTACAGCTCAGGGCGCGCTCTAACAGCGCGGGTGCCCAGTGGGTTGCCAGGTTTTAGCGTCTCCAGTGCCCTTGTAGCGTCTGAGACTCCTCCATCTTGGGAATGGTGGTGTTCCCCCCAAGCTCTAGTGGTCCATCTTCAGAAAGTAAAGAGGGGGGGGGGGTCTCCACTGTGGGTGGCGGGGAGTGCAACCATTCTGGCAGCCCCAGGCTTCGAGTTTCGTCTGTTTCTGTCCGGGAGACCGGGGGTAAGGGCACGCTCTAACAGCGCGGGAGCCCAGGGGGGGGATGTTTGAGGTGGGTGACCAGTTCACTAATCTGCGTCTCAGGGTACATCCCTCCTCCATTCACGTATCGGGTCTCAATGTGTGGGTTTCCCCGGCTACAAACCGTCCACTGGCATCATAAGTCTAATCTCTTGGCAGGGGGGGAGAGAGTGTCTCCGGCATAACATAGAGGCGTGGGGTACCGGGAGTGGGGTGGTTGTGGCCTACGGCCTACTCACGGTTTGCTTCTCCTGATGGTACACGTTGCCGTCTCCGACCACGACCTTGTTGGCGGGCACCCCTGCCGGGTCTGTATCTTGAGGGTCCTCCACGTCCCTGGGTCCGCGGTAGGAGTTGGAGCCAATCAGGTACTGGTACCTGGTCTGTACCCAGGTACTCGAAGAGGGCCGGGAGGTCTGCAGGCGTCTGGACGGTGAAGGCCTCTCCATCCTTCCGAAAAGTTACCGCGAGAGGGTAACCCCAGCGGTACGTGTAGCCGCGCTGTTTGGCGACGTCCAACACCGGCTTCAGCATCGCACGGCGGCGCAGGGTTGCTCTCGAGAGGTCCGGCAGGATCTTGATCTCTGCGTCTCCTATGCGGATCTCGCCACGGTCCCATGCGTTCCTGACGATGCGTTCCTTCTGCGCGAACCGGAGGAGTCGGCACACGACATCTCGGGGCCTGGTTGGATCGTCCGTTCTCGGGCCTAGCGCGCGGTGTGCGCGGTCAATCTCCACCGTCTCCTCTGGGTTCTCCAGCGTGTCTCGGAATATCCGCAGCAGTGTGGCGTCCAGGTCTTCGGCCTCTACCGACTCCGGTATGCCCCTAAGTCGTAGGTTGTTGCGGCGGCTCCTATCTTCGGCCTCTTCGAGGTGTAGTTGGAGTGTGATTGCCGCTTCTCTGTGGAGGTCTCTGTCTCGTTCCAGGCCGGATACGCGCTGCTCCAGGGTTGTCAGGGATCCCTCTCCCGCGGACACTCTATCTGTGAGGGTGGACACCTCCGCCCGGACCTCCTGGAAGTCCCGCCGGTGGGCATCCTCTAGCCTGAGCACGAGTGTCTCTATGTCGGAGCGGGTAGGGAGGGCCTGGAGGAGTGCTCGTATCTCCCGCATCTCCCGTTCTGTCGCCGCGCTCCCCGGCTCCGCAGTGGAGGAAGACATAGCCATGTCTCCTCTGGATGTCTCGGGCGTGGTGGGGTCAGCCGGCTGGTCAGCCGGGTGGAAGGTCCAGAGGGCTTGCTCTGAGTCCTCTATCGAGTCGCCATGCGGGGTGCCACGTGGTGCCGCCACTCTTGCTCCCGGTGAATTCGGCGTGTTAGGGTGAAAATAATGATGTAAATCTCCCGTCTTAAGGCTCGAACGGGTCCGCCTGGGTGTGCCTTTGTTTTTTCCTCTTTTGGCAGATTGCATGCCTGTGTTTACGGGTCTGTGGCCGGTATAGAGGAGGACGAGGCCGGGAGCTCCAGAGATGTGCGTCTTCACTCAGCCATGTCCAGGCCACGCCCCCACGGACCTTCCTTTTAAGATCATTGATCTTCTTTTGGATGTCTTGTGTGGTCCTGGTGGCATTGCCCACGGCACTGACCTGCAGGCTGAGCTCCGTCAGGATTTCCTTTTTGCGGGCCTTGCTTGTTTGATTACTGAGGGCACCATGGAGATATTTATCATTTGCCACTATGCCCGCAACAATAATAGCCCTCTCCTCCGGGCAAAAGTTTCTCTTCCTCCGATCCTTCTTCTCGGTATTTGTACCAGCTGCCATTGCTTAGCAAAAGTACTTTCCCTATAAGGGGGGAAAAAATCAGGATGTACTTTTGTGCCGGATGGGCGCATGTCTGGGCGTATTTATAGGCTCGGCGTATCCCAGGAAGTTGGGCCGGCGTAGTTGTGAGCATGCGCACAGGGGAGCGATCATACGTCCACTTCACTGCGCATGCTCCGTTCAGGATACGCCGGGCGTATATCACTACTCCACGTTCCGACCATCATTTGCATAAGGTCACACCCACTTACACTTACGCCGGCTTACGCCGACGAAATTAAGTTACGCCGGCGCAACGTTAGGAGCAAGTGCAATGTGAATATTGTACTTGCCTCTCTGATATACGTTGGGATATGAGATGAGATGCGCTACGCCGGTATAAAGATGCGCCAATCTACCTGAATCTACCCCCAAATGTTTTTGGCATTTATCATGGACTGAGATCTTCCAGCTGTCAATGGTTGCTAAGGAAGCAGTGGGTGCTTGTACCCACCCCATCCCTACCAACCACTGATGTCACTTGGCCCATTCATTGATATGAACAGAAATCCCCGGCCACAAACATATGGACAAGGATTGGAGTGGTGACACCATTGCCTAAATATAGTCATAAAGCCATATTTGAACACTGATGCCCCCACTGCCTTCGCTGAGATCCCTTCATTGGTTGCCAGTAAAAGACAGAATCACTTTCAAGGCGCTCTGCCTAATGCATTAGTGTATTCAAGGAAACGCCCCCCAATATCTATGCGAAAAAATAAAAGCTGATAACCCCAATCGCATTCTGCGATCTACAAATAAAAATCCTCTCTCTGAGCCCCTCTCTCACTCACCCTCCCTCTCTGTCCACTACCCTCTCTTAGCCCCCCTCTCTCTCAGCCCCCCTCTCTGTCCACTACCCTCTCTCTTTCTCAGCCTCACCTCTCAGCCTCATCTCTCTCTCTCTGCCTGATCTCGCGCTCTCTCTCTCTCTGCCTCATCTCGCGCTCTCTCTCTCTCTCTGCCCCATCTCACGCTCTCTCTGCCTCATCTCGCGCTCTCTCTCTCTGCCTCATCTCGCGCTCTTTTTCTGCCTCATCTCGTGCTCTCTCTCTCCTCCTCATCTCACACTCTCTCTCTGCCTCATCTCGCGCTCTCTCTCTGCCTCATCTCGCTCTCTCTCTCTCTCTGCCTCATCTCGCTCTCTCTCTGCCTCATCTCGCTCTCTGCCTCACCTTGCGCGCTCTCTCTCCCTCACCTCTGCCTCACCTCTCTCTCTCTCTGCCTCACACCTCTCTCTCTGCCTCACCTCTCTCTCTCTCTGCCTCACCTCTCTCACCTCTCTCTCTCTGCCTCACACCTCTCTCTCTCTGCCTCACACCTCTCTCTCTGCTTCACCTCTCTCTCTCTCTGCATCACCTCTCTCTCTCACCTCTCCCTCTCTCTGCCTCACCTCTCTCTCTGCCTCACCTCTCTCTCTGCCTCACCTCTCTCTCTGCCTCACCTCTCTTTCTGCCTCACCTCTCTCACCTCTCCCTCTCTCTGCCTCACCTCTCTCTCTGCCTCACCTCTCTGCCTCACCTCTCTCTCTCTCTCTCTGCCTCACCTCTCTCCCTCTCTCTCTGCCTCACCTCTCTCCCTCTCTGCCTCACCTCTCTCTCTCTCTCTCTCTCTCTCTGCCTCACCTCTCTCTCTGCCTCACCTCTCTCTCTCTCTCTGCCTCACCTCTCTCTCTCTCTGCCTCACCTCTCTCTCTCTCTCTCTCTCTGCCTCACCTCTCTCTCTCTCTGCCTCACCTCTCTCTCTGCCTCCCCTCTCTCTCTCTCTCTCTCTCTCTCTGCCTCACCTCTCTTTCTCTCTGCCTCACCTCTCTCTCTCTCTGCCTCACCTCTCTCTGCCTCACCCCCTCTCTCTCTCTGCCTCACCTCTCTCTCTCCCTCACCTCTCTCTCTCTCTCTGCCTCACCTCTCTCTGCCTCACCTCTCTCTCTCTCTGCCTCACCTCTCTCTCTCTGCCTCACCTCTCTCTCTCTCTACCTCACCTCTCTCTCTCTCTGCCTCACCTCTCTCTCTGCCTCACCTCTCTCTCTGCCTCACCTCTCTCTCTCTCTGCCTCGCCTCTCTCTCTCTCTGCCTCACCTCTCTCTCTCTCTGCCTCACCTCTCTCTCTCTGCCTCACCTCTCTCTCTGCCTCACCTCTCTCTCTGCCTCACCTCTCTCTCTCTGCCTCACCTCTCTCTCTCTCTCTACACCTCACCTCTCTCTCTCTCTGCCTCACCTCTCTCTCGCTGCCTCGCCTCTCTCTCTGCCTCACCTCTCTCTCGCTGCCTCGCCTCTCTCTCTGCCTCACCTCTCTCTCTCTCTGCCTCACCTCTCTCTCGCTGCCTCGCCTCTCTCTCTGCCTCACCTCTCTCTCTCTGCCTCACCTCTCTCTCTCTGCCTCGCCTCTCTCTCTGCCTCACCTCTCTCTCTCTGCCTTACCTCTCTTTCTCTGTCTCACCTCTCTCTCTGCCTCACCTCTCTCTCTCTCTCTGCCTCACCTCTCTCTCTCTCTCTGCCTCACCTCTCTCTCTCTCTGCCTCACCTCTCTCTCTCTCTGCCTCACCTCTCTCTCTCTGCCTCACCTCTCTCTCTCTGCCTCACCCCTCTCTCTCTCTCACCTCTCTCTCTCTCTGCCTCACCTCTCTCCCTCTCTCTGCCTCACCCCCTCTCTCTCTCTGCCTCACCCCCCTCTCTCTCTACCTTACCTCTCTCTCTGCCTCTGCCTCACCTCTCTCTCTGCCTCACCTCTCTCTCTCCCTCACCTCTCTCTCTCTCTCTCTCTCTCTCTCTGCCTCACATCTCTCTCTGCCTCACCTCTCCCTCTCTCTGCCTCACCTCTCTCCCTCTCTGCCTCACTTCTCTCTCTCTGCCTCACCTCTCTCTCTCTGCCTCACCTCTCTCTCTGCCTCACCTCTCTCTCTCTCAAATTCAAATAAGCTTTATTGGCAGGACCAAATACAAGTTAGCATTGCCAAAGCAAGGAAAAGGGGAAGGGGGGTAATATATAGGGGAAAGGACATAAGTCTGTGAAAGTCCTCAGTTTTTCATGTCCCTCTCAGTCTGTGACACGCTGTCACATATTGGGCAGCTATCTCTCTCTCTCTCTGCCTCACCTCTCTCTCTCTGCCTCACCTCTCTCTCTCTCTGCCTCACCTCTCTCTCTCTGCCTCACCTCTCTCTCTCTCTCTCTGCCTCACCCCTCTCTCTCTCTGCCTCACCTCTCTCTCTCTCTCTCTCTCTCTCTCTCTCTCTCTGCCTCACCTCTCTCTCTGCCTCACCTCTCTGTGCCTCACCTCTCTCTCCTCTCTCTTTGCCTCACCTCTCTCTCTGCTTCACCTCTCTCTCTCTCTCTCTGCCTCACCTCTCTCTCTCTCTCTCTGCCTCACCTCTCTGTGCCTCACCTCTCTCTCCTCTCTCTCTGCCTCACCTCTCTCTCTCTCTCTGCCTCACCTCTCTCTGCCTCACCACCCCCTCTCTCTCTCTCTGCCTCACCTCTCTCTCTCCCTCACCTCTCTCTCTGCCTCACCTCTCTCTCTCTCTCTCTCTCTGCCTCACCTCTCTCTCTCTCTGCCTCACCTCTCTCTCTGCCTCACCTCTCTCTCTCTCTCTCTCTCTGCCTCACCTCTCTCTCTCTCTGCCTCACCCCTCTCTCTCTCTGCCTCACCTCTCTCTCTCTCTCTCTCTCTCTCTCTCTCTCTCTCTGCCTCACCTCTCTCTCTGCCTCACCTCTCTGTGCCTCACCTCTCTCTCCTCTCTCTCTGCCTCACCTCTCTCTCTGCTTCACCTCTCTCTCTCTCTCTGCCTCACCTCTCTCTCTCTCTCTCTCTGCCTCACCTCTCTGTGCCTCACCTCTCTCTCCTCTCTCTCTGCCTCACCTCTCTCTCTCTCTCTGCCTCACCTCTCTCTGCCTCACCCCCCCCTCTCTCTCTCTCTGCCTCACCTCTCTCTCTCCCTCACCTCTCTATCTGCCTCACCTCTCTCTCTCTCTCTCTGCCTCACCTCTCTCTCTCTCTCTCTGCCTCACCTCTCTCTCACTTTACCTCACCTCTCTCTCTCTCTGCCTCGCCTCTCTCTGCCTCACCTCTCTCTCTCTCTGCCTCACCTCTCTCTCTCTCTGCCTCACCCCTCTCTCTCTGTCTCACCTCTCTCTCTCTCTGCCTCACCTCTCTCTCTCTCTCTGCCTCACCTCTCTCTCTCTGCCTCACCTCTCTCTCTCTGTCTCACCTCTCTCTCTCTGTCTCACCTCTCTCTCTCTCTGCCTCACCTCTCTCTCTCTCTGCCTCACCTCTCTCTCTCTGCCTCACCTCTCTCTCTCTGCCTCACCTCTCTCTCTCTCTGCCTCACCTCTCTCTCTCTCTCTGCCTCACCTCTCTCTCTCTCTCTCTCTCTCTCTCTCTGCCTCACCTCTCTCTCTCTCTCTCTCTCTCTGCCTCACCTCTCTCTCTCTCTCTCTCTCTCTCTCTCTCTGCCTCACCTCTCTCTCTCTGTCTCACCTCTCTCTCTCTGTCTCACCTCTCTCTCTCTCTGCCTCACCTCTCTCTCTCTCTGCCTCACCTCTCTCTCTCTGCCTCACCTCTCTCTCTCTGCCTCACCTCTCTCTCTCTCTCTGCCTCACCTCTCTCTCTCTCTCTGCCTCACCTCTCTCTCTCTCTCTCTCTCTCTCTCTGCCTCACCTCTCTCTCTCTCTCTCTCTGCCTCACCTCTCTCTCTCTCTCTCTCTCTCTGCCTCACCTCTCTCTCTCTCTCTCTCTCTCTCTCTCTCTGCCTCACCTCTCTCTCTCTGTCTCACCTCTCTCTCTCTGTCTCACCTCTCTCTCTCTCTGCCTCACCTCTCTCTCTCTCTGCCTCACCTCTCTCTCTCTGCCTCACCTCTCTCTCTCTGCCTCACCTCTCTCTCTCTCTCTGCCTCACCTCTCTCTCTCTCTCTGCCTCACCTCTCTCTCTCTCTCTCTCTCTCTCTCTGCCTCACCTCTCTCTCTCTCTCTCTCTGCCTCACCTCTCTCTCTCTCTCTCTCTCTCTCTGCCTCACCTCTCTCTCTCTCTGCCTCACCTCTCTGTGCCTCACCTCTCTGCCTCACCTCTCTATGCCTCACCTCTCTCTATCTCTCTCTCTCTCAGCTCCACCTCTCTGCAGTGTGTAGAGGGGTATCCAGGGGTGTAATCAGGGTAGTGGTATGTGTGATCAGAGAGGGGGGCACTGGTAGGCTTCATTTGATGGGCACTGGTAGGTTACAATTGGTGACCAATGGTAGGCTGACATTGGTGGGAACTGGTAGGCTGCAGCCTACCAGTGCTCACCAATTTGGTCGGCACTAATAAGACTGCATTTTTTGGGCACTAATAAGGCTGCATTTTTTGGGCACTGGTAAGGCTACAATTGGTGACCACTGGTAAGGCTGCATTTGGTGGGCACTGGTAAGGCTGCATTTGATGGGCACTGGTAAGGCTGCATTTGGTGGGCACTGGTAAGGCTGCATTTGGTGGGCACTGGTAAGGCTGCATTTGGTGGGCACTGGTAAGGCTACAATTGGTGACCACTGGTAAGGCTGCATTTGGTGGGCACTGGTAAGGCTACAATTGGTGACCACTGGTAAGGCTGCATTTGGTGGGCATTGGTAAGGCTGCATTTGATGGGCACTGGTAAGGCTACAATTGGTGACCACTGGTAAGGCTGCATTTGGTGGGCACTGGTAAGGCTGCATTTGGTGGGCACTGGTAAGGCTGCATTTGGTGACCACTGGTAAGGCTGCATTTGGTGGGCACTGGTAAGGCTACAATTGGTGACCACTGGTAAGGCTGCATTTGGTGGGCACTGGTAAGGCTGCATTTGATGGGCACTGGTAAGGCTGCATTTGGTGGGCACTGGTAAGGCTGCATTTGGTGGGCACTGGTAAGGCTGCATTTGGTGGGCACTGGTAAGGCTACAATTGGTGACCACTGGTAAGGCTGCATTTGGTGGGCACTGGTAAGGCTACAATTGGTGACCACTGGTAAGGCTGCATTTGGTGGGCATTGGTAAGGCTGCATTTGATGGGCACTGGTAAGGCTACAATTGGTGACCACTGGTAAGGCTGCATTTGGTGGGCACTGGTAAGGCTGCATTTGGTGGGCACTGGTAAGGCTGCATTTGGTGACCACTGGTAAGGCTACAATTGGTGACCACTGGTAAGGCTGCATTTGATGGGCACTGGTAAGGCTGCATTTGGTGGGCACTGGTAAGGCTACAATTGGTGACCACTGGTAAGGCTGCATTTGGTGGGCACTGGTAAGGCTGCATTTGATGGGCACTGGTGAAGGCTGCATTGATCTCTTGTACCATGTCTGCAGTCTCTGACCATCTCCTTTGGGGGCTCTTTATAAACAGACTCTCTAACAGAGGCCCTCTCTGTGTCCATTAGAGAGACCCCCTCTCCAGGTCCAATTAGAGTACTCTGCGTCTCTTCCTGTATTTTGTTTATTGTTAAGAGTTCGTGGGAGGATCCCGGGGTAACGATAACTCCTTAGGGGGAGCATCTCTGTGTTTGAATCGTTGCCATAGAAACATTTGTAAAGGGGGAGGAGTTAGTAAGGTGACCACGCCCTTTATATTTCTGCACCCAGGTGCATGTGACCCTAGGATCGGCCCTGATTAAAACCCATCTCTTCTGAGGTCAAGGGGTTCCTTACCCATGGAATGGATACAGTGCCCAGAGGCGATTCAGTTCGCATGTGTTGCGCTTTACATGTCTCTCTCTCACTATCTCCGCCCCTTCTGCTATATTGCCAATGACAGCTCCAGTGGCGTTGTGGCTCCGTTGCCATCCAGCTACCTGAGGACTGTTTATCTGTGCTCTGCCCATTACTACTACAATATGATACTCACCAAAAACACCACCTACAGAATGATTAAGCCCGGGACCTGCAACAAGAAAATCATTAGGAATTCAGTTGATTCTCGGGATTCATCTTTACACACAAAACACAACATTCCTCCGTCACATCGTCACATAGTTGGTAAAGGTTCAATAAAGATTTGAGTCTATCCACTTCAACCTGAGTGTATGTGTTTATGTCAGTACCATATACCATGTCCCTGTACATTATTGTCAGGTGTGTACTTACCGAGGCCGCGATGCCGAGAGCGGTTCACCCTTGCGACTTGACGCACTCCGCCCCCTGGAGGTGAGACAGGGAGAGGATGGCGCGAAGAGGCACTGGCTACCAGCAGGTAGGGTAGATCTTGCTAGATGATCTGGTAGAGCTGAACCGTTAGAGCAGAGGCAAAAGGGAAGTCACCAAGAGCAGGCTGAGGGTCAAACACCTGGCAGGTGCAGCTCTTTGCGGGATCCCAGCTGAAGACACAAGTCCAGAGCACAGCAGGGGTTAGAGCCAGTAGGCAGCAAACTAAGTCCAGGTCCAAGCAGCAGGTCAGGGTCTGGAGACAAGTAGCAGATCCGAGTCACAGGCCGGGGGTCAAACACAGGTAGAGAAGCAGATCCGTAAAACAAGCCAAGGGTCAGGTCAAGGAGAGAAGAGCCGATCCGGGTCACAACAGAAGTTCAGATACAGGTAAACAGGAAGCCAGGTACGAACAGGAACCTGACAACAAACCAGCAACCTGTCAGGGTACCTGGGCCGGGTTATATAGGCCCGCCAGAGCTCCGATTGGCGCACTAGTGCGCATGTGTGTGCGCCGTTCCCCCTGCTTGTGCCTCCGCTGATGCTCCATTCCACCGCGCATGTTCATAAGCATAGAACGGCGGCTGGCGTGGCTGACTTGGCAATTCCTCTGACAATTCTGTTCACTGAGAAACTTATATACAATCCTCTACTGACACCACTGTGACGGGCGTCACTTTGGGCGGGGGGAGGGCTTGTGGAACCCAGCTTACATTAGAGAGGTCAGGAAACTCCTTGTTCAGCTCCCCCGGCCCCTCCTATGTGTAAGTTACCCTGTGTCTATTAGGGGCACAGGGTGACCTGAGAAAATCATGGACAACTACTTAACCACTTAAGCCCCGGACCAATATGCAGGTTAAGGACCTGGCCCCTTTTTGCGATTTCGCACTGCGTCGCTTTAACAGACAATTGCGCGGTCGTGCGGCGTGGCTCCCAAACAAAATTAGTGTCCTTTTTTCCCCACAAATAGAGATTTCTTTTGGTGGAATTTGATCACCTCTGCGGTTTTTATTTTTTGCGCTATAAACAAAAATAGAGCGAATTTTTTTTTTTTTATATTTTTTACTTTTTTTTATAATAAATATCCCCAAAAAAGATATAAAAAACTTTTTTTTCCTCAGTTTAGGCCGATACGTATTCTTCTACATATTTTTGCTAAAAAAAATCTCAATAATACTAGTATCAGTATCGGGACCGATACTGAGCATTTGCGCGAGTGGAGAGTGCGGGCTGGGAGGGGGCAGAGATCGGGCTTAGAGGAGGCGGGGACCTGCATAAGAACGAGGATGAGAAACTGCCTGAGAGGGGCGGAGGGCAGGATGAGAAACTGCCTGAGAGGGGCGGAGAGCAGGATGAGAAACTGCCTGAGAGGGGCGGAGGGCAGGATGAGAAACTGCATGAGAGGGGCGGAGAGCAGGATGAGAAACTGCCTGAGAGGGGTGGAGAGCAGGATGAGAAACTGCCTGAGAGGGGTGGATAGCAGGATGAGAAACTGCCTGAGAGGGGCGGAGAGCAGGATGAGAAACTGCCTGAGAGGGGTGGAGAGCAGGATGAGAAACTGCCTGAGAGGGGCGGAGAGCAGGATGAGAAACTGCCTGAGAGGGGTGGAGAGCAGAATGAGAAACTGCCTGAGAGGGGTGGAGAGCAGGATGAGAAAATGCCTGAGAGGGGTGGAGAGCAGGATGAGAAACTGCCTGAGAGGGGTGGAGAGCAGGATGAGAAACTGCCTGAGAGGGGCGGAGAGCAGGATGAGAAAATGCCTGAGAGGGGCGGAGAGCAGGATGAGAAACTGCCTGAGAGGGGTGGAGAGCAGGATGAGAAAATGCCTGAGAGGGGTGGAGAGCAGGATGAGAAACTGCCTGAGAGGGGTGGAGAGCAGGATGAGAAACTGCCTGAGAGGGGTGGAGAGCAGGATGAGAAACTGCCTGAGAGGGGTGGAGAGCAGGATGAGAAACTGCCTGAGAGGGGTGGAGAGCAGGATGAGAAACTGCCTGAGAGGGGTGGAGAGCAGGATGAGAAACTGCCTGAGAGGGGCGGAGAGCAGGATGAGAAAATGCCTGAGAGGGGCGGAGAGCAGGATGAGAAACTGCCTGAGAGGGGCGAAGAGCAGGATGAGAAAATGCCTGAGAGGGGTGGAGAGCAGGATGAGAAAATGCATGAGAGGGGTGGAGAGCAGGATGAGAAACTGCCTGAGAGGGGTGGAGAGCAGGATGAGAAACTGCCTGAGAGGGGTGGAGAGCAGGATGAGAAACTGCCTGAGAGGGGCGGAGGGCAGGATGAGAAACTGCATGAGAGGGGCGGAGAGCAGGATGAGAAACTGCCTGAGAGGGGTGGAGAGCAGGATGAGAAACTGCCTGAGAGGGGTGGATAGCAGGATGAGAAACTGCCTGAGAGGGGCGGAGAGCAGGATGAGAAACTGCCTGAGAGGGGTGGAGAGCAGGATGAGAAACTGCCTGAGAGGGGCGGAGAGCAGGATGAGAAACTGCCTGAGAGGGGTGGAGAGCAGAATGAGAAACTGCCTGAGAGGGGTGGAGAGCAGGATGAGAAAATGCCTGAGAGGGGTGGAGAGCAGGATGAGAAACTGCCTGAGAGGGGTGGAGAGCAGGATGAGAAACTGCCTGAGAGGGGCGGAGAGCAGGATGAGAAAATGCCTGAGAGGGGCGGAGAGCAGGATGAGAAACTGCCTGAGAGGGGTGGAGAGCAGGATGAGAAAATGCCTGAGAGGGGTGGAGAGCAGGATGAGAAACTGCCTGAGAGGGGTGGAGAGCAGGATGAGAAACTGCCTGAGAGGGATGGAGAGCAGGATGAGAAACTGCCTGAGAGGGGTGGAGAGCAGGATGAGAAACTGCCTGAGAGGGGCGGAGAGCAGGATGAGAAAATGCCTGAGAGGGGCGGAGAGCAGGATGAGAAACTGCCTGAGAGGGGCGAAGAGCAGGATGAGAAAATGCCTGAGAGGGGTGGAGAGCAGGATGAGAAAATGCCTGAGAGGGGTGGAGAGCAGGATGAGAAACTGCCTGAGAGGGGTGGAGAGCAGGATGAGAAACTGCCTGAGAGGGGTGGAGAGCAGGATGAGAAACTGCCTGAGAGGGGTGGAGAGCAGGATGAGAAACTGCCTGAGAGGGGCAGAGAACAGGATGAGAAACTGCCTGAGAGGGGCGGAGAGCAGGATGAGAAACTGCCTGAGAGGGGTGGAGAGCAGGATGAGAAACTGCCTGAGAGGGGTGGAGAGCAGGATGAGAAACTGCGTGAGAGGGGTGGAGAGCAGGATGAGAAACTGCCTGAGAGGGGTGGAGAGCAGGATGAGAAACTGCCTGAGAGGGGTGGAGAGCAGGATGAGAAACTGCCTGAGAGGGGCGGAGAGCAGGATGAGAAACTGCCTGAGAGGGGCAGAGAGCAGGATGAGAAACTGCCTGAGAGGGGCGGAGAGCAGGGTGAGAAACTGCCTGAGAGGGGTGGAGAGCAGAATGAGAAACTGCCTGAGAGGGGTGGAGAGCAGGATGAGAAAATGCCTGAGAGGGGTGGAGAGCAGGATGAGAAACTGCCTGAGAGGGGTGGAGAGCAGGATGAGAAACTGCCTGAGAGGGGTGGAGAGCAGGATGAGAAACTGCCTGAGAGGGGTGGAGAGCAGGATGAGAAAATGCCTGAGAGGGGCGGAGAGCAGGATGAGAAACTGCCTGAGAGGGGCGGAGAGCAGGATGAGAAACTGCCTGAGAGGGGTGGAGAGCAGAATGAGAAACTGCCTGAGAGGGGCGGAGAGCAGGATGAGAAACTGCCTGAGAGGGGCGGAGAGCAGGATGAGAAAATGCCTGAGGCCTCGTACACACGACCGAACATGTTTGCTGAAACTGGTCCGCGGATGTTCGGTCGTCTGTACGGCCAACCGGACCGGATTCCTGGCCGAGCGGACAGGTTTCCAGCGGACAAATGTTTCTTACCATGCTAAGAAACATGTCCGCTGGAAGCCTGTCCGTCGGACATGTTCGGTCATCTGTATGACTCACCGGACATGTCCGCTCGGCCGAAAGCCCTCGCATGCGTTGAAGTGATTGGACGCATGCGTGGAGGCATTGACCTTCCAGGGTCGCGCACGTTACCGCGTATCCTGTCCGCAGGGAATTTGGTCTGATGGTGTGTACAGCCATCAGACCAAATGATCCCATCGGACAGGCCCCGTCGTGTGTACGAGGCCTCAGAGGGGCGGAGAGCAGGATGAGAAACTGCCTGAGAGGGGTGGAGAGCAGTACAAGCAGGACCGAGAGCGGAGCAGTCCTCGGGTAAGGAAGTAAAATAGATTGGGGTAGATTCAGAGAGAATTTACGCCAGCGTATCCATAGATATGCCGCGTAAATTCAAATCTGCACCGGCGTATGTTCTTTCTGTATTCAGAAAGCAAGATACGCCGACATTAGCCTAAGATCCGACTGGCGTAAGTCTCTTACACCGTCGTAACTTAGGGTGCATTCTTACGCTGGCCGCTAGGTGGCGCTCCCGTCGTTTTCGGCGTAGATTATGCAAATTACCTAGTTACGCCGATTCACAAACGTACGTGCGCCCGGCGGTAGTTTTTTTACGTCGTTTGCGTAAGTCGGTTTCGGCGTAACGTTGCTCCTGCTATTAGGTGGCGCAGCCAATGTTAAGTATGGACGTCGTTCCCGCTTCGAAATTTAAATTGGTTGCGTCGTTTGCGTAAGTCGTTCGCGAATAGGGCTGGACGTAATTTACGCTCACGTCGAAACCAATATGTCGTTGCGGTGTACTTGAGAGCAATGCACACTGGGATATGTACACGGACGGCGCATGCGCCGTTTGTAAAACACGTCAATCACGTCAGGTCATAACACATTAGCATAAAACATGCCCCCCCTTCCACATTTGAATTACGCGGGCTTGCGCCGGCCCCATTTATGATACGCCGCCGCAACTTACGGAGCAAGTGCTTTGCGAATACTGCACTTGCTCCTGTAAGTTGCGTCGGCGTAGCGTAAATACAATACGCTGCGCCGCCGTAACTAGGCGCGCAGGTACCTGAATCTGCCCCCTTGTGTCATATGAACACTGAATACTGCTGTGACTGTCACTAGTACTATATATCGCAGTTGCAAGCAACCTAGGTATTTATTGAAAGATCGTATGTTGCTGACATTTCCGTCAGTTGTATAGTGCTAAAGAAAAGCCCGGAGTGATGGAACAAAGTGTAATGGGTGAAGGGCGGGCATGACGGGGTTAACTGTAACGGTGTTTACCTTGTTGGCATTATGCTGCATGGTACAGGCAGTAGGAGGGGAGGAATCTTTCCCGGGTTTTGGAGAGCTGTTTTGTTACAAACAGCAGGATTGGCTGGGAGCAGGTGGGGGGAGAAATGGGAGGTCATAAAAGGGGGGAGGAGCCCGCCCTCATGACCAAACGGAGAGGAGAAGTTCACAGAGAGGTACAGTGCACTAGGTAGACATGTTGCTGGGGCAGCTGAGGGAGGAAGCTGCCACTCGGGGCCCAGATTGGCTCGCCGAGCAGCTGGGGCCTCTGCTGCCAGCTCCGGCTGCGTCCACGAGCTGGGGGGTAGGGATTCCGGGCGAGCTTGGCGGTCTAGGCCGCCGGAGCGCTTCTCTCCGGAGCCCCCTTCTAGAGCCCAGCGTCAGACAGGGAGTCCCCACTCGCGGGCCCCTCCGGGCCCCCCCCGCGAAGCGCGCGGCTGTTCCCACACCGGGGGGTACCGGGAGGAATCCCCAACGCGGACGGGGCTCTGCGGGAGGCCGATCAGTCAGCCCTGGGGTGGCCATTCGACCTGCGCGGCGTGTGGTGTCAGAGGAGGCAGGCCCCGCCCCCTTGGCGGCTGTAGGGGGTCGGTGCCTCAGCGTGGGAGATCCAGGGATGCGGTAGCCAGGCCTCAGCGTGGGACAGCCGAGGGCCTCGTCAGGCCGGAGGCTACTTCAGCCGGACGGACAGGGAGCGAGGAGACCGGCGACAGGGTTGGAGATGGCTCACCTGGGCCGGGAAAGCCGGCGAGGAAATCCGCGAGCGGATCTGGCAGGGGACGGTCGGAAGCCAGATTCTCGGCCGCCAGGGATCCTTCCCCTGGCGGAAACTCTGTGATGGAGGAAGAACGCATGGATGCTCGATCCGAGGGGGAGCTGTCGAAGTCAGAAGAGGAGGAGATCCCTAGGAGGAGAGTGGCGGCGGTGGAGACGGGACGGTCGGCTGTTGGGTCCTTGCCTAGGCAGCCCGGTAAGTCATTTTCAACTTTACCTTTGAGTACTACTGGGGGCAGTGTGATTGGAAATGTTGATGGTGTGACTGGGAGTGTGTCGGGTGCTCAGTCAGGGGCTGTTGAAGGGGGTTTTGCGGGTTTCTTGGCAGGTATCAAGGAGCTGGTAGGCAGGTTTGAACAGGCTGGCGGGGCTATTCCCGGCCCGGTGGCTGCCTGGCCCCCCCTTCTGGGGGGGTCGTGGGGGGGGTTGGCGGCAGTGGTCGCCACCCCCCCGCAATTAGTGACGCAGCCTGTTCCGGTCCAGCCTGTGGTGGCCCAGCCAGTGTTGGCGCAACCAGGGGTGGCCCAGGTGGGTGCGCCCCTGCCGGTGGCGCTGGTTTCCAGTACCACGGCACTTGCAGTCCAGGATAAAGCTACGGCAACGGGGGATGGGGCGGTGAAGCGGGATGTGGTTCTTAGGGGATGCGGCAAAATGTGAGGTGTACGTTTGCTATGAGGGGCCGTTGGGGGCGCATTTGAAGACGGAAGTCAGGGAGAAGATAGTGAAGGGTGAGTATGTGGAGATCTTTTCCCTTCTCCCCCTGCAGAAGTTCAATTAGGACAGGGTCAAGCCGGACGAGTCCAAGAAGGATGAGGAGGAAAAGCGTAGGTATCGCCTTATCCCGCGTACATTTTCTAATTGGCTACAAGCATTTGAGATTTTGGCGTGCGTAGTGGGAGAGAAGAAGCCGGAATATTTTTCCGACCTCTTTATTTATCAGAATGCTATAGGGGAGGCGCATAGGGTATATGGGGGTACGGCTTGGCTACGCTATGATGAGGAGTTCAGGTAACGTATGGCGGTGCGTCCGGACCTGCGCTGGAACCATAAGGATATGAATCTTTGGCTGAGATTGATGACGGCGGCGCGGGCTCCAGGTCAGTTTTTTCAGGGGGGGGCCGGTGGACCATCTTCCCAGAGTCAACCGGCCAGTAGAGCAAAAGGGGTGTGCTGGCAGTTCAATTCCGGGACTTGTCGGTTCGGAAATTCCTGTCGCTTCAAGCACGAATGTTCCCGGGTGTGGGGGATCCCACGCCCTGTCCAGGTGTTTTAAGCAGGCCAAGGGTCGTGCTGGTGAGCTTGCTGCTAAGAGGGACGACGCCGGTGAGGATGGAAAGGATGCGGCCATTTCTAGGTAGGTATCCTGACAGGGAGGCGGCGCAAGTTCTGGAAAGGGGGTTTTCGGTGGGTTTACAGATCCTGTGTAACCTGGCGGAAGTCCCTCCGGTGTCCCGGAATTTGAGATCAGCGTTGCTACACCCTGACGTAGGTTCGGAGAAACTGCGGAAGGAGGTATCGCTGGGATGCATGGCAGGGCCATTTTCAGTTGCGCCGTGGGAAGACCTGGTGGTGTCGCCACTGGGGGTGGTTCCCAAAAAGGAGCCTAACAAATTCAGGCTCATTCACCACCTCTCCTTTCCGAAGGGGGGTTCGGTGAATGACTCCATTGATCCCGGGGCATGCACGGTCAGCTATACATCGTTTGACGCCGCGGTGAGCTGGGTGAGACGGTATGGGCGTGGGGCCCTAATGGCTAAGTCCGACATCGAGTCGGCCTTCCGGCTGTTGCCGGTGCACCCGGATAGCTTCCGGCTGTTGGGGTGTCATTGGCAGGGCGAGTTCTACGTAGACCAGTGTCTGCCGATGGGGTGCTCCATCTCGTGCTCGCTGTTTGAGCGGTTCAGCTCGTTCTTGGAGTGGGGGGTGCGGGACGTGTCAGGGGTGAACTCGGTTATCCACTATCTGGATGACTTTGTTTGTGTGGGCCCGGCTTCGTCCAGGACATGTGCGGTACTTCTGGCTACGCTGGAGCATATGGCGGACCGCTTTGGGGTTCCGTTGGCTCCGGAAAAGACAGAGGGGCCGTGCACGGTCATTACTTTCCTGGGCATTACATTGGATTCGGAGGCCATGGAATGCAGACTGCCGGAGGACAAGCTGGCGGCATTGAAGGCGGAAATCAGGGAGGTACTGGGCTTGCGTAAAATTCAACTGCGGACCCTGCAATCTTTGCTCGGCAAGTTGAACTTTGCCTGTCGCATTCTGCCGATGGGACGGGTTTTTTGTCGACGGCTGTTGGCTAGCATGGCGGGGGTGCAGTCGCCCAGGCACTTCGTCAGCCTGGGTAGGGTGCATAGGGAAGATCTGAGAGTATGGCATGCTTTCCTCAAATCTTTCAATGGGAGGGCACTGTGGATGGCGGGTCCGGTAAGCAATATTGACATGGAATTGTACACGGACGAGGCCGGGTCCACGGGTTTTGGTGCGTTTTTTCAAGGGCGGTGGAGTGCCGGGCCGTGGCCGCAGTGCTGGGTGGAAGCGGGTCTTACCAAGAACCTGGTTCTGTTGGAACTGTTTCCGGTGGTTCTGGTGGTGGAACTGTGGGGCGAGGCCTTCTGGGATCGGAAGGTTCGCTTTCACAGGGATAACCTGGGAGTGGTTCAGGTCATCAACCGGGTGTCGGCTTCGTCTCCCCCAGTGGTTCGTTTGCTGCAGCATTTGGTGTTAAGATGTCTGCAGCTGAATGTTTTCATTTATGCGGTGCATTTGCCTGGCGTGGAGAACGTCATTGCTGACGCTTTATCTCGCTTTCAGTGGGACAGGTTCCGAGTGTTGGCTCCGGAAGCAGAGCAACAAGGGGTGGAGTGTCCAGACTGGCTGTGGAGGATTGCTTTGGCGTGATCTCCAGTTGGATCAAGAGGTCGGTGAGTGGGCCTACGTGGGAGGCATACAACAAGGTATGGCAGGAATGGGAGGCTTTATTGGTAGCGGTAGGGGGGACGCGGATGGCAGCGAGGTAAGTTGGGCGGTGCTGTACTTCGTATCCAGGAACATGGAGGAGGGGTGTCGGTGTCCGCACTGAACAAAAAGATGGCGGCGTTGGCGTTTTGGTTTAAATTGCGGGGGGGCGAGGACCTCACTAAAGTTTTCTGGGTCCGACAAGCGCTCAGAGGTTACAGGCGGTCCAACAAGACCAAGGACTCCAGGCGCCCGGTGTCATTTGAAGTCCTGGAAGGCCTGCTGACACACTTGCCGGCGGTGTGCTCCACAGAGTTCGAGGCATTTCTGTTCAAGACGGCTTTTTCATTAGCATTTTTCGGGGCATTTAGGATAAGTGAGCTTGTTAGTCCGTCCAAGAAGGTACAGGGTGGCCTGGGGTGGCAGGAGGTGGTCTTCAGGGAAGACAGGGTTTCGGTATGGCTCAGGCGGTCAAAGACGGACCAAGCTGGCAAGGGCAAAGAAATCCAGATCTTTGCACTCCCAGGATCTCCGGCGACGCCCTGGGGTGGGGGGCCCCTTTTTGGTACATGCAGACGGGTCCCCTCTTTCAAAATTTCAGTTCATAGCTGTTTTCCGGAAGTGTTTGCGTGCACTGGGTTTGGATGGTAGTTGTTTCTCTTCCCATTCATTTAGGATAGGGGCTGCTACAGAGGCCGCCCGATCTGGGCTGCCTGTGGAGGCGGTTAAGCGCATAGGGAGGTGGGAATCCAACAGGTTCCGTAGTTATGTGCGTCCTCAGTTGGTGGTGGGTCTGTGATGAGGGTGTGTGTGAATGGCAAGTGGTTATGGGGGCGTATGTTTTCTGGTTTATGGTTGCTGTGGTTACGGTGGTATGCCTGTTTTTCATTTCTTTCAGATGCGGTGCAGGCCCTGGTGTGGATCCTGGGCCATTCTTATGTGCATTGGGGGGCAAAACGGGCAGAGGTTAGACGGGAGGGCCGTCAATTAGGTTTTGACAGGGCAGAGGCGTGTATTCGGTGGCTGGGGGTGCAGGGGATGATGTGGGGCAGGGTTGTACCGGAGGTGCACCGGTTTGCACGTCTGGACCGTCCGCCTGACGTATTAGTTCTGCACGTTGGCGGTAACAACATGGGGGTTAGGTCCATGTTGGACGTGACGAGGGACATTAAGTTCGATGTCCTTCCGCTCCGTATGGCCTTTCCGCAGACAGTCATAGTGTGGTCCGACATGGTTGCGCGGACCTCATGGCGACTTGCCAGGTTGGTAGAGGGTGTTAACATGGCCCGGAGAAAAGTGAACCGTGATGTGGGCAGGTTCATGGCAAGGAACGGGGGATTAGTAGCGCGGCACTTGGAATTGGAGGAGGACACATGGCGTTACCTGCGGGGGAACGGAGTGCACCTTAATGCGATCGGGATCGACTTGTGGTTTTTGGGGCTACAGGACGGCATCCATCGAGAGGGCTCTCAGAGTGTGGAGGGGCACACAAGGTTAAGGTTTTATCCTTGTGCGCTGGTGGCGGGTGTTTGGTCTCTGCGGGTGAGGATTGGTAACTTCGGGACGGAAGTTAGGACCTGTCGGTGAGAGGGGTCCGGATAGTGGGAGTTCCAGAGAGAGGAGTCTATCTCAAAAACATTGGTTCGGGGCCCTGCGGTCACCAGTTCGTCTCTGAGCCAGCATCGGCTTGAGGCCAATTAGTTTGAGTCAGAGACCGCAGGGCAATGCTTAGTTGTTAGAGATATGGTAGAGGGCCTGCAGAGATCAACACGAAGTGCAAGAGGCAACAGAGTTCAGCGGTTATGTTAATTTAAGAATTGTTAAATAAAGTAAGGCTGCTACGGCCGA
The DNA here is from genome assembly GCF_905171775.1 of Rana temporaria. Classification (NCBI taxonomy): domain Eukaryota; kingdom Metazoa; phylum Chordata; class Amphibia; order Anura; family Ranidae; genus Rana; species Rana temporaria. Next base: position 689,381,201 of record NC_053489.1, on the reverse strand, counting down.
TATATTTTTCCCCAACATACTGGTGTGGTCTCAGTTACTAATATCTAAAGGTGGGGTGATTGGGGGGTGTATTGGTAAAAAGAGGGTTGGGGGAAATGGAGGTATCGGTTATACCCTGGTCATGTATTGGGCAACACTGCAACAGCTTTACATACAGATTCACAGACCATTACATGAATTTGTGTCAAGTTACGCTATTTGTTGCATGGACGGGAGACAGATTTCTAATGAGTGTCTATGAAAAACGTCGCCTTTCTCACATACCCCCCCCCCTCTGGTTGCTGTGTCTAATTGTGTTGATTCATGGCACATAGACAATGGTCTGGACTGGAGACGTCTCTCCGCAGGGGGTGTGTATTGAGAGGCTGCCTGTTTACCATAATCTCATTAGGTATCTGTAGACTGTTTTAATGTACAAATGTTCAGTTCCCATTGGTTGTTCCTTGTCCCCCACCCCTCTTAAACAAGGCTAAGGGGAGTGTCCCTAACTGTGTGTAAAACTGTATGTCTTGGAATTTAATAAACAGTTTAAGCTCTGCATGTTTAACCCTCAACACCTGTGTGGATTGTCTCGTGATTGAGGGGTTTAGGGCTGGTTACGGAAAATCTACAGGCTGTGGGTGCGTTTGGAGGACAGGAGACACAGGTCTGGCGGATGTGCCCACCTGGGGTATCTGAGATCCGTCACAGTGGTGGCAGCAGTGGAATGTCTCCTGCAGTCCAGGACATCCAAACCACCACCAGGATTCAAGATCTGGGCAGCTGCCGAGGAGCGATACGGGGACCACCAGCCAGCATGAGAGCGGAGTTCGGGAGGAGGCTGCAAGGCACGCAGAAGAAACTTCAGGGACCAGCGACGGAATGCACCATGCTCGGCTGGGAGGATGTGATCCGCCGGCAACTCTGACATGAGGCGCTAAGCCACGAGCGGCACCATCAGGGGAAGATCCTTCCCTCCTCCACAGAGATGTACTGGACGCAGTACCGTGCGCGAGAGGTGCTCCTGAGGGAACGACCGCGACATGAGTGAAAGGCGGAGCTCGGAAGATTGGTCCAGGAGGAGATGAAGCTGGACGCCAGCTACAGAGCCCTCCGGTGGTTTGGCCAAGTACAGCAGATGGCAGCCCGACAGAAGGCGTTGACTACGGCGGCGTGGGGCTGCTCCATCAAAAAATGTACGGAGACCCAGACTTTGGAAGCGATGAGGAGTGGCGGCTGGAAAACATCCTGGACTTCCAAAATGAGGTGCTGGACCTCCCCGAAGAGGCGTGTGACCTGGAGGAATTGGAGTTCCTGGTTGAGCAGGAATGGGAGCTCGAGATTGCCTACAAGCGGCTGTTTGACGGTGATCAGCAGCCTGGCATGGCTCCCGTTGCCTGGGACTGTCCGGGAGAAATAGCGGACAGTCGTGATGATGCGGAGGAAATGGGGCCAGGGGTGACCCTACGTTTTCCCGTCCTAACCGCAATGGAAGAAGCGGCAATAATACTGAGGGCACTGCAAGCGCTAGAATGTCGGAAACCCCCCGGAGGTCCCCCAGGCAGCGAGACAAGCTAATAGCATGAAGGTCTCAGAAAGGGGTGTTGAGACAGGCGCTGGAAGGCTGGGAAATAGTGATCAGCAGCAAGTCCAGAGTATCTCATCTGGTGCCCCAGCAGAAGCGCTGGCTACAGGGCAGAGTGCCTCTGGCATCTGCCCAGGATCAGAAAAAGATTTGAATCCGGAGAGTCTGAGAGATGATCTTCGTGAGCTGTTTCCCCAGCAGCAGATATCCCCACCGGGAGTAGAGGAAGCAATTCTCCCTCCCCAGCAATTGGACACTACCCCAATGTTCATCCCCCCAGCAGAAGCGCTGGCATCAGGGCAGAGGATTATTCAGCTCCCCCCAATATCGGCAACCCAGCCCCGGATCAGAGGAGTGCAGACAGCGGTTCCCACTCTGCAGCGGCTGGTTTTATACCCGGGAGACCGTATGTGCGGTTTTGTTCCCCAGCGCCGGAGTCGTACTTTTACTTTTCCTGGTTGCCTGGTTTGTGACTAACGCAGGTCCAGACCAGTTGAGGTTCTAATTGTGTTGGGTCATGACACATAGACAATGGTCTGGACTGGAGACGTCTCTCCGCAGGGGGTGTGTATTGAGAGGCTGCCTGCTTACCATAATCTCATTAGGTATCTGTAGTCTGTTTCAATGTACAAATGTTCAGTTCCCATTGGTTCTTCCTTGACCCCTAACCCCCTCCCCTCTTAGACAAAGGATAAGGGGAGTGTCCCTAACTGTGTGTAAAACTGTATGTTCTGGATTTAATAAACAGTTTATGTTCTGCATGTTTAACCCTCTACACCTGTGTGGATTGTCTCGTGATTGAGGGGTTAAGGGCAAATCTGCAGGCTGCGGTGCGTTTGGAGGACAGGAGACACAGGTCTGGCGGATGTGCCCAACTGGGGTATCTGAGATCCGTCACAACGCGTAAATCAATGGAAGCGCCCCGAGCGGCCAGCGTAAATATGCACCCAAGATACGACGGCGTAGAAGACTTGCGTCGGTCGTATCTTGGCAAAATTCAGGCGTATCTGATTTAAAGACTCCGCGCATAGATACGACGGCGCACATTTGGGCGTAAGTCTTTGTGAATCCGGGCCTATATGTCTCTGCCATTGTATACCTCCTAGGGTGCAGTCCCATTGTTAATTAAGACCTCTATTGTTTCTGTGAGTCTGCTAATCTGTTTAACCACTTGCTGATCGGCTCACGCCAATTTATGTCGGCAGGATGGCATGGCTGCGCAAAGCAACGTACCTGTACGTTGCTTCGAATTTGCAGCCGTGCGGGCGCGCCGCGTGCTCCGCGACCGTGCCCGAGGGACCCGCAAGCTCGATGTCCACTGGGTGCCTGCGATCGTGTCACGCAGCGGCAGAACAGGGGGATACCTATGTAAAAAGGCATTTCCCTGTTCTGACTAGCAACATGACAGGGATCTACTGCTTCCTGTGATCGGGAGCAGTGATCTCTTTCATGTTCTAGGGAGACCACCCCCCCCCCACAGTTAGAATCACTCCCTTAGGACACACTTAACCCCTTCATCACCCCCTAGTGTTTAACCCCAGTGACATTCAGGCCGGGTTCACACCTATGCAAATTGGCTGCGGCTTACACTGCATTCAATTTGCATAACATTTTAAAATCCATTGGCCCAGATTCACAGACAGCGGCACACATTTATGCCGCTGTAGTGTATCTCATGTATGCTACGCCGACGCAGCGCAGAGAGGCAAGCACTGAATTCACAAAGCCAGTGCTCCCAAAACTGCGCTGGGTTTCCTAGGAGTAAGCCGGCGTAGGTGGAAGTGGGCGTGAGCCATGCTAATGAGGCGTGATCCCATGCAAATGATGGGCTGAGTCTCAGACAGATACATATAACGAACGGCGCATGCACCGCCCCGTGGACGCATCCCAGTGCGCATGCTCAGAATCACGTCGGAGCTACACCCTAAGATACGTCGGATCACTGCCTACGGCGTGAACGTAACCTACGCCCAGCTATATTCACGTCCAACGTAAACTACGTAAAATACGTCGGCTTGTGTTCCCTTTGCATGGATGCTGCTGAGTTACACCTCCTTTATGGGGCAGAACTTTACGCCGGACGTATGACTTTACGCGCACTGCGTCGGACGCACGTACATTCGTGAATCGCCGTATCTCCCTTATTTGCATATGTGAATAGAAAATCAATGGGAGCGCCAAATGCGTCCAGCGTAAATATGCGCCCACGCTACGCCGGCGTAGGAAAGTTACGTCGGTGGAATGAAGCCTGTTTTTAGGCGTATCTTAGTATGTGGCTCCGGCGCACAGATACGACGGCGCATATTTGCACTTACGCGGCGTATCTGGATATACGTCGGCGTAAGTGCTTTGTGAATCCGGGCCATAGATTTTAAATGAGGCTGGTTCACATTTGTGCGATGCATTCGCACTGCGCATTGCCCAAAAACGTGTGCGTTTTCTAGGATTGCGGTGCATCTGATTCGCAGATGTGTTCTGTTCTGAACAGGAATTCTCTTCCTGCTCACTACACTTCCTCCCCCTCCCCCTCCCCTCTCCCAGGTTAGCAAATTTGCAGCTACAACGCACAGGAACCGCTAAACAGAGATAACAGAGCTGGAAATTCACGCCGCACAAGTGTGAATCCAGCCTTACACAGTAATCAGATCATTTTTATAGCACTGATCGCTGTATAAATGACAATGGTCCCAAAATAGTGTCAAAAGTGTCCGATGTGTCCGTCGTAATGTCGCAGTCACGATAAAAATCGCTGATCGCCGCCATTACTAGTAAAAAAATAATAAAAATGCCATAAAACTATCTTCTATTTTGTAGACGCTTTAGCTTTCGTGCAAACCAATCTATAAACGCTTATTGCGATTTTTTTTCCAGAAATATGTAGAAGAATACGTTTCGGCCTAAACTGAAGAAAACATTTTTTTTTTATATTTTTGGGGATATTTATTATAGCAAAAAATATTGTTTTTTTTTCAAAATTGTCGCTCTATTTTTGTTTATAGCGCAAAAAATAAAAACCGCAGAGGTGATCAAATACCACCAAAAGAAATCTCTATTTGTGGGGAAAAAAGGACGCCAATTTTGTTTGGGAGCCACGTCGCACGACTGCGCAATTGTCAGTTAAAGCGACGCAGTGCCGAATCGCAAAAAGTGCTCTGGTCAGGAAGGGGGCTGAAGTGGTAACAGATGATTGATATTGTGACCAGTGAAACTTGTTATGGAACCAGGGATGGACTGACCATCGGGAGTACCGGGAGTTTCCCGGTGGGCAGATGGCTCAGTGGGCCGGTTGCAGTGTTTCCAACCGCCTGTAGATTTGCTCCTAATTTCGGGGCACCCGTAAATGTCCGTTACGGAACGCGAGCCGTCCATGTAACCGCGCATGCGCCGTTCCGAAGTCGGCCGACGCATGCGCCGTAACGTAATGGCACAGTCCGGCGCCATTTTTGAATAGATGCCAGAGTACACTCGTTCTTGGGTAAGACACAGCGGGCGCGTCTCGTGCACTCGATCAGAAGAGCGGAGGAGGGGCAAGTGAGGAGGAGAGTGACACTGGGGCAGAGGATGACATTACTGGGTCTGGGGACAGAGGAAAGAGGATGACATGGCATTACTGGGGGGGTGACACCATGGCATAGAGGGGGACAGTGAAGGACACTGATGTGCTGCCCTGTGGAGAGGTGAAAGGGGCACAGCACAGGACACACTGGTGTGGCGACTGTAATATGATGGTGGACAGAGGAGGAGGCTACTGTGATGAGGGGGTGAAGAGGACACTATCATCATGTCTGAGTGCAGCCTCTGCCCCCCTCCTGTAATACCATGTCTGCAGTCTCTGATCATCTCCTGTAGTACTATGTCTGCAGTCTCTGATCATCTCCTGTATTATGTCTGCAGTCTCTGACCCTCTCCTGTATTATGTCTGCAGTCTCTGATCCTCTCCTGTATTATGTCTGCAGTCTCTGATCATCTCCTGTATTATGTCTGCAGTCTCTGATCCTCTCCTGTATTATGTCTGCAGTCTCTGCCCCCCTCCTGTAATACTGTGTCTGCAGTCTCTGATCATCTCCTGTACTATGTCTGCAGTCTCTGATCATCTCCTGTACTATGTCTGCAGTCTCTGACCATCTCCTGTATTATGTCTGCAGTCTCTGATCATCTCATGTATCATGTCTGCAGTCTCTGATCATCTCCTGTACTATGTCTGCAGTCTCTGACCCTCTCCTGTATTATGTCTGCAGTCTCTGATCCTCTCCTGTATTATGTCTGCAGTCTCTGACCCTCTCCTGTACTATGTCTGCAGTCTCTGACCCTCTCCTGTATTATGTCTGCAGTCTCTGATCCTCTCCTGTATTATGTCTGAAGTCTCTGACCCTCTCCTGTATTATGTCTGCAGTCTCTGACCCTCTCCTGTATTATGTCTGCAGTCTCTGATCATCTCCTGTATTATGTCTGCAGTCTCTGATCATCTCCTGTACTATGTCTGCAGTCTCTGATCATCTCCTGTATTATGTCTGCAGTCTCTGATCATTTCCTGTACTATGTCTGCAGTCTCTGATCATCTCCTGTATTATGTCTGCAGTCTCTGATCATCTCCTGTACTATGTCTGCAGTCTCTGATCATCTCCTGTATTATGTCTGCAGTCTCTGATCATCTCCTGTACTATGTCTGCAGTCTCTGATCATCTCCTGTATTATGTCTGCAGTCTCTGATCATCTCCTGTACTATGTCTGCAGTCTCTGATCATCTCCTGTATTATGTCTGCAGTCTCTGATCATCTCCTGTACTATGTCTGCAGTCTCTGATCATCTCCTGTATTATGTCTGCAGTCTCTGATCATCTCCTGTACTATGTCTGCAGTCTCTGATCATCTCCTGTATTATGTCTGCAGTCTCTGATCATCTCCTGTACTATGTCTGCAGTCTCTGATCATCTCCTGTATTATGTCTGCAGTCTCTGATCATCTCCTGTACTATGTCTGCAGTCTCTGACCATCTCCTATACTATGTCTGCAGTCTCTGATCATCTCCTGTATTATGTCTGCAGTCTCTGATCATCTCCTGTATCATGTCTGCAGTCTCTGATCATTTCCTGTATTATGTCTGCAGTCTCTGATCATCTCCTGTATTATGTCTGCAGTCTCTGATCATCTCCTGTATTATGTCTGCAGTCTCTGACCCTCTTCTGTACTATGTCTGCAGTCTCTGACCCTCGCCTGTAGTACGTTTTGCAGTCTCTGACCCTCTTCTGTACTATGTCTGAAGTCTCTGACTCTCTCCTGTACTATGTCTGCAGTCTCTGATCATCTCCTGTATTATGTCTGCAGTCTCTGATCATCTCCTGTATTATGTCTGCAGTCTCTGATCATCTCCTGTATTATGTCTGCAGTCTCTGATCATCTCCTGTATTATGTCTGCAGTCTCTGACCATCTCCTGTATTATGTCTGCAGTCTCTGACCCTCTCCTGTACTATGTCTGCAGTCTCTGACCATCTCCTGTATAATGTCTGCAGTCTCTGACCATCTCCTGTACTATGTCTGCAGTCTCTGACCATCTCCTGTATAATGTCTGCAGTCTCTGACCATCTCCTGTACTATGTCTGCAGTCTCTGACCCTCTCCTGTACTATGTCTGCAGTCTCTGACGCTCGCCTGTAGTACGTTTAGCAGTCTCTGACCCTCTCCTGTACTATGTCTGCAGTCCAGCCCTGTATGGAACCATTGTAGGGTGTTATGCCTCTAATAATGTGTATTGTACAGTATTGTGTATCCAGGGCTGTAGGTGACGAATAGTCCGGTCACCTAGGCTGGATTAAAGTGGAGGTTCACCCGGAAATAAACATTTTTACCTTAGATGGATGCTCGTTTTGTGAAGGGGAATCGGCTAGTAGAAGAGAGATCATCTCCGGCGCTTCCGGGTATGGGCTGCGGGACTGGGCATTCCTTTTTGATTGACAGTCTTCCGACAGGCTTCCGACGGTCGCATACACCGCGTCACGATTTTGTGAAAGTAGCCGAACGTCGGTGCGCAGGCGCACTATAGAGCCGCACCGACGTTCGGCTTCTTTCGGCTACTCGTGACACGATGTATGCGACCGTCGGAAGACTGTCAATCAAATAGGAACGCCCATACCCACAGCCCATACCCGGATCGCTCTCTACAACGGTAAGTACAACTTCGATTTTAAAACAACTAGCCAATTCCCCTAGACAAAATGAGCCTCAATCTAAGGGTAACATTTTTTTTATGGGTGAACTCCCGCTTTAAGTGACTAGTTAATTATCTCATGTTAACTACATTCCTGTATACAGTTTCCTTTCCATACGATAATGTGATCTCATCTGACCCGGTGTACTATGAATTCTAAGTGAGTAAAGTGTTCCAGACTGGAAGAAGCTGTATACTGAGGGAAGCACTCAAGCCGGGTGCTGGACAGATCCGTCACATTTGGTGGCAAGCAGGGGGACGCTTCCTGAAGTCAGGGACATCCAAGCTTCCACCGGGATCTGGGATCCAGTTAGCAGGAGGGGAGAGGTACAGATACCAGCCGCCATGGAAGAGGAATTTGTAAGGAGAGTGCGAGAGATGAAGATAAAGCACAGGGGACCAGTGCCAATGCAGGTCCTGTTGGGATGGTATGACCCCGGAAGGAAGAGCTGGACCCAGAGCAGCGCTGCCAGGGAAGAACTGGTATTGGGGATCGGAGAATCCCATTGGACGGTATGATGAGGAACACCCATGTCATGTCAGTTATGGAGGAAGCCCCATCCAATGTACATCGAGATATTTCCACCTAAACCTGGAATGTGTACAATAGTTTCATTACCATTTTTATATATTGTACCAACCTCCATCTTTATCCGGGACAGATACGGGACGACCTCCATCTTTATCCGGGTCAGATACGAGACGACCTCCATCTTTATTCGGATCAGATACGGGGCGACCTGCAAAGAGAAAATCATTTACAATTCAGTTGATTCTCAGGATTTATCTTTACACCCAAAACATTCAATACAGACCCCAGTTTATCCAGTTCAACCCGAGATTGTGTGATGTCATCACCATATCCCTGTGTATTGTGTGATGTCACCACCATATCCCTGTGTATTGTGTGATGTCACCACTAGAGTTGAGCGGACACCTTGATGTTCGTGTTCGGGTCCGGACCCGAACTTAAAAAAAAAAAGTTCGGGTTCGGTAACCCGAACCCGAACTCCGAACCCCATTGTAGTCAATGGGACACGGACTTTTAGAAAGAAAAAATGCGCGGAGGACCCCGCAAATTCAATAACCAGGCCCTTTAGGTCTGGTATGGATATTAAGGGGAACCCCGCCGTCAATTTAAAAAAAAAATGACGTGTGGTTCCCCCTAAATATCCATAACCAGGACCGTTATCCGAGCACGTTGACCTGGCCGGCCGCAGAAAAGAGGGGGGACAGAGTGCGGCCCCCCCCTCTCCTGAACCGTACCAGGCCACATGCCCTCAACATGGGGAGGATGTCCCCATGTTGATGGGGACAAGGGTCTCATCCCCACAACCCTTGCCCGGTGGTTGTGGGGGTATGCGGGCGGGGGGCTTATCAGAATCTGGAAGACCCCTTTAACAAAGGGGACCCCCAGATCCTGACCCCCCCCCCCTGTGTGAAATGGTAATGGGGTACACTGTACCCCTACCATTTCACGAAGGAATTGTAAAGTCTTGTAAAAAAAAACACACAGACACCATAGAATAAAGTCCTTTATTAATAATAAAAAAAAAAAACTCCAGCCGTGATAATCCACTCGTTCCCGGCTTCCTGCTTCAACGTTGTCCCGATCCTGCGACGGCTGCGAGTGATCTCCAGCGATGAGAAGATCGAGCGCCGGGTGATCTCCACTCCAGCGATGAGAAGATCCAGCGACGGTGATCTCCGCTCCAGCGATGAGAAGATCCAGCGACGGGTGATCTCCGCTCCAGCGATGAGAAGATCCAGCGACGGGTGATCTCCGCTCCAGCGATGAGAAGATCCATCCGGAGCGCAGCATCCCCGACCTCCTCCCACCGCTGGACACAGCCCAGCGAATGACGTGCTGGAGCTGTGACATTACTTATATAGAGGAGTCAGGGCCACCTGTCACGTGACCCCACACCCTCTGACGTACCCTCTGCTACGTCACTGGGGAAGCCCAGGAAGAGGGAAGCCGGGCTTCCCCAGTGACGTAGCAGAGGGTGCGGGGTCACGTGACGGGTGGCCCTGCCTCCTCTATATAAGTAATGTCACAGCTCCAGCGCGTCATTCGCTGGGCTGTATCCAGCGGTGGGAGGAGGTCGGGATGCTGCGCTCCGGATGGATCTTCTCATCGCTGGAGCGGAGATCACCCGTCGCTGGATCTTCTCATCGCTGGAGCGGAGATCACCCGTCGCTGGATCTTCTCATCGCTGGAGCGGAGATCACCCGGCCGTCGCAGGATCAGGACAACGTTGGAGCAGGAAGCCGGGAACGAGTGGATTATCACCGCTGGAGGTTTTTTACACTACCTTCGTGAAATGGTAGGGGTACCCCATTACCATTTCACACAGGGGGGGGGGTCAGGATCTGGGGGTCCCCTTTGTTAAAGGGGTCTTCCAGATTTTGATAAGCCTCCCGCCCGCAGACCCCCACAACCACCGGGCAAGGGTTGTGGGGATGAGACCCTTGTCCCCATCAACATGAGGACATCCTCCCCATGTTGAGGGCATGTGGCCTGGTGCGGTTCAGGAGAGGGGGGGGGCGCACTCTGTCCCCCCCTCTTTTCTGCGGCCGGCCAGGTCAACGTGCTCGGATAACGGGTCTGGTTATGGATATTTAGGGGAAACCGCACGTCATTTTTTTTTTAAATTGACGGCGGGGTTCCCCTTGATATCCATACCAGACCTAAAGGGTCTGGTTATTGAATTTGCGGGGAACCCACGCCATTTTTTTTTTTCACGAACTCCGATCTCGGACCCAAACTTTTTCCAATTATTCGGGTTCGGTGCGGGAAAAACCCAAAGTCCGTACCGAACCCGAACTTTACAGTTCGGGTTCGCTCAACCCTAGTCACCACCATATCCCTGTGTATTGTGTGATGTCATCACCATATCACTGTGTATTGTGTGATGTCATCACCATATCCCTGTGTATTGTGTGATGTCACCACCATATCCCTGTGTATTGTGTGATGTCATCACCATATCCCTGTGTATTGTGTGATGTCACCACCATATCCCTGTGTATTGTGTGATGCCATCACCATATCACTGTGTATTGTGTGATGTCATCACCATATCCCTGTGTATTGTGTGATGTCACCACCATATCCCTGTGTATTGTGTGATGCCATCACCATATCACTGTGTATTGTGTGATGTCATCACCATATCCCTGTGTATTGTGTGATGTCACCACCATATCCCTGTGTATTGTGTGATGCCATCACCATATCACTGTGTATTGTGTGATGTCATCATCATATCCCTGTGTATTGTGTGATGTCACCACCATATCCCTGTGTATTGTGTTTGTTTAACCAAAAAACACATCACATTTTTTTTTGTTCAATTATCTACACTCCCCACTGACACCACCGAGGAAGTCCCACATCCGCTGTAACAGTAAAGAACCCTAAAACACAGTTTAGGTTTGAACCACTTCTCATCCAACTTCATTGTGTGGTCACATGTCTTCTTCTGGGAATTTAGGCTAAATAGTCTCTTAAATTCTAGATTTCCCAATTAAGGATTGCGACCATGTCCCCTCTTAAGCATCTCTTAACCAAGGAGAATTAAATGTTTGTAATCGTTCCTCCATCCTTCATAACTGAGCTCCTCTGTCCCCCAAAACTGAGCTCCTCTGACCCCCAAAACTGAGCACCTCCATCCCCCATAACTGAGGTCCTCCATCCCCCATAACTGAGCTCCTCTGACCCCCATAACTGAGGTCCTCCATCCCCCATAACTGAGGTCCTCCACACCCCATAACTGAGCACCTCCATCCCCCATAACTGAGCTCCTCCATCCCCCATAACTGAGCACCTCCATCCCCCATAACTGAGCTCCTCCATCCCCCATAACTGAGCTCCTCCACCCCCCATAACTGAGCTCCTCCATCCCCCATAACTGAGCTCCTCCATCCCCCATAACTGAGCTCCTCCATCCCCCATAACTGAGCTCCTCCATCCCCCATAACTGAGGTCCTCCATCCCCCATAACTGAGCTCCTCCTTCCCCTATAACTGAGGTCCTCCATCCCCCATAACTGAGCACCTCCATCCCCCATAACTGAGGTCCTCCATCCCCCATAACTGAGCTCCTCTGACCCCCAAACTGAGCTCCTCCACCCCCCATAACGGCGCTCCCCTGTACTGGGAGTCCCTTTTGGGCATAGGGTGACTGAGAACTGATATCTCGGATTACATGAGATGGGACATTAATGATAATTCATATATTGCAGGATATCTTTTTTTTTTTTTTTTTTAAACAATTTATTAAAGATTTTACAATACATAGTCATTAATATGAAGAACAGCAAAAACATTCATACATTGAATGCACATAAGTACAAAGGAAATACGACAACCTATGTGTAGAATGCATCGTGAACAGGAAGCGTAGTAACTATGAATTAACTCATCTTCTTATACCATGTAGCTAACATCACCTTTAACATCATGCAACACTTTAATAGGGCTCTAAGTGGGGGACCGGAAACCATAGAGAGCCTAAAAAGCCAACTTGGGTAACATTCCCTCCCGCTCACCCTCACCGGGAGCTATAGGATATCTTGACATATTACAAGTTGGTTATTCTGACCCCACCAGGTCAATAGGACAGTATTTATTTATGTGGGGACACATACTGTGAGGTGTTAATTAGGTCTGGCTTCTGAAAGACCTTTCATTGTGTATGCTAATGACACTGTATTGTGTGAAAGTACTATTGATGATAGATGTGGAATGTGACTGAGCACCCTCTAATGGTCAGACGTCTGTGTATTGTGTATCAGGTGTGAATAGCTTATTGTCGGAGACAGAACGTCTGACATAGGAATGTGTATTATGCAGGTGAATAGCTTATTGTCGGAGTCAGGACGTCTGGGGGATAATTAACTCATCTGAATGTCATTATCTAAAAGAATGTGTATGAAGCCCCCATTGTGTGATGTTGGGGGTGGAGAGTTGCATTGTCCCTGTGCTTACTGAAGCATGCTTGTAACTGTATAAAAACCTGAGAGCTAACCATTAAAGATTAATTTGTTTGGAACCAGAGAACAGAGCTTGTGTCTCGTTATTCTGGGGAAAATCCATATGGATCGTGTCTGCTGGATGGTTGGAGTGTTGGATAAGCTGTCTTGGAGCGATGGAATGGAATATTGTGAACGGTGTTAACCCCTGACAGTTACAATTGTTGGCTAGCAGTGAGATGATCCCACAGCCTTAAAGGACAGCTACAAGGACTACTGGAGATCCGTGGCAGACCGGCCAGCAACCGTAAGAAGATGGACGTGATCACAGAACTTGTCCAAATGGATGGAGCTGAAAGACACAACTTAACGGAAAGGCCCAGCGTAACAGACAGGACCCCAGAGGAGGCAAGTTTTGATTGAGCCGTTAAACTAAGACTGGCACACTATGGTCCTAACCCTCCACCGGAGATCATAGACCGAGTTATAGCTGCTGTGGACGCAAATTGGCTACGGCAAAGAGGTTCTGCAGCAGCAGAAGTCACAGCAGCACCAACTGAAAGGAGAAAGATACATTTTGCTGCTTTTAAGAATTTCATTGAAACTGAAGGGGAGATTGATGGGTACCTGGCTGATTTTGAACGGCAATGTGCCCTACACCGGGTGCCCACAGAGAAATGGGTTACCATTTTGTCTGGCCGGGCCAGTGAAGCGTTCAGGGCCATCCCAGACAAGGATATTATGAACTATGGACTGGTAAAAGAAGCACTTTTGGGCAGGTATGCCGTCACACCGGAGGCATACCGGAGGCGGTTCCGAGAGACGAGCAAGCAGACTGGAGACTCATATACCGAGTGGGCATGCCGCCTACACCGCACAGCATCCCACTGGGTCGATGGATGCCAAGCAGAATCCGGGGAAGAGGTGCTGCAGGTGTTCCTGCTGGAGCACTTCTTTGACAAACTGTCCCGGGAAGTGAGAGAATGGGTCCGGGACTGAAAACCTTTCTCCTTGTCTGAAGCAGCTCGCCTGGCGGACGAATACACAGACTCCCGCAAACTGGACAACTCTGTGGTCAAGACAACAGCTCGGGTGGATTATCGATCAGCGGCACCCCCGCCGGCTATTGCCTACAAACCCCAGTCGGACCGCCCTACAGCACCACCTCCAGCGGCCACTTATCCTCAGCAGCCTAGGTTCAACTCCCAGGACTACTCACAGTCCATCAGGTGTTTCGGATGTAAACAGCTAGTACACAAAAAGCTAGACTGTCCATTGAATCCACCCAGGCAGTCACAGTCATGGAGACAGCCAGAAAGGGGGAACCCCCGCACACCCATGCCTGCGGCCCACTGCGTTGAGGAGGAAGAACATTGGGGCGTTCTGCACGAGGCAGATCCGATACAAGCAGCTAACCAGGACAACAGGCAGCAACACAGGCAGACTGTCTGGGTCAATGGAAAGGTAGCCAATGGACTACGTGATTCTGGAGCCACGATGACCCTGCTACAGAAGAAACTCATCCCAGAGAGCCAGCACACCGGAGACACCGTAGCCGTAAGAGTTGCAGGAGGCACCGTCTTCCGGCTACCCGTTGCCCGGGTTCACCTTGATTGGGGGGTTGGTTCGGGACACGTGAATGTGGGGGTGATGAAGGATTTGCCAGCGGATGTACTACTGGGGAATGATTTGGCCCCCCTTGTTTCTGCTTACGCCCCGATGTGCCCCGCTGAAGCCCACACAGTGACTACCTGTGCCCAGACCCGTGCTGCTGGAACCAACCCGCTTACTGCTGAGACACGGGTAAGACTATCTTCCCCGACATGTACCGTAGATCCGGCACAATATCACAGTCTAAAATGGGAATGTGACAAGTTGGCCAGTGAGAAATCAGAGATGCAACGACACTATGTCATGTATTATGAGATGTCCCGTGGCTTGAACATTGAAATGCACAAACAGGCGGAAATTGTCAAAAGATTAAATGGGATTTGCATCCAGGTGGTGCCGTATCTGTCCCAAGAGCATCAGCAACAGGTTTTGGGAGCCATTGAGAGAGCAAAGCAAGTGACTGTTCCAGAATTGAACTCCATTATTCACCGTCACCATCAGCTACCGACCTGGTAAGCCAAATGGCAAGACGTCATCCCGGCCTCCTAGTTCCGGACATCCCCAAGTTGACCTGAAAAGGATCAAGCCGGGTCTGCCGGAGTGTTCCACAAGGAGGGAGCCATGTAACGAAATATCGTAAAAAGTGTTAACCCCATAACTGAGGTCGTCCGTCCCCCATAACTGAGCACCTCCATCCCCATAACTGAGCTCCTCCATCCCCATAACTGAGCTCCTCCATCCCCCATAACTGAGCTCCTCCATCCCCATAACTGAGCTCCTCCATCCCCCATAACTGAGCTCCTCCATCCCCCATAACTGAGCTCCTCCATTCCCCATAACTGAGGTCCTCCATCCCCCATAACTGAGCTCCTCCATCCCCCATAACTGAGGTCCTTCATCCCCCATAACTGAGGTCCTCTATACCCCATAACTGAGCTCCTCCATCCCCAAAAACTGAGCTCCTCCACCCCCCATAACTGAGCTCCTCCATCCCCATAACTGAGCACCTCCATCCCCCATAACTGAGCTCCTCCATCCCCCATAACTGAGTTCCTCCATCCCCCATAACTGAGCTCCTCCACCCCCCATAACTGAGCTCCTCCATCCCCCATAACTGAGCTTCTCCATCCCCCATAACTGAGCTCCTCCATCCCCCATAACTGAGCTCCTCCATTCTCCATAATTGAGCTCCTCCATCCCCCATAACTGCATTCCTTCTCTCATAACCAAGCTCCTCCTGCCTTACGTTCTCTGGACTGTTTCCAGTTCCAGCACATCCCTCCTGAGGATTGGTGACCAGAACTGGATGGCTGTCAGGAAAGGTTCCTTCCGCTGGTGACACTGCCTGATATTTGACGTGCAGTACTGTGGTCCACCAGCAGGTGTCTCCTGGCAGCCTGGAACTGTCAGGGGAGCTCTCTTCACTGGTGGTGGTATTATGTGATCTTTGGGCCGCAGTACTGGCGTCCACCAGCGGGGGGTTCCTGGCAGTGTGGGGCCGACATCTCCTGCAATTAGGCGTCACCTGAGACTGATTGCAGGAGATGTGTACAAATACCCGGCAGTGACAATCATACTCTGCCTTGGTATCTCTCCATATGCCCTGACCCTGAGTAGCTCTGCATCTATACCTGATCCTGATCCTGTCTGTTACTTGAACCTGGAGTCCTGTACCCTGTACCTGTACCTGTCCCCCCTGTGATCCATCCGTCCTCTCCTTCTCCTGTTTGTTTTCCCTTCCCCCAGCTGCTGACCTCCCATTGACGATCCTGGCCGGCCCTGTTATGATTCAGTGAGGCCCGGGGCCAACTGCAAGTCAGCGTAGGGCCGGCCATGACAGGGTTAACACAAACCCTGGTAGCTGGGGGGGGAGGAGTAAGAGCTGTGGGAGGGGAGATTATATATATCTCCCACCCTCCAGTTTCCCGGGCAAGTGAGGCGTGGGGGAGCAAAGTTGCATGGTCTGTACAGCCTGCAACTGTGGTTTTTCGTTTCCCGTTTTTTGACACAGGTAGGGGCGGCGGGTCACATGGCGGCTATAGAGGCCTTGTTTGATCAGCTCAGGGCTGAGGCGGCGGCGCGGGGGGAGGAATGGCTGCAGCTTCAGCTGGGGGCGCTTCTCCCTCGGAGCGGGGCGGACGCAGGGACAGCGGCATCGGGGCCTAATCACACAGGCCGGGCGCTTCTCCCTCAGAGCGGTGCGGAGGCAGGGCCAGCGTATTCGGGGCCTAGTCGCACAGGCCGGGGGACCGCGCGGTCGCGCTAGTCGCGCCCCCCCCCCCGCCGTTATTCACCCAGCACATCACCTAGCCAGCAACGGTCGGAGGGCGTCCGCAACAGGGCCCCATCGGGCCCCCACGCAAAACGCGCGGCGGCGGCGGCGACGGGGGTCATTGAGGGTCCGGCCGGGGGCACCAGAAGCACCCAAGGACAGAGGGGGGGACGGCTCAGGTGCGGCGGCCTTGTCCGCCCGGCGTGTGGAGCAGGTGGAGGCGGGCCCGGACAGTAGGCCTCGGCGAGAGGGATCACAGGTTACGGTGGCTAGCCACCCAGCTGCTACGGCTAGCCACTTGCAGGAGGCCCAGGCGGCGAGGGGGAGAAGTCAGGAGGAAGACCGCGGCAGCAGGTGTACGCCTGGCAGGAAAGCGCCGGCAAAATCCGCTCACGGGTCCAGGGCCCACAGGGGGAGTGAATCCGGCCCTGGGCCTCCGGGCCCGAGCCGCCCGGTGGGTCATCATCGGGGGAGGAGGTTCTGTGCGAGGACCAGTCTGAAGGGGAGCTGTCCGGTTCGGATGAGGAGGTCTTACCCAGGACGGTGCCTGCAGCGAGGGATCCAAGACGATCGGCTGATGGGATTGCTTCCACGCAGCCCGGTAAGTCCGTTTCCACTTTTGTTTCTACTGTACGGTGTGATGATGTGGTTGTGGGGGGCCGGGGGGGTCCCGGGATAGGTTGGTGGTGCCCGCGGTGGCTGGGGGCAGTGCGACATCTTCCCAGGTTACGGACGCACAGGTGGGGAATCCTGGGGTGGATGCGGGGTTGCAGAGATTTCTGTCTGGGCTAGAGGCGTTGGTTAGCCAGCTAAAAGGGGGTGACAGACCCCCCGCGAGCCCGGCGGCGGCATGGGGGCCGGTCGGGGGGGCGCCGGGGGTGGCCGCGGCGGCTGCGGCAGCTGCCCCGGTGGCGGTAGTGGTGGCTGAGAAGGAGGCAAGTGGGGGTGGCTTGGGGTCCGGGGCAGCGTTGCAGCCGGAGGTAACTGCCGAGCCGGCAGGGGCCACAGCTAAGAAGCGGGATTTGGTGCGTTTGGCGGACGAAGCGAAGGGGCAAGTGTACACTTGTTATGATGCGCCACTGGGGGCGCATTTGAAACAGGAGGTCCGTGAAAAAATTTGGAAGAGCGAATACGTGGAGATATTCGCGCTGTTACCGTTGGAGAAATTCAACTTGGACAGGGTGAAGCCAGAAGACTCCAAAAAGGAGGATGAGGAAAAGAGGAGGTATCGGCTCATACCTCGCACGTTTGCGAATTGGTCGCAGGCTTATTCTATTTTGGCCAGCGTGATTGGCGAGAAGAACCCCGAGCACTGTTCGGCGCTCTTCAGCTACCAGGAGGCGATCAGTGAGGCCTATCGGTGTTATGGGGGCACAGGTTGGCTTCGTTATGACGAACAATTTAGGCAACGCCGGGCGATAAGGCCGGACATTCGGTGGGATGCGAAAGACATTAGCCTGTGGATGCGGCTCATGACAGCTCCGAGGACGTCGGCGCCGTTTTTTCAGGGGGGGGGGGGGGCGGCGGGGCCTCTTCCCTGGGACAGTCGGCCGGAAAGAAAAAGGGGGTTTGTTGGCAGTTTAATGAGGGTAACTGCAAGTTCGGAGGGTCGTGCCGATACAAGCATGAGTGCTCCGGGTGTGGGGGTAATCACCCCTCTTCCCGCTGCTTCAAGCAGGGCAAGGGCCGTTCCGGGGATTCTTCAGGCAAGAGGGAGCACCCCGGTGATGGTGAAAAGGATGCTGCCGTTTCTCGGTAGGTATCCGGACAGGGCGGCTGCTCAGCTCCTGGAGGAGGGCTTTACAGTTGGTTTTCGTATCCCTTGTAATTTGACCGTGGTTCCGCCAATGTCCAAAAATTTGCGTTCTGCTCTGCAACACCCGGAAGTGGTTTCCGAGAAGCTGCGTAGGGAGGTCGGGCTGGACCGAATGGGGGGCCCGTTTGAGTCCCCCCCGTTGGAAGGCCTGGTAGTGTCCCCGTTGGGGGTGGTACCGAAGAAGGAACCGAACAAGTTCAGGCTCATACACCACCTCTCCTTTCCGAAAGGGGGGTCGGTTAATGATGCGATTAATGCAGAGGATTGTTCAGTGTGTTACACTTCGTTTGACGCGGCAGTGGGTTGGGTTAGGCGGTACGGTCGGGGGGCGTTGATGGCCAAGTCGGACATCGAGGCGGCCTTCCGGCTGTTGCCGGTGCACCCGGACAGCTTCCGGTTGTTGGGGTGTCACTGGGAGGGCGAATTCTATGTGGACAAGTGCCTGCCCATGGGTTGCTCGGTGTCCTGCGCATTATTCGAACAATTCAGTTCTTTCTTGGAGTGGGTGGTGCGAGACGTGGCGGGGGTGAATTCAGTTATCCATTATCTAGATGACTTTCTCTGCATTGGCCCGGCGGCAGGCCCGGACTGGGACAAAAAATAGGCCCGGGCATTTTGGAATGAGCAGCCCATGACACCTTAACCGACCCATCCCCACTCTCTATCCTAAAGGATCCCTCGGGAGAGGGGAGGGGGAAACCCTGCAAAGGTGCAGGGGGCAAGGGGACAGGGAAAGAGCAGGGGGGGCAGAGAGCACAGGGAAGAACCTTGAGAACATTGGGTGGGGTGAGAGCACGGGGGAGGTGGAGAGAATGAGGGGGGCAGAGAGCACAGGGGAGAGGCAGAGGTCACAGGGAGGAAGAGTAGAGCACAAGGGGGCCAGAGAGCATGGGGGTCTGGAGAGCACAGGAAGTGGGGGGGTTGAAGAGCACAGGGGGAAGCAAAAACACAGGGTGGGGCAGAGAGCACAGGGAGGGTCTGGAGAGCATAGGGAGTGGGGGGTGGAAGAGCACAGGGGGAAGCAAAAACACAGGGGGGCAGCAGAGAGCATGGGAGTAGGTGGAGAGCACAGGGGGTAGGTGAAGATCAATGGGGGGCTGGAGAGTACTGGGGGAGAGGCGTAGGGCACAGGGGGCAACATAGAGCATGGGAGGAGGTAGAGAGCACACTGGGGGCTGGAGAGCACTGGGGGGCTAGAGAGCACTGGGGGAGAGGCAGAGGGTACAGGGGGCAGCGTAGAGCATGGGGGAGGTGGAGAGCAAAGGGGGGTCTAGAGAACACTGGGGGGGCTAGAGAACACTGGGGGGGCTAGAGAACACTGGGGGAGAGGCAGAGGGCACAGGGGGCAGCGTAGAGCATGGGGGGGAGGTGGAGAGCACAGGGGGAGGCGTAGAGCATTGGGAAGGTGGAGAGCATAGGGGGAGAGACGGAGGGCACAGGGGGGCAGCGTAGAGCATGGGGGGAGGTGGAGAGCACTGGGCTGGGGTGTTAAAGAGCACGGGGGGTTGGAGAGCACAGGGTGAGGTAGAGAGTTACTGGGGAGGCTAGAGAGCACTGGGGGGGCTAGAGAGCACTGGGGGAGAGGCAGAGGGCACAGGGGGGCAGCATAGAGCATGGGGGAGGTGGAGAGCACAGGGGGAGAGATGGAGAGCATAGGGGGCAGCGTAGAGCATGGGGGGAGGTGGAGAGCACAGGGGGAGGCGTAGAGCATTGGGAAGGTGGAGGGCACAGGGGGGCAGCGTAGAGCATGGGGGAGGTGGAGAGCACTGGGCTGGGGTGTTAAAGAGCACTGGGGGGCTGGAGAGCACAGGGTGAGGTAGAGAGCACTGGGGAGGCTAGAGAGCACTGGGCGTGCTATAGAACACTGGGGGAGAGGCAGAGGGCACAGGGGGCAGCGTAGAGCATGGGGGGGAGGTGGAGAGCACAGGGGGAGGCGTAGAGCATTGGGAAGGTGGAGAGCATAGGGGGAGAGACGGAGGGCACAGGGGGGCAGCGTAGAGCATGGGGGGAGGTGGAGAGCACTGGGCTGGGGTGTTAAGAGCACGGGGGGTTGGAGAGCACAGGGTGAGGTAGAGAGCACTGGGGGGCTAGAGAGCACTGGGGGAGAGGCAGAGGGCACAGGGGGGCAGCATAGAGCATGGGGGAGGTGGAGAGCACAGGGGGAGAGATGGAGGGCATAGGGGGCAGCGTAGAGCATGGGGGGAGGTGGAGAGCACAGGGGGAGGCGTAGAGCATTGGGAAGGTGGAGGGCACAGGGGGGCAGCGTAGAGCATGGGGGAGGTGGAGAGCACTGGGCTGGGGTGTTAAAGAGCACTGGGGGGCTGGAGAGCACAGGGTGAGGTAGAGAGCACTGTGGAGTCTAGAGAGCACTGGGGGGCTAGAGAGCACTGGGGGAGAGGCAGAGGGCACAGGGGGGCAGCATAGAGCATGGGGAGGTGGAGAGCACAGGAGGGAGGTGGAGAGAAGAGGGGGGCTGGAGAGCACTGGGGGGGATAGAGAGCACTGGGGGGGCTGGAGAGAATTAGGGGGAATTGAAAAGAGCACAGGGGGAGGTGGAGAGCACAGGGGGAGAGGCGGAGGGCACAGGGGGCATCGTAGAGCATGGGGGGAGGTAGAGAGCACAGGGGGAGAGACGGAGGACACAGGGGGGCAGCGTAGAGCATGGGGGAGGTGGAGAGCACAGGAGGGAGGTGGAGAGAAGGGGTGCTGGAGAGCACTGGGGGGTTGGAGAGCACTGGGGGGGGCTGGAGAGAATTAGGGGGAATTGAAAAGAGCACAGGGGGAGGTGGAGAGCACAGGGGGAGAGGCGGAGGGCACAGGGGGCAGCGTAGAGCATGGGGGGAGGTAGAGAGCACAGGGGGAGAGACGGAGGGCACAGGGGAGCAGCGTAGAGCATGGGGGAAGGTGGAGAGCACCGGGGGAGGTGAAGAGCACAGGGGGAGAGGCGGAGGGCACAGGGGGGGCAGCCTAGAGCATGGGGGGAGGTGGAGAGTACAGGAGGGGGTGGGCTGGATAGCACTGAGGGAGAAGTGGAGGGCACAAGGAGAGGTGGATATAACAGGGGGGAGGTGCAGAGCACAGGAAGAGAGGCAGGGGGCAGCAGAGAGCATGGGTGAGGTGGAGAGCACTGGGGGGGCTTGAGAGTCCTGTGGGGGGTAGAGAGCAGTGGGGGGGGGTAGAGAGCACTGTGGGGGCAGCAGAGATAAGCAGAATAGGAGGAGCGGTGGGGTGGCTGCATATAGAAGAATCATTCTCTCCATCTTCTTCCCGCAGCACCTGAATGCCTGCGAGAGGGAGAGGAGCAGAAGCAGGCATTCAGAGACCGTGGGAAGAAGATGGAGAGAATGATTCTTTTAGATGCAGCCAGCCAGCCACCCCACCGCTCCTCCTATTCAGGTTACAGGGGCCGGCACTTACGTTTTCTCGGAGAGATCCCATCGGCAGAACACAGGCTGTAGCAGGCTCCTCTCCCTTCCTGGTCACGCCCCCCGGCACCAACGGCTGCACTTCATTGGCGGCCGTGGAGCGGTGTCTCCTCTAGTCCCTCCCCCTTCTTGTTTACGTCCTCCTGCTGCATATCCCGATGCCGAAGGCTGAGCCCGAGGCTGAACTGGCAGCCGGGCGGCCGCGGAAAGGTCGGAGGACCGGCGCGGGCTTACAGAGCAGCCTGCCTTGGCCCCATAAGCAATAACAATGGCCTGGCCAATCCGGGCCTGCCCGGTGGGATCAAGGATTTGCGCGGTTTTGTTATCTACGCTGGAGCACATAGCGGAACGTTTTGGGGTGCCACTGGCGCCCGACAAAACGGAAGGGCCTAGGTCGGTCATTCAATTTTTGGGCATAGTCATCGATTCCGATGCTATGGAATGCAGGTTGCCGGCGGACAAGTTGGAAGGCCTCAAGGCGGAGGTCAGGGGTATGATTGGCATGCATAAGGTGCAACTGCGAGCGCTGCAGTCGCTCTTGGGTAAGCTCAATTTTGCCTGCAGGATCCTCCCGATGGGGAGAATTTTTTGTCGACGGCTGTCGGCTAGCACGGCGGGGGTTAGGTTGCCCAATCACTATGTGCGGCTGGTGAGGGAGGACCTGCTGGTGTGGCACTCTTTTCTAGAGGCTTTTAACGGCAGGGCCTTGTGGATGTCCGGCCCGGTCAGCAACTTTGATCTGGAGCTGTATACAGATGCGGCCGGGGGATCAGGATTTGGTGCCTTCTTTCAAGGACAGTGAAGTGCTGGCCCTTGGCCTCAGTCCTGGTTGTCTGCGGGTTTTACAAAAAATCTGGTGCTGCTGGAGCTGTTTCCAGTGGTGCTGGCGGTTGAGTTGTGGGGCACGTCTTTCCGGGATCGGAAGGTGCGCTTCCATGGGGATAACCTGGGGGTCGTGCAAGTGATCAATCGCGTGACCGCGTCCTCTCCCCCAGTGATTCGTCTCCTGAGACACTTGGTGCTGCGCTGTATGCAGCTGAATGTGTTTGTGTATGCGGTGCACTTACCGGGGGTGGACAATGTCGTGGCTGACGCTTTGTCTCGGTTTCAGTGGGACAGGTTCCGGGAGTTGGTGCCGGAAGCGGAAGAACGAGGGGTCCCCTGTCCGGAGTGGCTGTGGCACATTCCGTTGGAATCATCTCCACCTGGATTAGAAAATCGGTGAGTGTGGGTACTTGGGCGGCCTATGAAAAGGTATGGTTGGAATGGAGTATTCTGGTTAGGGAATCGGAGGTGCACCTTTCGGGACCGGAGGTGAGGACATTGGTGTTGTATTTTTTGTCCAGGAACATCGAGGCAGGAGTGTCTCAGTCGGTATTGGATAAGAAATTGGCCGGATTAGCGTTTTTATTCAAGTGGCAAGGGTGGCCGGATTTCACGAAGGATTTCTGGGTGCGCCAGGCTCTCAAAGGGTACAGGAAGCAGGGGCGGCGGCCGGACACGCGCCGCCCGGTGTCTTTCGACATTTTGAAAGGGCTTATGGAAAAAGTGGGTACAGTAGGTTCGTCCAGGTTTGAGGTTACATTGTTCCGCGCGGCATTCGCGCTGGCGTTCTTTGGGGCTTTTAGGATAGGCGAGCTGGTGAGCCCGTCAAAAATGGTCCAGGGGGGCATGGGGGCATCGGACGTTGGTTGGGCCCCCGGAGGGGGTCACGCTGTGGCTCAGAAGGTCCAAAACGGACCAGAGTGGCAAGGGCAGAGCGGTCCATGTGTTCCCGATTGGGGGATCGGAACTTTGCCCAGTTGGGCTGGTTCGGGAATATCTGGACATCCGCCCGGGAGTGGGGGGCACCTTTTTGGTACACGAAAATGGGGCCCCGCTGTCGCGATATCAGTTTGTGGCGGTGTTTAGGAAGTGTTTGGGGGAATTGGGCCTGGTTGCAAAGGAGTTCTCGGCTCATTCGTTTAGGATTGGGGCGGCTACGGAGGCGGCGAGGAATGGACTGGGTGAGGAAGCAATAAAGAGGATAGGACGGTGGGAATCTAGGAGGTTTCGTTCATATGTTAGGCCGCAGCTGGTGGCGAATTTGTGTTGAGGGACTGGGAGCTGATGTTTGGTTAAGGGAAAAATATGTTTCAGTACCTGTTTGGAAAGGTGGGTCGTCGCTGTATTTGGGGATATGTTAGTTATTTTGTTCTTTGCTTACTGTCTTTCAGGTGCTGGACCCTTGTTGGTCTGGATATTGGGCCACTCTTATGTGGTTCGGGGGGCCAAACGGGCGGAGGCGCGCCAGACCAGTCGTCAGCTGGGGATTTCGAGACAGGAGGCGAGGGTACGATGGTTGGGGGTCCCGGGGATGTTGTGGAGCAGAGTTGTGCCGGAGGTGCACAAATGGGCACGTTTGGACAGGCCACCGGATGTGCTTGTTATTCATGCCGGGGGGAATGACCTTGGAGTGAGATCAATGCTGGAGATAGCTCGGGACATCAAATTTGATTTTCAGCGGCTCCGGGGGGCTTGTGGTTCGGCACCCGGAATTGGAAGTGGACACATGGCGGTACCTCAGGAGTGATGGTGTTCACCTCACGGACGTGGGGATTGACATGTGGGTGTTGCGCTTAGAGGAGGGGGTACAGCAAGCAATGAGGGTGTGGAGGTGCGCCCGAAGGTAAGGGGTTACCTTCGGGTGCTGGTGGCGGGTGTTTCGGACTTTGCAGGAGAAGATATTACCCCAAAGATGGACACCAGTACCCAGCGGTGGGATGGGTTCTGAAGGGTTTTGTCTAGTTGCCAGTCTACTAATGTAGCTGGAAGGTTGGTGAATGGGGGCACTGCGGTCAATGGTCGTCTTTGAGCCAGCTTCGGCTTGAGGCCTATGACCAGAGGTTAGGACACCGCAGTGCCAAAAAGTGTTACAATGTGAACAAGTTTAGTGGTTACTGGGTCCTGCAAAGTCCAGCACCATTTTAGGAGAGGTATTATCTCAGGAATTACGTGTTTGTTTTATGTGTTATTGGTTATTTATTATTTAAAGAGTATTTAAAATAAAGGAGGCTGCTACGGCCAGTTTTTACTCCAACATTAAGTGGTGGTCTCATTATTTATTAAGGGGTAATGTGGGGGTATTAACTGTAAAGGGGTCTTAGCGGTCAGGGTGTATTCTGGTATACCATAGTCATGGTTTTCCCCATTACCTGTACATATTGGTCTGTTGGTATTGGTTGTGCACAGTGTGGTATTAGAGGTTGTTATTTTTATATTATTTCACTTAACCACTTAAGGACCGATGCACGCCGATATACGTCAGGAGAATGGCAGGGCTGGGCACATGTACGTATATATATACGTCCCCTTTAAGAGCCCAGCCGTAGGTCACGCGTGCACACGACCCGGTTCAAAGCTCCGTGACCGCGCCCACGATCAGTCACATGAGCTGAAGAACGGGGAGAGGTGAGTG
This sequence comes from Rana temporaria, assembly GCF_905171775.1. Lineage (NCBI taxonomy): Eukaryota > Metazoa > Chordata > Amphibia > Anura > Ranidae > Rana > Rana temporaria. The sequence continues at coordinate 689,355,876 of NC_053489.1, read as the reverse complement.
TAAACACACCTTCCCCGTTCTTCACAGTGGCGCCGTCATTGATCGTGTGTTCCCTTATATAGGGAACGACGATCACTGACGTCACACGTCCAGCCCCACCCCCCTACAGTTAGAAACACATATAAGGTCACACTTAACCCCTTCAACGCCCCCTAGTGGTTAACTCACAAACTGCAATTGTCATTTTCACAGTAAACAGTTCCTTTTTATAGCACTTTTCGCTGTGAAAATGACAATGATGAAAAAATTAATAACTGTTAAATATTAATAACAATGCAATAAAACTATCCCCTATTTTGTAAACGTTATACATTTTGCGCAAACCAATCGATAAACGCTTATTGCGATTTTATTTACCAATAATATGTAGAAGAATACGTATCGGCCTAAACTGAGGACATTTTTTTTTTTTATATATTTTTGGGGGATATTTATTACAGCAAAAAGTAAAAAATATAGAATTTTTTTCAAAAATTGTCGCTCTATTTTTGTTTATAGCGCAAAAAATAAAAACTGCAGAGATGATCAAATACCACCAAAAGAAAGCTCTATTTGTGGGGGGAAAAAAGGACGTTGAATTTGTTTGGGAGCCACGTCGCACGACCGCGCAATTGTCTGTTAAAGCAACGCAGTGCCGAATCACAAAAGGGGGCAAGGTCCTTAACCTGCATAATGGTCTGAGGCTGAAGTGGTTAACAGGGGCAAAGACAACAATAAAGATTGACAGATGTTCTAATCTCTCTCCACTCCATTCATAACAAAACAGTTTAGCCCTTAGCAGGGGCGGACTGACCATTCGGTCATTCGGGCAGTGACCGAGGGCCCCATGCCACTAGGGGGCCCCATCAGGGTTGCCAGCCTTAGAAAAATCAGGGACAGATTGTAAAAATCTGTGTATTTTTACATCTGTGCCTGAAATGTATGACACCGACATGATTTTGAAGTAAGATTTCGGAGGCAATAGCTGCTCCACCCCTCCACTACCTCCTCAGCCAATAGGAACATGGTGTACACGCCCCCCTTCCCCCGCGCGGCTTCTTTGAATACAGAGCAGGAGATTGCCGACAGCTGGAGGAGAGGGAGGTGGGGACGCAGCATGGAGTGTGGGATGGACTTCAGGCTGATGCAAGGCAAGTTAAATGTCGTTTTATCAGTGCTTTCTCTGGTGAGGGGGAGGGTTATGTTTACTCTAGCAGAGCTCCTGTCTCTGAGGCTGTTAGATCGTTTTTCTGTGTGTGAGAAGTGCACTTCTCCTGGGGGAAGCATGTTCTGAACTTCTTCCCCAATCTCTGCTACATCTCAGTCCCTACAGATTACCTGCCCACCAAAACACAGGCTAAGCCTCCTCTCCTGTATTACCACCGAATGTGTCTGTATACTGCTGGGGAACTACAAGTCCCAGCATGCCAGGAGATGGGGGCAGCAGCAGTGTGTTCAATTATGCTGATTTATAGATGAAAAGTGTGTATACTGTGTGTGTATGTATATGCTTACTGTGTGTGTGTATACTGTGTGTGTGTCTGTATACTGTGTATGTGTGTGTCTGCAAACTGTGTGTGTGTGTGTCTGTATACTGTGTGTCTGTGTATACTGTGTATGTGTCTGTAAACTGTGTGTGTGTGTGTCTGTATACTGTGTGTCTGTAAACTGTGTATGTGTGTGTCTGTATACTGTGTATGTGTGTGTCTGTATACTGTGTATGTGTGTGTCTGCAAACTGTGTGTGTGTGTGTCTGTATACTGTGTGTCTGTGTATACTGTGTATGTGTCTGTAAACTGTGTGTGTGTGTGTCTGTATACTGTGTGTCTGTAAACTGTGTATGTGTGTGTCTGTATACTGTGTATGTGTGTGTCTGTATACTGTGTGTCTGTATACTGTGTATGTGTGTGTCTGTATACTGTGTATGTGTGTGTCTGTATACTGTGTATGTGTGTGTCTGTATACTGTGTGTCTGTATACTGTGTATGTGTGTGTTGGTCTGTATACTGTGTGTGCGTGTCCATGTTTGTATACTGTGTGTCTGTATACTGTGTGTGTCCGTGTTTGTATATTGTGTCTGTATACTGTGTCCGTGTCTGTATATTGTGTCTGTATACTGGGTTTGTATACTGTGTCTGTATCTTGTGTGTTTCCGTGTCTGTATACTGTGTGTCCGTGTTTGTATATTGTGTCTGTATACTGTGTGTGTGTGTGTCCATGTCTGTATACTGTGTGTGTCCGTATATTGTGTCTGTATAGTGTGTGTGTGTGTGTGTGTGTGTGTCCGTGTTTGTATATTGTGTCTGTATACTGGGTTTGTATACTGTGTGTTTGTCTGTGTGTATACTGTGTCTGCATACTGTGTCCGTGTCTGTATATTGTATCTGTATACTGTCTCTATATACTGTGTGTGTGTCCGTGTTTGTATATTGTGTCTGTATACTGTGTGTCTGTATATTGTGTCTGTATACTGTGTGTGTCCGTATACTATCTCTGTATACGTGTGTATCTGTGTCTGTATACTGTGTGTGTCCATGTTTGTATACTGTGTGTATGTTCGTGTTTGTATATTGTGTCTGTATACTGTGTGTGTCTGTATACTATCTCTGTATACTGTGTGTCCGTATTTGTATATTGTGTCTGTATACTGTGTGTGTCCATGTCTGTATACTGTGTGTGTGTGTGTGTGTCCATGTCTGTATACTGTGTGTGTCCATGTCTGTATACTGTGTGTGTGTGTGTGTGTGTGTGTGTCCATGTCTGTATACTGTGTGTGTCCATGTCTGTATATTGTGTGTGTGTGTGTGTCCATGTCTGTATACTGTGTGTGTCCATGTCTGTATACTGTGTGTGTGTGTGTGTGTGTCCATGTCTGTATACTGTGTGTGTCCATGTCTGTATACTGTGTGTGTGTGTGTGTGTGTGTGTCCATGTCTGTATACTGTGTGTGTCCATGTCTGTATATTGTGTGTGTGTGTGTGTCCATGTCTGTATACTGTGTGTGTCCATGTCTGTATATTGTGTGTGTGTGTGTGTCCATGTCTGTATACTGTGTGTGTCCATGTCTGTATACTGTGTGTGTGTGTGTGTGTGTGTGTCCATGTCTGTATACTGTGTGTGTCCATGTCTGTATACTGTGTGTGTGTGTGTGTGTGTGTGTGTGTGTCCATGTCTGTATACTGTGTGTGTCCATGTCTGTATACTGTGTGTGTGTGTGTGTGTGTGTGTGTCCATGTCTGTATACTGTGTGTGTCCATGTCTGTATACTGTGTGTGTCCATGTCTGTATACTGTGTGTGTCCATGTCTGTATACTGTGTGTGTCCATGTCTGTATACTGTGTGTGTCCATGTCTGTATACTGTGTGTGTCCATGTCTGTATACTGTGTGTGTCCATGTCTGTATACTGTGTGTGTGTGTGTGTCCATGTCTGTATATTGTGTGTGTGTGTGTGTCCATGTCTGTATACTGTGTGTGTCCATGTCTGTATACTGTGTGTGTGTGTGTGTGTGTGTCCATGTCTGTATACTGTGTGTGTCCATGTCTGTATACTGTGTGTGTGTGTGTGTGTGTGTGTGTCCATGTCTGTATACTGTGTGTGTCCATGTCTGTATACTGTGTGTGTGTGTGTGTGTCCATGTCTGTATACTGTGTGTGTCCATGTCTGTATACTGTGTGTGTGTGTGTGTGTGTGTCCATGTCTGTATACTGTGTGTGTCCATGTCTGTATACTGTGTGTGTGTGTGTGTGTGTCCATGTCTGTATACTGTGTGTGTCCATGTCTGTATACTGTGTGTGTGTGTGTGTGTGTGTGTGTGTGTGTGTGTGTGTGTCCATGTCTGTATATTGTGTGTGTGTGTGTGTGTGTCCATGTCTGTATACTGTGTGTGTCCATGTCTGTATACTGTGTGTGTGTGTGTGTGTGTGTCCATGTCTGTATACTGTGTGTGTCCATGTCTGTATACTGTGTGTGTCCATGTCTGTATACTGTGTGTGTCCATGTCTGTATACTGTGTGTGTGTGTGTGTCCATGTCTGTATACTGTGTGTGTCCATGTCTGTATATTGTGTGTGTGTGTGTGTGTGTGTGTGTCCATGTCTGTATACTGTGTGTGTCCATGTCTGTATACTGTGTGTGTGTGTGTGTGTGTGTGTGTGTGTGTCCATGTCTGTATACTGTGTGTGTCCATGTCTGTATATTGTGTGTGTGTGTGTGTGTGTGTGTCCATGTCTGTATACTGTGTGTGTCCATGTCTGTATATTGTGTGTGTGTGTGTGTGTCCATGTCTGTATACTGTGTGTGTCCATGTCTGTATACTGTGTGTGTGTGTGTGTGTCCATGTCTGTATACTGTGTGTGTCCATGTCTGTATATTGTGTGTGTGTGTGTGTGTGTGTGTCCATGTCTGTATATTGTGTGTGTGTGTGTGTGTGTGTGTGTGTGTCCATGTCTGTATACTGTGTGTGTCCATGTCTGTATACTGTGTGTGTGTGTGTGTGTGTGTCCATGTCTGTATACTGTGTGTGTCCATGTCTGTATATTGTGTGTGTGTGTGTGTGTGTGTGTGTCCATGTCTGTATACTGTGTGTGTCCATGTCTGTATACTGTGTGTGTGTGTGTGTCCATGTCTGTATACTGTGTGTGTCCATGTCTGTATACTGTGTGTGTGTGTGTGTGTGTGTGTGTGTCCATGTCTGTATACTGTGTGTGTCCATGTCTGTATATTGTGTGTGTGTGTGTGTGTGTGTGTGTGTCCATGTCTGTATACTGTGTGTGTCCATGTCTGTATATTGTGTGTGTGTGTGTGTGTGTGTGTCCATGTCTGTATACTGTGTGTGTCCATGTCTGTATACTGTGTGTGTGTGTGTGTGTGTGTCCATGTCTGTATACTGTGTGTGTCCATGTCTGTATATTGTGTGTGTGTGTGTGTGTGTGTGTGTGTGTGTGTCCATGTCTGTATACTGTGTGTGTCCATGTCTGTATACTGTGTGTGTGTGTGTGTGTCCATGTCTGTATACTGTGTGTGTCCATGTCTGTATACTGTGTGTGTGTGTGTGTGTGTGTGTCCATGTCTGTATACTGTGTGTGTGTCCATGTCTGTATACTGTGTGTGTGTGTGTGTGTGTCCATGTCTGTATACTGTGTGTGTCCATGTCTGTATACTGTGTGTGTGTGTGTGTGTGTGTGTGTGTGTGTGTGTGTCCATGTCTGTATACTGTGTGTGTCCATGTCTGTATACTGTGTGTGTGTGTGTGTGTGTGTCCATGTCTGTATACTGTGTGTGTCCATGTCTGTATACTGTGTGTGTGTGTGTGTGTGTGTCCATGTCTGTATACTGTGTGTGTGTGTGTGTGTGTGTGTGTCCATGTCTGTATACTGTGTGTGTGTGTGTGTGTGTGTGTCCATGTCTGTATACTGTGTGTGTGTGTGTGTGTCCATGTCTGTATATTGTGACTGTATGTTTCATGTGTGCTCCCTGCCACTCAACAGAAGTCAATCTAACAATCCCATGCCCATGAAAAATGCACTTGTTGCCATTTGGAGCCATCTGATTGGTGAACTGCTGAGCTCGGCCTCGGATCCGGCAACAGGTCTGGGTGCACACCTGGGCAGTGACATCATGGCACCCATCAAGCATGGCCTTTAATCACATGCCTTAATGCCCAATCTGTGGCCAACCACAGCAGTTCACTATTCAGCTGGCTCCATGACTCACTTGTGCAGTTTGGAGGTGGCAACAAGTGGATTTTTAAAGCCTTTACCTGCCAGCTGCCTGCCAAGCACTAATGTGCAAAGGTGTGTGTAAAGGGACACAGATAAAAGGTGACACACTGGGGGGGGGGGGGCTCTGCCATAGGGTGCCACTGTTGGGGCTCTGTGGTAAGGGGAGATTCTGATGTAAGGGGGGACTGACCCTGCGGCCTGTGATGTAGAGGGAGAATGTTGGGACTTTGATGTAAGGGAGGACTCTGATGTGAACGTGGCGCTCATCCTGACTGCTATACTCTATATGTTGTTTTGTTTGTTACTCCTGACCCACATACTCTGTACATTACACTGTACATAGACCTGACCAAGGTGTTGTCTCAACAGTTGCTGGTTTTTATTAAAGGGGTTGTAAAATCTTGTTTTATTTATTTTTTAATAACAAGCATGTTATACTTACCTCATCTGTGCAGTTGGTATTGCACAGAGCAGCCAGGATCCTCCTCTTCTCGGGTCACTCTTCGCTGCTCCTGGCCCCTCCCTCCTATCGAGTGCCCCCACAGCATGCAGCTTGCTGGGGGGCCCCATAATCTCCTATTGCCCGGGGGCCCCATGAGTTGTCAGTCCGCCCCTGGCCCTTAGCTATACATTAATATGTGACATAGAACCCTTCCAGGGGCAGATCATTCCTCTTCAATCTCTGTGATGGAAGGTCACCCCTTCCTCCTGACACCACTCCTCTCAGGGTGACCCAGAACCCTTCCAGGGGCCGATCATTCCTCTTCAATCTCTGTGATGGAAGGTCACTCCTGACACCACTCCAATCAGGGTGACCCAGAACCCTTCCAGGGGCAGATCATTCCTCTACAATCTATGTGATGGAAGGTCACCCCTTCCTCCTGACACCACTCCACTCAGGGTGACACAGAACCCTTCCAGGGGCAGATCATTCCTCTACAATCTCTGTGATGGAAGGTCACCCCTTCCTCCTGACACCACTCCACTCAGGGTGACCCAGAACCCTTCCAGGGTCAGATCATTCCTCTACAATCTCTGTGATGGAAGGTCACCCCCTTCCTCCTGACACCACTCCACTCAGGGTGACCCAGAACCCTTCCAGGGTCAGATCATTCCTCTACAATCTCTGTGATGGAAGGTCGCCCCTCCCCCCTGACACCACTCCACTCAGGGTGACCCAGAACCCTTCCAGGGGCAGATCATTCCTCTACAATCTCTGTGATGGAAGGTCGCCCCTCCCCCCTGACACCACTCCGCTCAGGGTGACCCAGAACCCTTCCAGGGGCAGATCATTCCTCTACAATCTCTGTGATGGAAGGTCGCCCCTCCCCCCTGACACCACTCCACTCAGGGTGACCCAGAACCCTTCCAGGGGCAGATCATTCCTCTTCAATCTCTGTGATGGAAGGTCACCCCTTCCTCCTGACACCACTCCTCTCAGGGTGACCCAGAACCCTTCCAGGGGCAGATCATTCCTCTTCAATCTCTGTGATGGAAGGTCACCCCTTCCTCCTGACACCACTCCTCTCAGGGTGACCCAGAACCCTTCCAGGGGCAGATCATTCCTCTTCAATCTCTGTGATGGAAGGTCACTCCTGACACCACTCCAATCAGGGTGACCCAGAACCCTTCCAGGGGCAGATCATTCCTCTACAATCTATGTGATGGAAGGTCACCCCTTCCTCCTGACACCACTCCACTCAGGGTGACCCAGAACCCTTCCAGGGGCAGATCATTCCTCTACAATCTCTGTGATGGAAGGTCGCCCCTCCCCCCTGACACCACTCCGCTCAGGGTGACCCAGAACCCTTCCAGGGGCAGATCATTCCTCTACAATCTCTGTGATGGAAGGTCGCCCCTCCCCCCTGACACCACTCCGCTCAGGGTGACCCAGAACCCTTCCAGGGGCAGATCATTCCTCTACAATCTCTGTGATGGAAGGTCGCCCCTCCCCCCTGACACCACTCCACTCAGGGTGACCCAGAACCCTTCCAGGGGCCGATCATTCCTCTACAATCTCTGATGGAAGGTCGCCCCTCCCCCCTGACACCACTCCACTCAGGGTGACCCAGAACCCTTCCAGGGGCCGATCATTCCTCTACAATCTCTGATGGAAGGTCACCCCTTCCTCCTGACACCACTCCAATCAGGGTGACCCAGAACCCTTCCAGGGGCAGATCATTCCTCTACAATCTCTGTGATGGAAGGTCACCCCTTCTTCCTGACACCACTCCACTCAGGGTGACCCAGAACCCTTCCAGTCCTCTACAATCTATGTGATGGAAGGTCACCCCTTCCTCCTGACACCACTCCACTCAGGGTGACATAGAACCCTTCCAGGGGCAGATCATTCCTCTACAATCTCTGTGATGCAAGGTCACCCCTTCCTCCTGACACCACTCCACTCAGGGTGACATAGAACCCTTCCATGAGCATATCATTCCTCTACAATCTCTGTGATGGAAGGTCACCCCTTCCTCCTGACACCACTCCACTCAGGGTGACATAGAACCCTTCCAGGGGCAGATCATTCCTCTACAATCTCTGTGATGGAAGGTCACCCCTTCCTCCTGACACCACTCCTCTCAGGGTGACCCAGAACCCTTCCAGGGGCAGATCATTCCTCTTCAATCTCTGTGATGGAAGGTCACCCCTTCCTCCTGACACCACTCCTCTCAGGGTGACCCAGAACCCTTCCAGGGGCCGATCATTCCTCTTCAATCTCTGTGATGGAAGGTCACTCCTGACACCACTCCAATCAGGGTGACCCAGAACCCTTCCAGGGGCAGATCATTCCTCTACAATCTATGTGATGGAAGGTCACCCCTTCCTCCTGACACCACTCCACTCAGGGTGACACAGAACCCTTCCAGGGGCAGATCATTCCTCTACAATCTCTGTGATGGAAGGTCACCCCTTCCTCCTGACACCACTCCACTCAGGGTGACCCAGAACCCTTCCAGGGTCAGATCATTCCTCTACAATCTCTGTGATGGAAGGTCGCCCCTCCCCCCTGACACCACTCCGCTCAGGGTGACCCAGAACCCTTCCAGGGGCAGATCATTCCTCTACAATCTCTGTGATGGAAGGTCGCCCCTCCCTCCTGACACCACTCCACTCAGGGTGACCCAGAACCCTTCCAGGGGCAGATCATTCCTCTACAATCTCTGTGATGGAAGGTCGCCCCTCCCCCCTGACACCACTCCACTCAGGGTGACCCAGAACCCTTCCAGGGGCAGATCATTCCTCTTCAATCTCTGTGATGGAAGGTCACCCCTTCCTCCTGACACCACTCCTCTCAGGGTGACCCAGAACCCTTCCAGGGGCAGATCATTCCTCTTCAATCTCTGTGATGGAAGGTCACCCCTTCCTCCTGACACCACTCCTCTCAGGGTGACCCAGAACCCTTCCAGGGGCAGATCATTCCTCTTCAATCTCTGTGATGGAAGGTCACTCCTGACACCACTCCAATCAGGGTGACCCAGAACCCTTCCAGGGGCAGATCATTCCTCTACAATCTATGTGATGGAAGGTCACCCCTTCCTCCTGACACCACTCCACTCAGGGTGACCCAGAACCCTTCCAGGGGCAGATCATTCCTCTACAATCTCTGTGATGGAAGGTCGCCCCTCCCCCCTGACACCACTCCGCTCAGGGTGACCCAGAACCCTTCCAGGGGCAGATCATTCCTCTACAATCTCTGTGATGGAAGGTCGCCCCTCCCCCCTGACACCACTCCGCTCAGGGTGACCCAGAACCCTTCCAGGGGCAGATCATTCCTCTACAATCTCTGTGATGGAAGGTCGCCCCTCCCCCCTGACACCACTCCACTCAGGGTGACCCAGAACCCTTCCAGGGGCCGATCATTCCTCTACAATCTCTGATGGAAGGTCGCCCCTCCCCCCTGACACCACTCCACTCAGGGTGACCCAGAACCCTTCCAGGGGCCGATCATTCCTCTACAATCTCTGATGGAAGGTCACCCCTTCCTCCTGACACCACTCCAATCAGGGTGACCCAGAACCCTTCCAGGGGCAGATCATTCCTCTACAATCTCTGTGATGGAAGGTCACCCCTTCTTCCTGACACCACTCCACTCAGGGTGACCCAGAACCCTTCCAGTCCTCTACAATCTATGTGATGGAAGGTCACCCCTTCCTCCTGACACCACTCCACTCAGGGTGACATAGAACCCTTCCAGGGGCAGATCATTCCTCTACAATCTCTGTGATGCAAGGTCACCCCTTCCTCCTGACACCACTCCACTCAGGGTGACATAGAACCCTTCCATGAGCATATCATTCCTCTACAATCTCTGTGATGGAAGGTCACCCCTTCCTCCTGACACCACTCCACTCAGGGTGACATAGAACCCTTCCAGGGGCAGATCATTCCTCTACAATCTCTGTGATGGAAGGTCACCCCTTCTTCCTGACACCACTCCACTCAGGGAGACCCAGAACCCTTCCAGGGGCAGATCATTCCTCTACAATCTCTGTGATGGAAGGTCACCCCTTCCTCCTGACACCACTCCACTCAGGGAGACCCAGAACCCTTCCAGGGGCAGATCATTCCTCTACAATCTCTGTGATGGAAGGCCACCCCTTCCTCCTGACACCAATCCAATCAGGGTGACCCAGAACCCTTCCAGGGGCAGATCATTCCTCTACAATCTCTGTGATGGAAGGTCACCCCTTCCTCCTGATACCACTCATCTCAGGGTGACCTAGAACCCTTCCAGGGGCCGATCATTCCTCTACAATCTCTGTGATGGAAGGTCACCCCTTCATCCTGACACCACTCCACTTAGGGTGACCCAGAACCCTTCCAGGGGCAGATCATTCCTCTACAATCTCTGTGATGCAAGGTCACCCCTTCCTCCTGACACCACTCCACTCAGGGTGACATAGAACCCTTCCATGGGCATATCATTCCTCTACAATCTCTGTGATGGAAGGTCACCCCTTCCTCCTGACACCACTCCTCTCAGGGTGACATAGAACCCTTCCAGGGGCAGATCATTCCTCTACAATCTCTGTGATGGAAGGTCACCCCTTCCTCCTGACACCAATCCAATCAGGGTGACCCAGAACCCTTCCAGGGGCAGATCATTCCTCTTCAATCTCTGTGATGGAAGGTCACCCCTTCCTCCTGACACCACTCCACTCAGGGTGACCCAGAACCCTTCCAGGGGCAGATCATTCCTCTACAATCTCTGTGATGGAAGGTCGCCCCTCCCCCCTGACACCACTCCGCTCAGGGTGACCCAGAACCCTTCCAGGGGCAGATCATTCCTCTACAATCTCTGTGATGGAAGGTCACCCCTTCCTCCTGACACCACTCCACTCAGGGTGACCCAGAACCCTTCCAGGGGCAAATCATTCCTCTACAATCTCTGTGATGGAAGGTCACCCCTTCCTCCTGACACCACTCCACTCAGGGTGACCCAGAACCCTTCCAGGGGCAGATCATTCCTCTACAATCTCTGTGATGGAAGGTCACCCCCTTCCTCCTGACACCACTCCACTCATGGTGACCCAGAACCCTTCCAGGGGCAGATCATTCCTCTACAATCTCTGCGATGGAAGGTCACCTCTTCCTCCTGACACCACTCTGCTCAGGGTGACCCAGAACCCTTCCAGGGGCAGATCATTCCTCTACAATCTCTGTGATAGAAGGTCACCCCTTTCTCCTGACACCACTCCACTTTGGGTGACCCAGAACCCTTCCAGGGTCAGATCATTCCCCTACAATCTCTGTATTGGAAGGTCACCTCTTCCTCCTGACACCACTCCAATCAGGGTGACCTAGAACCCTTCCAGGGGCCGATCATTCCTCTACAATCTCTGTGATGGAAGATCACCCCTTCCTCCTGACACCACTCCGCTCAGGGTGACCCAGAACCCTTCCAGGGGCAGATCATTCCTCTACAATCTCTGTGATGGAAGATCACCCCTTCCTCCTGACACCACTCCGCTCAGGGTGACCCAGAACCCTTCCAGGGGCAAATCATTCCTCTACAACCTCTATAATGGAAGGTCACCCTTTCCTTCTGAAACCTTCTGGGTCCTGATCATATCAATAAGTACCCACATATGTGACCCACTTTAATGATTCTGTATATGTGAGTATGCTTGGTGGCGATGGACTAACATTGCAACCTCCTTCACTCTGCTCTAGTATTATAGAGTACATGCGTCAAACACAAGGCCTGCAGGCCAAATGTGTCCTACCAGGCCATTTCATGTGGCCCTTGCACATCTCCTGCAGCTGTGGCCCCCCCTCATCTATGCCCCCATCTCAGCAGTTGGCAGCAGAGAGGAGGACAGAACTCCTCCACCAAATCCTGCACTTTTCCATGGAGCCGCAAAACCACTCATTTCTGATCCCGTCTCAGCAGTAGAGACAGAGAGGAGGACAGAACTCCTCCTACAGATCTGACACCTCTCTGTGCAACTGTAGCACTCCCTCGTCTTTGCCTCCTCTGGTTTCGGCATTCAGCAGACTCTGGCAGCTGACTCCAACCTTCCTCTGGTCCTCCTCCAGACCCTGCACTTTCTTCTTCCTCCTGGCAGCAGTACAAAGTAAGGTGGGTGCACTGTCATCTAAGTGAGGGTGGGGGACTCCTGAGTTCTGATGTTGGAGAGGCTCTTGTAATCTGATGTAAGCAGGGTTTGGTTCCCTCTGGACATCTAATCTTACAGATACAGTCGGCCCTTTGGGGGAAACCACAATGCTGAGGGGGCCCACAATAAAACTCCTGTTATAGAGGGTTTCCCACCTTCTTATTACATGGATGTTCCTCCATCTGTCAACACAGAACATTGGACAATACATTACTAACCATCAAAATAAAGTGCGCTCCCATAGTCTTCAGAGAGGGCGGGTACGGGACGACCTGAAAAGAGAAAATCAATTACAAGTCAGTCTATTCTCAGGATTTATAGTTGTAGCACCCTCTAGTGCTAGAAGTGTAAATATGTTGTGTAGCAAGGTGTCACTTTGTGAACGTAGCTTATAGACTACAGTTTGTGCCCAACAGGAACTCAGCTCCCTCTGGTGTCCATTTATTATATTGCTGCAGTTTGTTTGGTTCAGCTATGATGGGACCAATGCATGATGGACATTGTAGTACAGAGACTCTATTACTGTGGATTGGAAATAGACTACAATGCCCACAGCGCCACTGTGCTACCAAAGTGCATTGCGCCACGCACAGCCTGCTGGGAGAACTTATTTAAGGCGAGGGAAGGCTTTGTTCTGGACTCTTGGGACGCCGTCTCTCAACAGGCAAGAGGCCTTGATTGAGTGAGCTTAGGCCGGAGAAGCCTGGGCCTAAAGTTGTGGCGACTGGATAACCTGACGGAGGGATCCTTACCACAGCTTTGCTGATCGGACCTGGAAGAGGAACCGACCCACACTCCACAGCATCCGGAGTCGCCTACCCACCGGCACCTTGTGAGCGGCTGCGCGGAGGACCAGGGACCAGAAGCTGCGGAGAGACTGAGAACCAAGAGAGTCCAGACGGAATATACCGGCGAGGTGAGGCCTCATTTGGTGGAAGGGCATCTGCCCACCAACATGAATAACTGTGTTGCAGGAAGGTGGTTCCCATAGTCTCACTTACACTTTCTGGAAGTTGCCGTGCCACAAGTAGGGACACATTGCACCCGGGAGTGACATTGCACTTTGGGAGGATCAGCGCCTTTATTGCCCTCACACTACATACTTTGGGCCAGATTCACGGAAGAGGGAGCATCTTTTGGCCGGCGTAGCGCATCTCATTTGCGCTACGCCGACGTAACATAGTGAGGCAAGGCCAGTATTCACAAAGCTCTTGCACCGTAATTTACGTCGGCGTAGCGAAAATGGGCCGGCGTAAGCCCAAATAATTCAAAGTAGGCAGGTAGTGGGCGTGCTACATTTAAATTAACCGTGACCCCATGTAAATGAAGGGCCGTTCGTATGGCGCATGCGCGCGCATGCTCAGAATCACGTTGCATATACTTCCTAAGATACGTCGGCTCAATGCTTTCGACGTGAACGTAACCTACGCCCAGCCCCATTCACGTATGACTTACGTAAACGACGTAAAATTCGATGGCTGTTCCGTCGTCCATACCTTGCATGGGTTGCTCCACCTACAGAGGTGTTTTATCTTTACGCCGGACGTACGCCTTACGTAAATGGCGTAGCTTACTGCGACGGGCGTACGTACGTTCGTGAATCGGCGTATCTTGCTCATTTACATATTCGACGTGTAAATCATCGTAAGCGCCCCTAGTGGCCAGCGTAAATATGCACCCAAGATACGACGGCGTAGGAGACTTACGTCGGTCGTATCTTGTCAAAATTCAGGCGTATCTAGTTTTGAGAATCAGCGCATAGATACGCCAGCGTAATTCTTTATGAATCTGGCCCTTTAAGTTTTTGTTCTTTTCTTCATATCTCTTGGTGGATTACAAATCACTAAAGTGCACCAACTAAAGCTAGCAGAAGACTATCCTAAACTTGAAGGAACCATCATTACTTCAGTTTGTTGCCTATGTTGACACAACAGGACACGTGTTGGTGGAACTGCCCACTGGAGGGAGCCAAAGAGCTTACAAACTCATATGCGGGATATAACTGCTTGTATTCATTTGTATTGTTATTTGTCATTTCAGGGAGCTGGGTGAGACCTGGTGGAGAGGTGCCCCATTGCTGGCATCATTGCATTGGGGGATTCCTCCACTGTGTACTTATTCAGGTCCGACCTCAGGTTGTGTTACTAGGACCCTTTTGTATAGCCTAATTCTGAGCCTGTTATAGACCTTGTGACAGACTCACCCGGGACATCCCCAGACCCTCTTATGTCTAAAATCATCCTGTGTCCACTAGGGGCATAGGAGGACTGAGAAATTATATCTTGGACTACCTGAGATGGGATTATTATGTAATTGTTATCCACAATATATTCCAGGATATTTGTAAAGAACTATTTACTGGTTGTTGATTCTGAACTCAACGGGTTAATTGTAAGAGTGTCTCATTCATACTGTTGGGACACATAATGTTAGATGCTAATGTCCTCACCTCCAGCCATCTGTCTGTTCTCTGTGCTAATTGACCCTGCTATTGTGTGAAGATGTCCTGTTTTTTCATTTATGATAATGTGTATTGTATAGCAGTTGAGCGAGGAGACGTCTACCCTGAAAGGTCATATCTATGAGTCGTCTAGTCTGGGTAAATGATTAGTTAATTAGCTCATGCTAATTTATGTTCTGGTTACCTCCTCTTTAAACTTTATATAAGGTTGTATTCTTGGTTCTATTAAACACTCCAGGCCAAATTCACGTATCTGGCCGTATCTTTGTGCGGGCGTAGCATATCCTATTTACGATACGCCTCCGCAACTTGGACAGGCAAGTGCAGTATTCACAGAGCACTTGCTCTGTAAGTTGCGGCGGCGTAGCGTAAATTGTACGTCGTAAGCCCGCCTAATTCAAAATAGGCTGGTAGGGGGCGTGTTGTATGTATATGAATCGTGACCCCACGTAAATGACGTGCCTAACGAACGGCGCATGCGGGCGCATGCTCAGTATCACGTTGAATTTACTCCATAAGATACTGTGATGGACTTTTTACCTATATGCTTCAGTTTAATCCTCCCTGCTTGTTTAAGGCTGTTAATTGTAGTTACTCTTCTGCAGCCAGCCCTGTTTCAAATGTTAATTGTTCTAGCCCTGTGTTTACTGGTTACTGTGATTAGATAAGTGGCTCATGTTAATTATGCTGATTGCTTCCTTGTGATAATTATCTCTCTATATGCGGTGCCGAACCGGCTAGATACTGAGTAGTTCAAAGAAATATCTTTATTTCAAAGGAGCTGTATTGAAGACCCCCCACTGTGTGAGGGGGGGCGGAGATTTGTCATTGTAACAGTTGTAACCACATATAAGCTCTGGTTTCTTACGATTAAAAACTCTGTGTTGTTCAAGCAGTAAGCTGGTCTCATGTGTGGCTTTCTGGGCGATTCCAGGGATATCCCTCCTCGTGGAATATTGGGGTGATTTTCGTTATGGGAAGAAGGGAACGTTGACGGGGATATCATACCGATACCGTCACAAATTGGTTGGCAGCAGCGGGATCTTCCCTTCTACTCTCCTTTACACCCTGCTTAAAAGAAATACACTGAAAGAACTACTGGAAGTTCGTGGAAGGATTGCTAGCAACAAAACCAAGCGGGTCATCATAGCAGAATTAATGGAGCTAGACCAGGAAAACGGGATTGCAGCAACGCCAGCAGTACAAGAGATGGAGACACCAGTGATTCAGGAGGAGTCACCAACCAACAAGCTAATGAGAGAGAAGCTAGCATGGTTCGGCCCGAACCCAACGCCGGATGTGGTGCTGAAAGTGATGGACATGTTAGTAAACGCAGAGCTACAGAAGGATAAACAAATAAGGGACGCAGAACTACAGAAGGATAAACAAATAAGAGACGCAGAGCTACAGGAGGATAAACAAATAAGAGATGCAGAGCTACAGTTAAAACTGGCAGCAGTCCAACAAGCAGCCGCACCTTCTCCAAACAGTGAGTACAGCACAGCAGACGCAAGGAAGATTCCGTTTAGCGCTTTTAAAGCTTTTGATGAAAAGGACTGTGAGATTGATAACTACCTGGCGGATTTTGAGCGACAATGTAACCTGCACCGAATAGCTAGAGGAGAGTGGGTTTCAATATTGTCAGGCAAACTGTCAGGCAAAGCTTCTGATGCTTTCCGGACCGTGCCAGATCAGGATATCCATAGCTACGCCCGGGTTAAAGAAGCGCTCCTGGCTCGTTATGCAGTAACCCCAGAGTCCCACCGACAGAAGTTCAGGGACTCACGCAAAACCACAAAAGACTCTTACGCAGAATGGGCATGCCAGCTGTCCCTGTCGGCCTCTAACTGGGTTAACAGCAGCCAGGCCACCACCGCAGAGGACATTTTGCAACTAATGCTCCTGGAGCAATTTTACAATCACATCCAGACGGACGTCAAGGATTGGGTGAGAGATCGCAGGCCCATGACTCTACCAGAGGCCGCGAAGTTGGCGGATGAATATGCGGATACTCGCAAAACAAACCAGGTCACACCACGGGTACAACCTCCACAACCAACGGTGCCCTCACACCCACCAGCCGCTAGATACCAACCGCCTAACAGACCGATGACATCTAGCCCTCGCTACCCACGCCAGGAGGACAACGAACAACGCTGCTTCCGGTGCAAACAGTTGGGTCACTTCAAGCAGAATTGCCCCATGAATGACAACACCAGGTCAAATTGGTCTCAACCTGGGTACCGCCCACCAGCAGCAGCCCATTGTGTAGACTCGGCTTGGGATCCCCAGGAGCTGGGTCAGGAAGAACCATTGGGCACCCCTTACGAAGCCCTCATGGTACAATCTGTTATTACGGACAACAGGGAACACCATTGTCAGCTGGTCATGGGCGACAGCCATGAGCCGGAGGGGCCTTGGAGGGAGCTGGGCAGAAAGAGGCACCGCCAGCTACCCTCCAAGAAGAAGAGGTCCTGGAAGTCATATAACCAGCGGACCTGGGAGGAGAAGAAGCGACTGGAGGAGATGGAATCGCAGCGGGCGCCCCAGATGCGGGCCGAGATGTTCGCCAAGGGCCCACCGGTGGCCCCTTACACCACCACCCAGTTCCTGATGATGAAGGACCACGTGGAGAGCCTGCAGGACATGAGCAAGCAGGATCTGATCCGTGAGTACATAGAGCTGGAGGAGTGCATAAGCCGCATGGAGGAGGAGAACAACCACCTGAGGTCACAGCGGGCTGACCCCCCCAGGCTCCATGAACTGGAGATGGAGCTGGAGAAGCTCAAAGAGGAGAACCGGCGGCTGCGGAGGGAGCAGGGGGTGGCTGACCTTATGGGGCTCTGAGTCCCCTCTCCCCCCCCCTGGACTCTGAGCACCAGTGCTACAGCATTTCAACAAATATAACTTTTTTTTTTTTTTTTTTAATGAATCTCCTGTGATTGTCACTTCAGAGCCATAACCTGCCCCTCCCATAGCGGGACACCTAGATGGCGGCGCACAGACCCATTCGCCGTCTTCACACTGACTTCTGGTGACTTTGCAGATCGCACAAAGACTTGGGGACTGACCGGCGTGTGATCTGACGACCCGGTGGCATACCTGAGTCTGAAGCAGTTGCCAAGGGAGGTCAGTCACGCCAAACGGTGTTAACCTCGGACTAAAAGCTCTGAACCCGTCAACCCTACTGGACCAGGAAAGGTCCAACCGGGTTTTCCGGAGCAGGGAGAAGAAGGGGGGCCATTGTGATGGACTTTTTACCTATATGCTTCAGTTTAATCCTCCCTGCTTGTTTAAGGCTGTTAATTGTAGTTACTCTTCTGCAGCCAGCCCTGTTTCAAATGTTAATTGTTCTAGCCCTGTGTTTACTGGTTACTGTGATTAGATAAGTGGCTCATGTTAATTATGCTGATTGCTTCCTTGTGATAATTATCTCTCTATATGCGGTGCCGAACCGGCTAGATACTGAGTAGTTCAAAGAAATATCTTTATTTCAAAGGAGCTGTATTGAAGACCCCCCACTGTGTGAGGGGGGGCGGAGATTTGTCATTGTAACAGTTGTAACCACATATAAGCTCTGGTTTCTTACGATTAAAAACTCTGTGTTGTTCAAGCAGTAAGCTGGTCTCATGTGTGGCTTTCTGGGCGATTCCAGGGATATCCCTCCTCGTGGAATATTGGGGTGATTTTCGTTATGGGAAGAAGGGAACGTTGACGGGGATATCATACCGATACCGTCACAGATACGCCAGGCCCAATGCCTGTGACGTGAATGTAACCTACGCACAGCCCCATTCACGTACGACTTATGTAAACAACGTAAAAAGATACGCTTGCCGACGTCCATACTTTGCATTGGCTGCGCCTCATATAGCAGGGGCAACTTTACGCCGGACGTAAGCCTAACGTAAACAGGGTAGCGGGCGCAAGTACGTTCGTGAATCGGCGTATCTACCTAATTTACATATTCGATGCGTAAATCTACGGAGGCGCCCCTTGCGGCCAGCGTAAATATGCACCCAAGATACGACGGCGTAAGAGATTTACACCGCTCAGATCTTGGCCAAATCTATGCGTAACTGATTCTAAGAATCAGGCGCATAGATACGACGGCTCGCATTCTGACTTACGATGGCGTACGTGGAGATACGCCGTCGTAAGTCCACTGTGAACTGTGGGCCCTCCATGTTCAGCACACAGACAAGTCTCGTCTCGTTGTGTGTTGAGGGCAGCTGGAATATCTGATATCTATATCCAGACTGATAGGAAGCGGTGTATGACAGAAGCACTCAAGCGGAGTGTGGGACGTTCCGTTACAGAACTCTATACCATTGACTCTTACAGGGCCCTGTTTGAAGCCAAATGTAAAACTTTGTTTTATTTCTTCACCAAGTAAACTACGCATCCTTGGTTAGGTTATCTCTTGTGTGTGAGGCGTTGTCTGTCGCATGCGTGGAGCAGGAAACCAGCAACAAGGTAACGGTTTTCCTTTACACATATACTGGTATAGTACTCTATGGTATTATTGTGGTTCTCCACTGCTAGTGGGTCCCACAATCAAGTTATTGTACAGGTGTGCCAGGGGAGGGTTCGTGCCACACTTCTGGGGTTGATAGGCAGAGTGTAGACCCAAAACTAAACCAAAAGCTCCTACGGGGGAAGTGCTACAATTGTTTTATAGTACAGGTAAATGTATGCAGGCTTGGCTGGCAGCCAAACCTGTCTGTTTTTGTCCTGGGTTGGGTAGAAATCCAAGGAGAGCTGGATGACTCAAAGGCAGCATCTCCCCTTACTTATCAAATGTTCTGGTACCTTCTAGAAGAATGGGAGGGGAGAAGAGGTGGAGCTGCCTGGCGTAGTCTGAGGACCCTGACCTATCCCCAACTTGGATTGGCAGGGGGCAGGCCCCCTCAAATACTCCGGGTCAGCCCAGCTGGGGAGGAGATGTTCAGGTGGAAGCTGAAGATGGAGTGTTAGGCTGTTGTTGCCTTTGAGGGAGCTCTCCAGTCTAGGGGGTGACCTTGGGCTTGGGCTCGGGTGTGGACAGGACCCTCTCAAGACACATGGAGGTGTCCTGGACAGGAGGCACTGGGAGCAAGGATAGGACAGTGGGAGAATACTGCTGGGCAAGTCTCCAGGAGCAACAGTCTGGCTAGTCAGTAGGACTGGGAGTCACGCCTGAGAGGAGAGGGATGGCGCAGTCTGGGATAGGTGCAGAGCCAGTCAGGAGAACTACGGTAGCACAGGCAGTGGAAAGAGGCAGCTGCAGCCAGGAGGGCTGGCAGGGCCTGGAGAGGTGGTACTGGGAGCAGTAGCCACATGTGGGACAGCTAGCACTAAGAACTATTACCATTTAGCTACACCATAAGGACCCGCGGTCCCTGCCTGCAAAGGGCATTTGCTTTGGGCCTGGCTGAGCCAGTGTCAAGCCCCAACCACTAGTTGGTCCTGGGAGTGATAGTCTGCAAGCAAGTGTATGTGCTGGAGAAGAAGAGAAGAGGTTGTCTATACAAGTAGTCCTTAAATTTCCAATCTTCAATCAAGTGGGCATCCCATACAGGGCCGACGCTAGCTCAAGGCAACATTGGCACTTGCCTTGTAAACCAACTGTTAGGTGGAAGCAGTTGGGTGGCTCTTCAGCCCAGGGCCGATCCTAGGGTCACAGACGCCTGGGTACGGAGCACCCTGCGCACCCTGCCTAGGATCGGCCCTGCTTCAGCCGCTCTTTTCACACAACCTGGTAACAGTCGATCCCCCAGCCATGTTTTCAGGGCTCTGCAATCCTATCAGCAGATCCAGGACCAGCATGCTGGGTAGAGAGGAAGAAGATCATTAAACTTCTGTTCGTTGATCTCCCCTTCCTACTAAGAACCCAGAAGTAACATTTTACATGTCAATTCCCAGTCCTTCTGTCACTTTGGATCTAAAGGAGAGTGATCTGCTCTCCATTATCTTCAATAGGGGGCAGGTGGGACATCGGGGGTCTAAAAGTCACACAAGAATGCATCACATTCCATGCCATGATTGGCCAAAAGCAGGGTGCCTTTGGCCAATCACACCCCACACTATGTAAGACTGCTTATATAGAGGCTGTACATAGTGTAATGAATGAGAGCAGCAAAATTACATTTCTAAACGGAAAAAAATTATTTAAACCTCGCTCGCAGCTGTAATGTATTGCCGGATCCCAGCAATATACATAAAAATCATAGAAAAAAATGGCAGACAAGGTGCTTTGGGGGGACCAGAAATCACCCTCCCCATGTTGAGGGCATGTGGTCTGGTACGGTTCAGGAGATGGGCCGCTCTCTTGTCCCCCCTTTTCCTGAGGCCCGCCAGGTTGCATGCTCAGATAAGGGTCTAGTGTGGATTTTGGGGGGACCCCCATGCCATTTTTTTTTTTTCATTTTAGTGTGGGGTTCCCCTTAAAATCTATGCCAGACCTGAAGGACTGTTTTTTTCAATGATTTTTTATGTATGTTGTCGGGATCCAGCAATACATTACAGCCACAAACAATTTAAAATTTAATTTTTTTCCTTTAGAAATGTCATTTTGCTGCGGTACTGTTATGAACACGGGAAAGATGCGCTACTTTACAGGCAGACTAAGGTGTACTGGCAAACACAATATTTCTGTAACTATTATGTTAATTGCCTCTAGATGGCGCATATGTGCTTACTTGTTCATTTATTTGATGTCTGTGCCAGGGGTCAACGCGATGTCTGCTACCGCCGGAGTCCCCCTGACAGATACCAGAATTCGAATGCGTACCCAGGGGAAGTTTGTCCTATTCTCCAGTGGTAGCATGGAGGCCCTCGGACTGTCCTGCCCAGGGGCGGACTGACCATTGAGGCTCTCGGGTACTGCCCGAGGGCCCCATGCCACTTGGGGGCCCCATCAGGGTTGCCAGGCTCAATAAAACCAGGGACAGTATGTAAAAATCTGTGTTTTTTTTACATCTGTCCCCGATATGTCCGAAATCCTGAGATTTTAGCTGCCCTGCCTCTGCACTGCCTCCTGGCGTGGTGGCCATCTGTAAGCCCGGGGGGGCCCATAATCTTCTATTGCCCGGGGGCCCCATGAGTTGTCAGTCCGCCCCTGGTCCTGCCCCCGCTGTTCGGAGCTGGCCGTCCGTCTTTTGCCCTTTGCTAGGTGCAAGAAATGCCGGAGTTACTTATTCCAAGTGGAACCACCGACTGAACCTCCTCGGAAGTATAAGGTGGATTGGATTTATGGGACAGTGCCCGCTGAGGAGGAGGCCCCATGGCCGGAGCCCTCTTCAACTGCTGGGATCGCTGATCCCGAGACCGTGATCGTCTCGTCCACATTGACTCTGCCATCGGCTGTTACCCCAACCGTATCACCGGAGGTAAGCGATGCGGATGCTGACGAGTATATGCCAGTGGTGGAAGTGGATGCTGTAACAGAGACAGCACTGACCAATGTGGTCTCTGTGTGGCACGTTATCGCCAAGATGGGCCCCGCTCAGGCCTCCCGCGGCTGTGGTCGAGGCCTGCCTGTGCGCAAGCATGACAAAGTTAGTACCTTTGCTGGAGAGCGTACATGCCTGCCTGCTGAGGAGTATGACACATCGGACTTGGACTCTTTTAGCTAGATTCACGTAGGGTTACGCCGGCGTATCAGTAGATACGCCGTCGTAACTCTGAATCTACGCAGTCATAAATTTGATACGCTTAAATTAGGCTAAGATACGAGCGGCGTAAGTCTCCTACGCCGTCGTATCTTAGGGTGCATATTTACGCTGGCCGCTAGGTGGAACTTCCGTTGAGTTTGGCGTAGAATATGCAAATGACTAGATACGCTGATTCACAAACGTACGTGCGCCCGTCGCAGTAAAGATACGCTGTTTTCCGTAAGAGGTACGCCGGCGTAAAGATAAAGATGCCCTCTAGGTGGCGTAGCCAATGTTAAGTATGGCCGTCGTTCCCGCGTCAAAATGTGAAAACTTTACGTCGTTTGCGTAAGTCGTCCGTGAATGGGGCTGGACGTAACGTAAAGTTTTCAAATTTTGACGCGGGAACGACGGCCATACATAACATTGGCTACGCCACCTAGGCGGCAGCTTTATCTTTACGCCGGCGTACCTCTTACGGAAAACAGCGTATCTTTACTGCGACGGGCGCACGTACGTTTGTGAATCAGCGTATCTAGTCATTTTCATATTCTACGCCAAACTCAACGGAAGCGCCACCTAGCGGCCAGCGTAAATATGCACCCTAAGATACGAAGTTCACGTCGAAACCAATACGTCCTTGCGGCATACTTTGGAGCAATGCACACTGGGATATGTACACGGACGGCGCATGCAATCATGTCGGGTCACCAATCATTTACATAAAACACGCCCCCCTCATCCTCATTTGAATTAGGTGCGCTTACGCCGGCCCCATTTACGCTACGCCGCCGTAACTTAGGAGGCAAGTGCTTTGTGAATACAGCACTTGCCTCTCTGACTTAAGGCGGCGTAGCGTAAATACGATACGCTACACCGCCTGAAAGATGCGCCCATCTACCTGAATCCAGCTATCTATCTGATGATGGGGATAATAAATGGTTCGAACCTGAGTTTCCCGAGTCGCAGTGGGGTAAAAAGCTCCAACAAGCCCTGTAGACGCAGGAAACACTCCAGGGATGCCGCACCACCTGCGAACATCCCACAGCTAACATGGGAAGTTGGAGTGCCAAGCACCGGTGTCATTAACCCCATGCCCGCTCTTCTGCCTGTATTAAAGAGAGTTCCTGACGCTGTCGTCCTACAAGGACTTGGAAACCCCCGTCCCTTGCCGAAATTGGCCCGCCTGCAACGCATCTTCATGAGAAAGGTAGCCATGGACTACGGGGGGGAATATCCCGATGTGCCTCCAGCCCTTATGTCCGT
Source organism: Rana temporaria (assembly GCF_905171775.1). Lineage (NCBI taxonomy): Eukaryota > Metazoa > Chordata > Amphibia > Anura > Ranidae > Rana > Rana temporaria. The sequence goes on along the minus strand of NC_053489.1, from coordinate 689,332,189 downwards.
GATTGAAAAGAAGAGGGAGGACTGGTACCAGGACGCAATTCGGGAACGCTTGAATGTGCCCAGGGCTGCCGGTGGCACGGACTATACCTTCATTCATTTGAGCCATCGGTTTGAAGATTGCTTGAGAGACTGGAGCCCTGGACGGTACATCTTCAGCGAGTGGTTCTTGAATGTCCCGGGAAAGTGGATCAAGTTTTCTCTGTCACCACTACAAATCACCGAGGGGACATTGTCACTCTGCCGGATCCAAGGTTCTACAAGTAGGCCCCATGCCTGCGTTGTCACCTTTGTTTGCTGCTTTAAGGAAGTTACGGACGGGAATGATCGCCCCTTTTTCAGTTTTGTTTTTTATTCCACCGGATCCACATTTTGTTGTTGGTGCAGAACTTCGGGGGGTTTGATAAGTTAGTGAGAATAGGGTCTTGCCGGCTTCTTTACAACAAAAAGAAAGAAGAAGAAGATTTTTTTTTTCATATTTCTTTTTCTATTAATCGCTCTAAACGAGCCATGGACTGCCTTACGCTGGTAGTACCAGCGCCCTGACCACTAGGGGCAGTGTTCTGCAACTTCTACCAGCGCCCTGACCACTAGGGGCAGTGTTCTGCAACTTCTACCAGCGCCCTGACCACTAGGGGCAGTGTTCTGCAACTTCTACCAGCGCATTGACCACTAGGGGCAGTGTTCTGCAACTTCTACCAGCGCCCTGACCACTAGGGGCAGTGTTCTGCAACTTCTACCAGCGCATTGACCACTAGGGGCAGTGTTCTGCAACTTCTACCAGCACATTGACCACTAGGGGCAGTGTTCTGCAACTTCTACCAGCGCAGTGACCACTAGGGGCAGTGTTCTGCAACTTCTACCAGCGCATTGACCACTAGGGGCAGTGTTCTGCAACTTCTACCAGCGCCCTGACCACTAGGGGCAGTGTTCTGCAACTTCTACCAGCGCCCTGACCACTAGGGGCAGTGTTCTGCAACTTCTACCAGCGCATTGACCACTAGGGGCAGTGTTCTGCAACTTCTACCAGCGCATTGACCACTAGGGGCAGTGTTCTGCAACTTCTACCAGCGCATTGACCACTAGGGGCAGTGTTCTGCAACTTCTACCAGCGCCCTGACCACTAGGGGCAGTGTTCTGCAACTTCTACCAGCGCATTGACCACTAGGGGCAGTGTTCTGCAACTTCTACCAGCGCATTGACCACTAGGGGCAGTGTTGTGCAACTTCTACCAGCGCATTGACCACTAGGGGCAGTGTTCTGCAACTTCTACCAGCGCCCTGACCACTAGGGGCAGTGTTCTGCAACTTCTACCAGCGCATTGACCACTAGGGGCAGTGTTCTGCAACTTCTACCAGCGCCCTGACCACTAGGGGCAGTGTTCTGCAACTTCTACCAGCGCATTGACCACTAGGGGCAGTGTTCTGCAACTTCTACCAGCGCATTGACCACTAGGGGCAGTGTTCTGCAACTTCTACCAGCGCATTGACCACTAGGGGCAGTGTTCTGCAACTTCTACCAGCGCATTGACCACTAGGGGCAGTGTTCTGCAACTTCTACCAGCGCATTGACCACTAGGGGCAGTGTTCTGCAACTTCTACCAGCGCCCTGACCACTAGGGGCAGTGTTCTGCAACTTCTACCAGCGCATTGACCACTAGGGGCAGTGTTCTGCAACTTCTACCAGCGCATTGACCACTAGGGGCAGTGTTGTGCAACTTCTACCAGCGCATTGACCACTAGGGGCAGTGTTCTGCAACTTCTACCAGCGCATTGACCACTAGGGGCAGTGTTCTGCAACTTCTACCAGCGCATTGACCACTAGGGGCAGTGTTCTGCAACTTCTACCAGCGCCCTGACCACTAGGGGCAGTGTTCTGCAACTTCTACCAGCGCCCTGACCACTAGGGGCAGTGTTCTGCAACTTCTACCAGCGCATTGACCACTAGGGGCAGTGTTCTGCAACTTCTTACAGCGCATTGACCACTAGGGGCAGTGTTCTGCAACTTCTACCAGCGCATTGACCACTAGGGGCAGTGTTCTGCAACTTCTACCAGCGCCCTGACCACTAGGGGCAGTGTTCTGCAACTTCTACCAGCGCATTGACCACTAGGGGCAGTGTTCTGCAACTTCTACCAGCGCATTGACCACTAGGGGCAGTGTTCTGCAACTTCTACCAGCGCCCTGACCACTAGGGGCAGTGTTCTGCAACTTCTACCAGCGCATTGACCACTAGGGGCAGTGTTCTGCAACTTCTACCAGCGCCCTGACCACTAGGGGCAGTGTTCTGCAACTTCTACCAGCGCATTGACCACTAGGGGCAGTGTTCTGCAACTTCTACCAGCGCCCTGACCACTAGGGGCAGTGTTCTGCAACTTCTACCAGCGCATTGACCACTAGGGGCAGTGTTCTGCAACTTCTTCCAGCGCATTGACCACTAGGGGCAGTGTTCTGCAACTTCTACCAGCGCCCTGACCACTAGGGGCAGTGTTCTGCAACTTCTACCAGCGCCCTGACCACTAGGGGCAGTGTTCTGCAACTTCTATCAGCGCATTGACCACTAGGGGCAGTGTTCTGCAACTTCTACCAGCGCCCTGACCACTAGGGGCAGTGTTCTGCAACTTCTACCAGCGCCCTGACCACTAGGGGCAGTGTTCTGCAACTTCTACCAGCGCATTGACCACTAGGGACAGTGTTCTGCAACTTCTACCAGCGCCCTGACCACTAGGGGCAGTGTTCTGCAACTTCTACCAGCGCCCTGACCACTAGGGGCAGTGTTCTGCAACTTCTACCAGCGCCCTGACCACTAGGGGCAGTGTTCTGCAACTTCTACCAGCGCATTGACCACTAGGGGCAGTGTTCTGCAACTTCTACCAGCGCCCTGACCACTAGGGGCAGTGTTCTGCAACTTCTACCAGCGCATTGACCACTAGGGGCAGTGTTCTGCAACTTCTACCAGCGCCCTGACCACTAGGGGCAGTGTTCTGCAACTTCTACCAGCGCATTGACCACTAGGGGCAGTGTTCTGCAACTTCTACCAACGCCCTGACCACTAGGGGCAGTGTTCTGCAACTTCTACCAGCGCCCTGACCACTAGGGGCAGTGTTCTGCAACTTCTACCAGCGCATTGCCAGCGCCCTGACCACTAGGGGCAGTGTTCTGCAACTTCTACCAGCGCCCTGACCACTAGGGGCAGTGTTCTGCAACTTCTACCAGCGCCCTGACCACTAGGGGCAGTGTTCTGCAACTTCTACCAGTGCATTGACCACTAGGGGCAGTGTTCTGCAACTTCTACCAGCGCATTGACCACTAGGGGCAGTGTTCTGCAACTTCTACCAGCGCCCTGACCACTAGGGGCAGTGTTCTGCAACTTCTACCAGCGCATTGACCACTAGGGGCAGTGTTCTGCAACTTCTACCAGCGCCCTGACCACTAGGGGCAGTGTTCTGCAACTTCTACCAGCGCCCTGACCACTAGGGGCAGTGTTCTGCAACTTCTACCAGCGCATTGACCACTAGGGGCAGTGTTCTGCAACTTCTACCAGCGCCCTGACCACTAGGGGCAGTGTTCTGCAACTTCTACCAGCGCATTGCCCACTAGGGGCAGTGTTCTGCAACTTCTACCAGCGCCCTGACCACTAGGGGCAGTGTTCTGCAACTTCTACCAGCGCATTGACCACTAGGGGCAGTGTTCTGCAACTTCTACCAGCGCCCTGACCACTAGGGGCAGTGTTCTGCAACTTCTACCAGCGCAGTGACCACTAGGGGCAGTGTTCTGCAACTTCTACCAGCGCCCTGACCACTAGGGGCAGTGTTCTGCAACTTCTACCAGCGCCCTGACCACTAGGGGCAGTGTTCTGCAACTTCTACCAGCGCATTGACCACTAGGGGCAGTGTTCTGCAACTTCTACCAGCGCCCTGACCACTAGGGGCAGTGTTCTGCAACTTCTACCAGCGCATTGACCACTAGGGGCAGTGTTCTGCAACTTCTACCAGCGCCTTGACCACTAGGGGCAGTGTTCTGCAACTTCTACCAGCGCATTGACCACTAGGGGCAGTGTTCTGCAACTTCTACCAGCGCCCTGACCACTAGGGGCAGTGTTCTGCAACTTCTACCAGCGCCCTGACCACTAGGGGCAGTGTTCTGCAACTTCTACCAGCGCCCTGACCACTAGGGGCAGTGTTCTGCAACTTCTACCAGCGCCCTGACCACTAGGGGCAGTGTTCTGCAACTTCTACCAGCGCATTGACCACTAGGGGCAGTGTTCTGCAACTTCTACCAGCGCATTGACCACTAGGGGCAGTGTTCTGCAACTTCTACCAGCGCCCTGACCACTAGGGGCAGTGTTCTGCAACTTCTACCAGCGCATTGACCACTAGGGGCAGTGTTCTGCAACTTCTACCAGCGCCCTGACCACTAGGGGCAGTGTTCTGCAACTTCTACCAGCGCCCTGACCACTAGGGGCAGTGTTCTGCAACTTCTACCAGCGCATTGACCACTAGGGGCAGTGTTCTGCAACTTCTACCAGCGCCCTGACCACTAGGGGCAGTGTTCTGCAACTTCTACCAGCGCATTGACCACTAGGGGCAGTGTTCTGCAACTTCTACCAGCGCATTGACCACTAGGGGCAGTGTTCTGCAACTTCTACCAGCGCATTGACCACTAGGGGCAGTGTTCTGCAACTTCTACCAGCGCAGTGACCACTAGGGGCAGTGTTCTGCAACTTCTACCAGCGCAGTGACCACTAGGGGCAGTGTTCTGCAACTTCTACCAGCGCAGTGACCACTAGGGGCAGTGTTCTGCAACTTCTACCAGCGCAGTGACCACTAGGGGCAGTGTTCTGCAACTTCTACCAGCGCAATGACCACTAGGGGCAGTGTTCTGCAACTTCTACCAGCGCAATGACCACTAGGGGCAGTGTTCTGCAACTTCTACCAGCGCCCTGACCACTAGGGGCAGTGTTCTGCAACTTCTACCAGCGCATTGACCACTAGGGGCAGTGTTCTGCAACTTCTACCAGCGCATTGACCACTAGGGGCAGTGTTCTGCAACTTCTACCAGCGCATTGACCACTAGGGGCAGTGTTCTGCAACTTCTACCAGCGCATTGACCACTAGGGGCAGTGTTCTGCAACTACTACCAGCGCATTGACCACTAGGGCCAGTGTTCTGCAACTTCTACCAGCGCATTGACCACTAGGGGCAGTGTTCTGCAACTTCTACCAGCGCCCTGACCACTAGGGGCAGTGTTCTGCAACTTCTACCAGCGCATTGACCACTAGGGGCAGTGTTCTGCAACTTCTACCAGCGCATTGACCACTAGGGGCAGTGTTCTGCAACTTCTACCAGCGCCCTGACCACTAGGGGCAGTGTTCTGCAACTTCTACCAGCGCATTGACCACTAGGGGCAGTGTTCTGCAACTTCTTACAGCGCATTGACCACTAGGGGCAGTGTTCTGCAACTTCTACCAGCGCCCTGACCACTAGGGGCAGTGTTCTGCAACTTCTACCAGCGCATTGACCACTAGGGGCAGTGTTCTGCAACTTCTACCAGCGCCCTGACCACTAGGGGCAGTGTTCTGCAACTTCTACCAGCGCCCTGACCACTAGGGGCAGTGTTCTGCAACTTCTACCAGCGCATTGACCACTAGGGGCAGTGTTCTGCAACTTCTACCAGCGCCCTGACCACTAGGGGCAGTGTTCTGCAACTTCTACCAGCGCACTGACCACTAGGGGCAGTGTTCTGCAACTTCTACCAGCGCCCTGACCACTAGGGGCAGTGTTCTGCAACTTCTACCAGCGCATTGACCACTAGGGGCAGTGTTCTGCAACTTCTACCAGCGCCCTGACCACTAGGGGCAGTGTTCTGCAACTTCTACCAGCGCCCTGACCACTAGGGGCAGTGTTCTGCAACTTCTACCAGCGCAGTGACCACTAGGGGCAGTGTTCTGCAACTTCTACCAGCGCCCTAACCACTAGGGGCAGTGTTCTGCAACTTCTACCAGCGCCCTGACCACTAGGGGCAGTGTTCTGCAACTTCTACCAGCGCATTGACCACTAGGGGCAGTGTTCTGCAACTTCTACCAGCGCATTGACCACTAGGGGCAGTGTTCTGCAACTTCTACCAGCGCAGTGACCACTAGGGGCAGTGTTCTGCAACTTCTACCAGCGCAGTGACCACTAGGGGCAGTGTTCTGCAACTTCTACCAGCGCAGTGACCACTAGGGGCAGTGTTCTGCAACTTCTACCAGCGCAGTGACCACTAGGGGCAGTGTTCTGCAACTTCTACCAGCGCATTGACCACTAGGGGCAGTGTTCTGCAACTTCTACCAGCGCCCTGACCACTAGGGGCAGTGTTCTGCAACTTCTACCAGCGCCCTGACCACTAGGGGCAGTGTTCTGCAACTTATACCAGCGCCCTGACCACTAGGGGCAGTGTTCTGCAACTTCTACCAGCGCATTGACCACTAGGGGCAGTGTTCTGCAACTTCTACCAGCGCCCTGACCACTAGGGGCAGTGTTCTGCAACTTCTACCAGCGCCCTGACCACTAGGGGCAGTGTTCTGCAACTTCTACCAGCGCATTGACCACTAGGGGCAGTGTTCTGCAACTTCTACCAGCGCATTGACCACTAGGGGCAGTGTTCTGCAACTTCTTACAGCGCATTGACCACTAGGGGCAGTGTTCTGCAACTTCTACCAGCGCATTGACCACTAGGGGCAGTGTTCTGCAACTTCTACCAGCGCATTGACCACTAGGGGCAGTGTTCTGCAACTTCTACCAGCGCCCTGACCACTAGGGGCAGTGTTCTGCAACTTCTACCAGCGCCCTGACCACTAGGGGCAGTGTTCTGCAACTTCTACCAGCGCATTGACCACTAGGGGCAGTGTTCTGCAACTTCTACCAGCGCATTGACCACTAGGGGCAGTGTTCTGCAACTTCTACCAGCGCCCTGACCACTAGGGGCAGTGTTCTGCAACTTCTACCAGCGCATTGACCACTAGGGGCAGTGTTCTGCAACTTCTACCAGCGCATTGACCACTAGGGGCAGTGTTCTGCAACTTCTACCAGCGCATTGACCACTAGGGGCAGTGTTCTGCAACTTCTACCAGCGCCCTGACCACTAGGGGCAGTGTTCTGCAACTTCTACCAGCGCCCTGACCACTAGGGGCAGTGTTCTGCAACTTCTACCAGCGCATTGACCACTAGGGGCAGTGTTCTGCAACTTCTTACAGCGCATTGACCACTAGGGGCAGTGTTCTGCAACTTCTACCAGCGCCCTGACCACTAGGGGCAGTGTTCTGCAACTTCTACCAGCGCATTGACCACTAGGGGCAGTGTTCTGCAACTTCTACCAGCGCATTGACCACTAGGGGCAGTGTTCTGCAACTTCTACCAGCGCCCTGACCACTAGGGGCAGTGTTCTGCAACTTCTACCAGCGCATTGACCACTAGGGGCAGTGTTCTGCAACTTCTACCAGCGCATTGACCACTAGGGGCAGTGTTCTGCAACTTCTACCAGCGCATTGACCACTAGGGGCAGTGTTCTGCAACTTCTACCAGCGCCCTGACCACTAGGGGCAGTGTTCTGCAACTTCTACCAGCGCATTGACCACTAGGGGCAGTGTTCTGCAACTTCTCCAGCGCATTGACCACTAGGGGCAGTGTTCTGCAACTTCTACCAGCGCATTGACCACTAGGGGCAGTGTTCTGCAACTTCTACCAGCGCCCTGACCACTAGGGGCAGTGTTCTGCAACTTCTACCAGCGCATTGACCACTAGGGGCAATGTTCTGCAACTTCTACCAGCGCCCTGACCACTAGGGGCAGTGTTCTGCAACTTCTACCAGCGCCCTGACCACTAGGGGCAGTGTTCTGCAACTTCTACCAGCGCATTGACCACTAGGGGCAGTGTTCTGCAACTTCTACCAGCGCCCTGACCACTAGGGGCAGTGTTCTGCAACTTCTACCAGCGCATTGACCACTAGGGGCAGTGTTCTGCAACTTCTACCAGCGCATTGACCACTAGGGGCAGTGTTCTGCAACTTCTACCAGCGCCCTGACCACTAGGGGCAGTGTTCTGCAACTTCTACCAGCGCATTGACCACTAGGGGCAGTGTTCTGCAACTTCTACCAGCGCCCTGACCACTAGGGGCAGTGTTCTGCAACTTCTACCAGCGCCCTGACCACTAGGGGCAGTGTTCTGCAACTTCTACCAGCGCATTGACCACTAGGGGCAGTGTTCTGCAACTTCTACCAGCGCCCTGACCACTAGGGGCAGTGTTCTGCAACTTCTACCAGCGCCCTGACCACTAGGGGCAGTGTTCTGCAACTTCTACCAGCGCCCTGACCACTAGGGGCAGTGTTCTGCAACTTCTACCAGCGCCCTGACCACTAGGGGCAGTGTTCTGCAACTTCTACCAGCGCACTGACCACTAGGGGCAGTGTTCTGCAACTTCTACCAGCGCACTGACCACTAGGGGCAGTGTTCTGCAACTTCTACCAGCGCCCTGACCACTAGGGGCAGTGTTCTGCAACTTCTACCAGCGCCCTGACCACTAGGGGCAGTGTTCTGCAACTTCTACCAGCGCCCTGACCACTAGGGGCAGTGTTCTGCAACTTCTACCAGCGCAGTGACCACTAGGGGCAGTGTTCTGCAACTTCTACCAGCGCATTGACCACTAGGGGCAGTGTTCTGCAACTTCTACCAGCGCATTGACCACTAGGGGCAGTGTTCTGCAACTTCTACCAGCGCCCTGACCACTAGGGGCAGTGTTCTGCAACTTCTACCAGCGCATTGACCACTAGGGGCAGTGTTCTGCAACTTCTACCAGCGCATTGACCACTAGGGGCAGTGTTCTGCAACTTCTACCAGCGCATTGACCACTAGGGGCAGTGTTCTGCAACTTCTACCAGCGCCCTGACCACTAGGGGCAGTGTTCTGCAACTTCTTACAGCGCATTGACCACTAGGGGCAGTGTTCTGCAACTTCTACCAGCGCCCTGACCACTAGGGGCAGTGTTCTGCAACTTCTACCAGCGCATTGACCACTAGGGGCAGTGTTCTGCAACTTCTACCAGCGCAGTGACCACTAGGGGCAGTGTTCTGCAACTTCTACCAGCGCAGAAAGACTGTTGTACATATGTATTCATGTTCTTTAGCCTTGCAGCAGAAAAAATAAACTGCCATAAATATGACTATTGGTTGACATGCCTCAGCACTTATTTGGATATGTCTCTCTGGGAGGAAGGGAAATTTCGCCTTCTGACGAGAAGGTGCAGTCTCAATTCCAACCTCAGGGGCTGTATATGTATAATCGTTGTTGTATATTAATAATAGTTCATGTATACTGGTACATGCTTTTCTTTCAATTTTTTGTTTCACCTGTGGTTGACCAGCTATCAAAACTGTCAGGCCCCGTACACACGACAGAGGAACTCGGCGTGCTTGGCACGTCGAGTTCCTCGTCGAGTTTTGGGATGAAGCCGCCGAGGAGCTCGGCGGGCCGCCTTCTCCCATAGAACAACGCGGACAACGAGAAAATAGAGAACATGTTCTCTATTTTCTCGTCGAGTTCCTCGGCGGCTCCATCGAGCCAAAACTGTACAGACGACAGAGTTTCTCGGCAGAATCCAGGTTTTGACCGAGTTTCTCGGTGAATTCTGCCGAGAAACTCTGTCGTGTGTACGAGGCCTCAGAGAATGGGGCAGAATAGATAGTCAGGAGTGTAAAAAGTTACAATTTTACTCTATAAAAATGCATACATGACAATGTTTAAAATGTTGTACTTTCCTATTTTCTCCCTTCTACTATCCTTTTATATTGTAACGCAGATTCAGGTTTGGTGTTCAGGAGTGAATACTTTCTGTTGGGACACTGAGGACATACAGGTAGATTCAGTAAGAGTTAGGCCGGCTTATCAGTAGATACGCCGACCTAACTCAGAATCTACGCTGACTTATGTTTAAGTGTATTCTCTAACAGAGATACGCTTAAACATATCTAAGATACGATGGCTTGCGCCGTCCTATCTTAGATTGCAATATTTTGGATGGCCGCTAGGTGGCGGTTCCATTGCGGTCGGCGTAGAATATGTAAATGAGGGGATACGCCGATTCACGAACGTACGCCCTGCCGCCGCAGTAGTTTTACGCCGCTTCCGTAAGGCATTAGCAGGCCTAAAGTTATTCCACATATTAGGTGGAATAACAATGTTAAAGTATGGCCGCCGTTCCCGCCGCGAGATTAAATTTTTTTACGTCGTTTGCGTAAGTCGTCCGCGAATCGGGATTTACGTTGTTTACGTCCACGTTGAAATCAATAGGCCCGCGCGGCGTACGTAGCCGCAATGCACACTGGGAAATGTAGGCACCCGGCGCATGCGCACTTTAACCACTTGCCCACCAGGTAAATTCTGGCACTTCTCTCCTTCATGTGAAAATCACAATTTTTTTGCTAGAAAATTAATCAGAACCCCCAAACATTATATATATTTTTTTAGCAGACATCCTAGGGAATAAAATGGCAGTCATTGCAATACTTTTTGTCACACCGTATTTGCGCAGCGGTCTTACAAGCGCACTTTTTTTGGATAAAAATCACTTTTTTGAATTAAAAAATAAGACAACAATACAATTTTTTTATATATTGTGAAAGATAATGTTACGCCGAGTAAAATGATACCCAACATGTCACGCTTAAAAATTGCGCCCGCTCGTGGCATGGCGTCAAACTTTTACCCTTAAAAATCTCGATAGGCGACGTTTAAAAAATTCTACAGGTTGCATTTTTTGAGTTGCAGAGTAGGTCTAGGGCTAGAATTATTGCTCTCACTCTAACGATCGCGGCGATACCTCACTTGTGTGGTTTGAATACCGTTTTCATATGCGGGCGCTACTCGCGTATGCGTTTGCTTCTGCGCACGAGCTCGTCGGGACGGGGCGCTTTAAAAAATTTTTTTTTGGTTTTCTTATTTATTTTTATTTAGTTTTATAATTTTTTACACTGAAAAAAAAAAAAAAAAATTGATCACTTTTATTCCTATTAGACGGAATGTAAACATCCCTTGTAATATAAAAAAGCATGACAGGTCCTCTTAAATATGAGATCTGGGGTCAAAAAGACCTCACATCTCATAATTAGACTTAAATGCAAAAAAAAAAATAAAAAAAAAAAAATGTCATTTTTTCAAATGACAAAAAAAAGAAATGTTTCTTTAAGAGGCTGGGCGGGACTGACGTTTTGACGTCACTTCCGCCCAGCAGAGCTAGGAGGACGGGTGAAGGAGATTTCTCCTTCAGTCTCGTCCCCGCTCAGCTGCCGGACACATCCGATCCCCTCCGCCGCTACCGACGGCTCCGGTAAGCAGCGGAGGGCGCGGGAGAGCGGCGGGAGGGGGGAGCTGGCAGCAGCTGCTGCCGTTATCGAGATATTCAACTTTAAAAAGAGGACGTCTTTTTGACATGGGGCGGTGGTCAAGAGGTTAAAAAAAACGTAAAAAACGTGAGGTCAAGCCTCATTAGCATTAAACACGCCCCCCCAACACATTTGAATTAGGCGCCCTTACGCCCGCCGATTCAGGCTACGCCGACGTAACTAAGCAGGCAAATACATGGGCCCAGATTCAGGTAGATCCGCGCAATATTTGCGTGGGCAAAGGGCAACGATTTTTGCTCTGCGCCCACGCAAATATTTCGATTTGCCCACAATTCACGGAGCAGTAGCTCCGTAAATTTCGCGGGCAATATGCTAAGCAGCCGGGTGCAAGGCTGCCTAATGTAAATGATCCCGCCGGGGGCGGGAATCATTTAAATTAGGCGCGCTCCCGCGCCGAGCGAACAGCGCATGCTCCGTCGGGAAACTTTCCCGACGTGCATTGCGGCAAATGACGTCGCAAGAATGCAGCCTGAGATATGAAGGCATAAGGAGGCTTATGTCTGTCATATCCTAGGCTGCAGTCCGCGTAGCGATGTTTCTGAATCAGGAGCATTCGCTACGCGGGAGCAAAACAGCTATTGCGCCGCGCAACCTATGGTTGCGCGGGCGCAATAGCTTCTTGAATCTGGGCCATTGTGAATTATGTACTTGCCTCGCTAACTTACGGCGGCGTAGCTTAAATTCCTTAAGCTACGCCAACGCAAAGTTACGGAGATCTTACTGAATCTACCCAAGTGTCTATTCAGGTGGGGGAGTGTGTAGCGCCTGTGTACTTTATAATACCGGTGATAGGTAAATTTAGAGGGAGATCAGAGTGTAGTTGAACTCTGATCCACATTGTTAAATGCAAAACAGGGTCTCTGTCTCAGCTTGGCTGTGCTGTAGGCTTATTCTATTGTACTGGGGTGTTCTTCTAACCCCGGTGCTGCAGGTGGCAGCAGTGGAGTCAAGGTTTGGGTGCTCTTCCCAGCAGCCAATCAGGAGGGTTTGACCTCACTGTGCATGCTGGGGAGGGGTATTTATGGGGCAGACGCCATTGGTTCTGGGTCTTCTTCTTCGAGTGTGGCACCCACCTTTAGGGTGACCACATCACGGCGCCCCGGCGTTATGGCCTACCTGGCCAGGGCGTGTGTGCCACGTGGTGTTCCTGGTTTACGGGGGCCATGCTGACCTGGAGCATCTGAACAGCGACGAGGACCCAGTGAGTGACTGGGTTCCAATTCTTGAAGATCCCAAGCTACTGCTGTTCGGTGGGGAGTCAGTCTGAGGACACCGAGGGATTGATCACCTGTCAGTCGGTACCTGGGCGACAAGTTGATGGAGATCCAGACGTAACTCATTTTAAGGAGGATCATCTCCGTAACTACGAATCAGAGAGGGTATGTGGGAGAGACTGTATCCTACAACTGTCCAACTGATACTCCAGCTGTCAGGTCAGTGGGAGGGGCCTGTCCGGGTACACTAAACCCATTCCGGCGGGAGTGGCGCAGAGAAGTGTTACGTTTGGGAACAGGACTGTTTCCTATTATCACGCCTGAATCTGCTGTTCTCCTTTCTTCTTTAACTTTACTTTCCTCACCACAAGTTTACTGTTTTTCCCCGGCTGGGTAATAAAGAGCACAGCAAAGAGCACCTGTCTTGACATTCCTTTACTACTACTAAATGCAATACGCATCATTCACCCCTAGAAATTCGGGGGGAGCCACGAGGTAACACGCCGCCCAAACAACCAGAAGCTCCTCCGGGGGTAATGCTACAGGTGCAATGATCTCCTCTCCAGGGACAGACACCATAGAGGACATGGGATGGGGGCAATGATCTCCTCTCCAGGGACAGACACCATAGAGGACATGGGATGGGTGCAATGATCTCCTCTCCAGGGACAGACACCATAGAGGACATGGGATGGGGCAATGATCTCCTCTCCAGGGACAGACACCATAGAGGACATGGGATGGGGGCAATGATCTCCTCTCCAGGGACAGACAGTGGAGGACATGGGATGGGAGCAATGATCTCCTCTCCAGGGACAGACACCATAGAGGACATGGGATGGGTGCAATGATCTCCTCTCCAGGGACAGACACCATAGAGGACATGGGATGGGGGCAATGATCTCCTCTCCAGGGACAGACACCATAGAGGACATGGGATGGGAGCAATGATCTCCTCTCCAGGGACAGACACCAGTGGAGGACATGGGATGGGGGCAATGATCTCCTCTCCAGGGACAGACACCAGTGGAGGACATGGGATGGGGGCAATGATCTCCTCTCCAGGGACAGACACCATAGAGGACATGGGATGGGTGCAATGATCTCCTCTCCAGGGACAGACACCAGTGGAGGACATGGGATGGGGGCAATGATCTCCTCTCCAGGGACAGACAGTGGAGGACATGGGATGGGGGCAATGATCTCCTCTCCAGGGACAGACACCATTGGAGACATGGGATGGGTGCAATGATCTCCTCTCCATGAACAGACACCATAGAGGACATGGGATGGGGGCAATGATCTCCTCTCCAGGGACAGACACCATAGAGGACATGGGATGGGGGCAATGATCTCCTCTCCAGGGACATACAGTGGAGGACATGGGATGGGGCAATGATCTCCTCTCCAGGGACAGACACCAGTGGAGGACATGGGATGGGGGCAATGATCTCCTCTCCAGGGACAGACACCATAGAGGACATGGGATGGGGGCAATGATCTCCTCTCCAGGGACAGACACCATAGAGGACATGGGATGGGTGCAATGATCTCCTCTCCAGGGACAGACACCATAGAGGACATGGGATGGGTGCAATGATCTCCTCTCCAGGGACAGACACCAGTGGAGGACATGGGATGGGGGCAATGATCTCCTCTCCAGGGACAGACAGTGGAGGACATGGGATGGGGGCAATGATCTCCTCTCCAGGGACAGACACCATTGGAGACATGGGATGGGTGCAATGATCTCCTCTCCATGGACAGACACCATAGAGGACATGGGATGGGGGCAATGATCTCCTCTCCAGGGACAGACACCATAGAGGACATGGGATGGGGGCAATGATCTCCTCTCCAGGGACAGACAGTGGAGGACATGGGATGGGGCAATGATCTCCTCTCCAGGGACAGACACCAGTGGAGGACATGGGATGGGGCAATGATCTCCTCTCCAGGGACAGACACCAGTGGAGGACATGGGATGGGGGCAATGATCTCCTCTCCAGGGACAGACACCAGTGGAGGACATGGGATGGGTGCAATGATCTCCTCTCCAGGGACAGACACCATAGAGGACATGGGATGGGGGCAATGATCTCCTCTCCAGGGACAGACACCATAGAGGACATGGGATGGGGGCAATGATCTCCTCTCCAGGGACAGACACCATAGAGGACATGGGATGGGTGCAATGATCTCCTCTCCAGAGACAGACACCAGTGGAGGACATGGGATGGGTGCAATGATCTCCTCTCCAGAGACAGACACCAGTGGAGGACATGGGATGGGGGCAATGATCTCCTCTCCAGAGACAGACACCAGTGGAGGACATGGGATGGGGGCAATGATCTCCTCTCCAGGGACAGACACCATAGAGGACATGGGATGGGTACAATGATCTCCTCTCCAGAGACAGACACCAGTGGAGGACATGGGATGGGGGCAATGATCTCCTCTCCAGAGACAGACACCAGTGGAGGACATGGGATGGGTGCAATGATCTCCTCTCCAGGGACAGACACCATTGGGGACATGGGATGGGGGCAATGATCTCCTCTCCAGGGACAGACACCATAGAGGACATGGGATGGGGGCAATGATCTCCTCTCCAGGGACAGACACCATAGAGGACATGGGATGGGGGCAATGATCTCCTCTCCAGGGACAGACACCATAGAGGACATGGGATGGGGGCAATGAGGAGTCATTGGATATCTGAAATTAGACGGGATGATAAACAGGAGCACAAATGGAACTCCGGAGGTCCCATCAGTCATGAAGAGCCCCCGACCTTCTCTACACCGAGATATTTCCTCATCTATAACTGGAATTTGTAGAATATACAATACATTACATACCGTCTAAAATATGTCTCCATTCATAATCTTCAGAAGAGACGTTCAGGACAGATATGGGAAGACCTGAAAGGAGAAAATCATTTAGAATTCCGTCCATCTCAGGATTTATATTTCTATACAAAATCTACAATTTATGTTTTCATTTTAATGACCTTCCATAATATGCAGAATAAAAACAAATCTCCATGTTATAATTATCGGGCCGGTGTTTGTAAGAAGGAGAAAAGTCAGAATGTGAGCGACCAATCAGCACCGTCCTCTCACCCAATAACATCAGAAATCTGAAATACAACTGACCCCAGAGGAATGACCCAGAACCCTTCCAGGGGCAAATCATTCCTCTACAACCTCTGTGATGGAAGGTCACCCCCCATCTCATTGTCCTCTGTGGTGAGTGAGGACATGATATCACCCTACAATACTGAAATGGGGGTACTCACCCTCCGTCTCATTGTCCTCTATGGAGAGTGAGGAGGACACACAATACATGATATCACCCTACAATACTGAAATGGGGGTACTCACCCTCCATCTCATTGTCCTCTATGGAGAGTGAGGAGGACACACAATACATGATATCACCCTACAATACTGAAATGGGGGTACTCACCCTCCGTCTCATTGTCCTCTATGGAAAGTGAGGAGGACACACACAATACATGATATCACCCTACAATACTGAAATGGGGGTACTCACCCTCCATCTCATTGTCCTCTATGGAGAGTGAGGAGGACACACAATACATGATATCACCCTACAATACTGAAATGGGGGTACTCACCCTCCGTCTCATTGTCCTCTATGGAGAGTAAGGAGAACACACACAATACATGAGATCACCCTACAATACTGAAATGGGGGTACTCACCCTCCGTCTCATTGTCCTCTATGGAGAGTGAGGAGGACACACAATACATGATATCACCCTACAATACTGAAATGGGGGTACTCACCCTCCGTCTCATTGTCCTCTATGGAGAGTGAGGAGGACACACAATACATGATATCACCCTACAATACTGAAATTGGGGTACTCACCCTCCATCTCATTGTCCTCTATGGAGAGTGAGGAGGACACACAATACATGATATCACCCTACAATACTGAAATGGGGGTACTCACCCTCCATCTCATTGTCCTCTATGGAGAGTGAGGAGGACACACACAATACATGATATCACCCTACAATACTGAAATGGGGGTACTCACTGTGATGGACTTTTTACCTATATGCTTCAGTTTAATCCTCCCTGCTTGTTTAAGGCTGTTAATTGTATTTACTCTTCTGCAGCCAGCCCTGTTTCAAATGTTAATTGTTCTAGCCCTGTGTTTACTGGTTACTGTGATTAGATAAGTGGCTCATGTTAATTATGCTGATTGCTTCATTGTGGTAATTATCTCTCTATATGCGGTGCCGAACCGGCTAGATACTGAGTAGTTCAAAGAAATATCTTTATTTCAAGGGAGCTGTATTGAAGACCCCCCACTGTGTGAGGGGGGGGGCGGAGATTTGTCATTGTAACAGTTGTAACCACATATAAGCTCTGGTTTCTTACGATTAAAACTCTGTGTTGTTCAAGCAGTAAGCTGGTCTCATGTGTGGCTTTCTGGGCGATTCCAGGGATATCCCTCCTCGTGGAATATTGGGGTGATTTTCGTTATGGGAAGAAGGGAACGTTGACGGGGATATCATACCGATACCGTCACACTCACCCTCCATCTCATTGTCCTCTTGGGAGAGTGAGGAGGACACACAATACATGATATCACCCTACAATACTGAAATGGGGGTACTCACCCTCCGTCTCATTGTCCTCTATGGAGAGAGAGAGGAGGACACACACAATACATGATATCACCCTACAATACTGAAATGGGGGTACTCACCCTCCATCTCATTGTCCTCTATGGAGAGTGAGGAGGACACACAATACATGATATCACCCTACAATACTGAAATGGGGGTACTCACCCTCCATCTCATTGTCCTCTATGGAGAGTGAGGAGGACACACACAATACATGATATCACCCTACAATACTGAAATGGGGGTACTCACCCTCCGTCTCATTGTCCTCTATGGAGAGTGAGGAGGACACACAATACAGGATATCACCCTACAATACTGAAATGGGGGTACTCACCCTCCATCTCATTGTCCTCTATGGAGAGTGAGGAGGACACACACAATACATGATATCACCCTACAATACAGAAATGGGGGTACTCACCCTCCATCTCATTGTCCTCTATGGAGAGTGAGGAGGACACACAATACATGATATCACCCTACAATACTGAAATGGGGGTACTCACCCTCCATCTCATTGTCCTCTATGGAGAGCGAGGACACACACAATACATGATATCACCCTACAATACTGAAATGGGGGTACTCACCCTCCGTCTCATTGTCCTCTATGGAGAGAGAGAGGAGGACACACACAATACATGATATCACCCTACAATACTGAAATGGGGGTACTCACCCTCTGTCTCATTGTCCTCTATGGAGAGAGAGAGGAGGACACACACAATACATGATATCACCCTACAATACTGAAATGGGGGTACTCACCCTCCATCTCATTGTCCTCTATGGAGAGAGAGGTGGACACACAATACATGATATCACCCTACAATACTGAAATGGGGGTACTCACCCTCCGTCTCATTGTCCTCTATGGAGAGTGAGGAGGACACACAATACATGATATCACCCTACAATACTGAAATGGGGGTACTCACCCTCCATCTCATTGTCCTCTATGGAGAGTGAGAGGAGGACACACAATACATGATATCACCCTACAATACTGAAATGGGGGTACTCACCCTCCATCTCATTGTCCTCTATGGAGAGTGAGGAGGACACACAATACATGATATCACTCTACAATACTGAAATGGGGGTACTCACCCTCCGTCTCATTGTCCTCTATGGAGAGTGAGGAGGACACACAATACATGATATCACCCTACAATACTGAAATGGGGGTACTCACCCTCCATCTCATTGTCCTCTATGGAGAGAGAGGAGGACACACACAATACATGATATCACCCTACAATACTGAAATGGGGGTACTCACCCTCCGTCTCATTGTCCTCTATGGAGAGTGAGGAGGACACACAATACATGATATCACCCTACAATAATGAAATTGGGGTACTCACCCTCCGTCTCATTGTCCTCTATGGAGAGCGAGGACACACAATACATGATATCACCCTACAATACTGAAATGGGGGTACTCACCCTCCATCTCATTGTCCTCTATGGAGAGAGAGGAGGACACACACAATACATGATATCACCCTACAATACTGAAATGGGGGTACTCACCCTCCGTCTCATTGTCCTCTATGGAGAGTGAGGAGGACACACAATACATGATATCACCCTACAATAATGAAATTGGGGTACTCACCCTCCATCTCATTGTCCTCTATGGAGAGTGAGGAGGACACACACAATACATGATATCACCCTACAATACTGAAATGGGGGTACTCACCCTCCGTCTCATTGTCCTCTATGGAGAGAGAGGAGGACACACACAGAAGGATGAGAGGCAGACGGAGCTCCATCTCTGCGCAGTGAAATCACCAAGAATAGTGGAGAATCTTCTCTGTAGATGACGGGTTGGGTCCTTTATCTGAGTTGGAGGAGATGGCAGTTGAGATTATCTAAGCACAGATTTGGTGATCTTCGGAAACATGATTTCCATATATGATAGCCAGCAGCTTTAAGCCAACTTGAAGCTGCAATAAATACCATTGTTATATAGACATAAGGGCCCGGAGCCCAGGCACCCTGTGCATGTCACGGTGGACAACGTCTTAGAATCCAGGTTCATATAAAAAAATATAATCTACAGAAACCGCTTTACTAAAACTCACTAATGATTTACTAACTGCTAAAACCAACGGCCACTACTCCACAATCCTACTACTGGGCCTCTCTGCGGCCTTTGATGCTGTTGACCACCCGCTCCTTCTCAATAAACTCCATTCCCTTGGCCTCCAACATTCCGCTCTATCCTGGTTCTTCTCCTACCTATCACAGCGCTCCTTCAGTGTTACCTACAACTAGGTCTCCTCCTCTCCATTTCCTCTTTCTGTGGGGGTCCCCCGAGGTTCTGTTCTTGGACCCCTTCTATTCTCTACCTACACCTCCTCCCTTGGTCACTTGATAACCGCCCACGGCTTCCAATTCCATCTCTACTCTGATAGCACTCAAATCTGTCTGTCTACTCCTCACTTTACTCCTTCAGTCTCCTCTCGCATTTCTAACTTACTGACATCTCAGCATGGATGTCCCACCACTTCCTTAAACGAAATCTCTCTAAAACCGAGCTGGTAATATTCCCCCCCACCCGTGCCCCCTCCATGACTTTTCCATCAATAATGGAACCATAAATCCCTCTATTCATGCCAGGGTACTCGGTCTAATTCTGAACTCTGACCCTTCCTTTTAACCCCACATCCAATAGCTGCCCAAGACTTGTAGACTTCACCACCGTAACATCTCTAAAATTCGCCCCTTTAAACAAATAATTCCACCAAACTCCTCATTCACTCCCTCGTTATCTCTCACCATGACTTTTACAACTCTCTTCCCATTGGCCTACCACTCCATAGGCCCCTCCCCTCTTCAGTCTATCATGAATGCTGCTGCCAGGCTTATCTACCTTACCAACCCCTCAGCGTCTGCCAACCCTCACTGCCAATCCTTACAAAAACCAGACATCACCAAACTGTTATGTTCATCTCACCATGCCAGCATGACTGACTAGAGCCCAGTCTGCCTCGATCTTTTATTAAATCCCCACAGGAAGTGATGTCACCATCACAAAAAGAAGTTAACAGGAAGTGATGTCACAGCATGTCACCTTCACATAGGAAGATGACCATATAAGGATCTGACCACAGGATAACCCTTCCATCAGGGTCATTTAAATACATACAACAACATTATTATTATTATTTGATTTGTCAAATTTGGCTCTCGCCAAATCTGGATTGTCCTGTGGGTCAGTCTGTGCCCCCCAGAGATGCGGTCTCATCTCTGGGTGGCAGGTGGCGCCAGAGGGGGTCCAGGCGGAGCCGCTTCTTCTCAGCAGCCAATTAGAGGAGTTTTTCCTCACGGGGCATGTTGGGGAGGGGTATTTCTGTGGCGGAGGCCGTTGTTTGGGGTTCTTCACGGGTTCCTGGTTCCAGGTGCGGCACCCACCTTTAGAGTGTGCGCACATCACAGGCCCCGCCACTATGGCCTACCAGGCCGGGGTCATGTACTAAGCGGAGTTCCTGACTCTGGGCTCTCATAGCCCGGAGCAACTGATGCTGCCAGGGGACCCCAGTGACTTACTGGGTTCCCATACCTATTGAGAAGATCCCAAGCTGGGTGCTGTTCGGTGGGGGATCGGTCTGAGGAGAACACGGAAACCCAAACCGTCCTCTCCGCTCCTCTCAATCTCCCTTGTCTCCTCCTCCAATGCTCTGCCCCGAGCTACATCACCAATCATGTGTCCAAATATCACCCAACCCGTCCTCTCCGCTCCTCTCAATCTCCCTTGTCTCCTCCTCCAATGCTCTGCCCCGAGCTACATCACCAATCATGTGTCCAAATATCACCCAACCCGTCCTCTCCGCTCCTCTCAATCTCCCTTGTCTCCTACTCCAATGCTCTGTCCCGAGCTACATTACCAATCATGTCTCCAAATATCACCCAACCCACCCTCTCCGCTCCTCTCAATCTCCCTTGTCTCCTCCTCCAATGCTCTGCCCCAAGCTACATCACCAATCATGTCTCCAAATATCACCCAAACCGTCCTCTCCATCTCCCTTGTCTCCTCCTCCAATGCTTTGTCAGGACCTGGGCTTGAACCTGGGACCTCTTCAGACAAGTTCGGAGCTGTAAGGAAATGGAGGCGGAGGACAACATGACAGGGTGTAGGGAACTTAAGTGAAGAAGGGGTTAAGAGTTATGGGGGTGGCTAAGGGTGCTGAGAAATTATCCGATTGGAGGAGGTGAGAAGGTGGGAGGAGTGGCTGGATAACTAGGTGAAGGAGGAGGAGGGGCAGCGTCAGTCTGGAGGAAGAAGCAAGGAGAGAAAGTCTGTTTGGGTCAGCGTCGTCCAGGTCATCTGTGGAGTGTTAGAGAGCGAGGGTGAGATGTCTGAGGTAGCCAGCTTGTTAGCGCAGCTTCAGGCTGCGGCGGAGGTCCACGGCGCGGACTGGCTACAAAGCCAGATCACCGCCACTCTGCGGGGGGTTCAGCAGGCCCCGGTCGGCACGAGGCCTGCATCCACGCGCACGAGGCGGTCTATCCCGCGGAGCGCTTCAGCCCCGATAACACCCCCAGGTCCCAGCGTTGGGTGCGGAGCCCCAGTAGGCCCCCGTCGGGCCCCCCCGCGAAACACACACAGACTTCAGCTGCACGTGCGGGGGGCGGGAAGCGCGCAGCGCGGGGAGGCTTCTCGAGTGTCCAGGCCTAATTCCCCTGTGCTGGTGCGGGCCCAGGTACACGCGGCTGCCCCTGTTGGCGATGTTCCGGTCGGGGGGGCGGCCCGGCGAGGGAAGGATCCTCCAACAGGCACCGGCCTTTCTCGCAGCGCAGGCGGTGGCCTCTCACGTGGTGGGGAAGGGACTAAAGAGGGTGAGAGATCGACACCAGGCCATTCGCGTCAGTCGGGAGGTCCCGCCTCCAGGCCCCGATCGGAGCCTGGAAGGGTAGGCCGGAGGGGCAGTGGAGCTCAGGCTGCGGCTGCAGTGCTGAGGGACGAACTGATCGAGGAGTTCAGCAGCGATGGAGACGAGAGCCCTCGGGGGGTGGTTGCTCCCATACCTGTCACATTGCCAGCTGTGTCCAGCGGTCGAGGAGAGAGATCGGAGGTGCGTCATCGACCACACGGGCAGGCGGCATCGGGATCCAGTAGCAGTGAAGAGGGGGAGCTGCCGGAGGACCCTGCGGAGGATGGACGGTCGACGAACGCTTCGGCTGGAGGACCTTCACGGCCGCGCCGAACTGGTAAGACAACATCTCTGTTGCGGGGGGTAGGGAGGGGGTGAGTGCGCAGGACATTAGTGGGGGGGTTGCGGTCCTTAGTCCCTCGGGGGAGGGGGGGTGTGGGATGCCTTACGGGAATTGTTGCGTAGGTTAGATGGGAATGCTCCTCAGGTTCCGGGCCCACTGGGTCCATGGGTCCCCCCGGTTCCGGCCAGTCCCCCCGTGTTGCCTGCCCCTGCCGTTCAGGCGCTGCCATTGGCAGTTGTTACCCCCCCTGCGCAGACATCTCCGGCGACGGGCGTGGCAGGGACGCAGATGGACAAGGACGGCGTGGGAGCGGCGGCGGAGCGTAAGGACAAGGACAAGGACGGTGAGAGGGTGTGCCTTAATGATGCGGCTAGGGGGGAGGTTTACATTTGCTTTGAAGGGCCGTTGGGTGCCCATCTGAAGCCGGAGGTGAGGGAAAAAATACAGAAGGATGAGTTTGTGGAAATTTTTTCCCTGCTCCCGTTGGAGAAATTTAATCTCGATCGGGTGAAGCCGGACGAGAGCAAAAAGGATGAGGAGGAGAAACGCAGGTACAGGCTTATTCCGCGGACATTTACAAATTGGCTCCAAGCGTTTGCGATTCTGGCTAGTGTGATCGGGGAAAAGGCCCCCGAGAACTGCTCAGCTTTGTTTTGTTACCTTGATGCTATTCACGAAGCGCATAGGGTATATGGGGGTTTGGCATGGTTGAGGTACGATGAGCAATTCCGTCAACGGAAGGCAGTTCGTCCCTCCATTCGTTGGGACCATAAGGACATCAGCCTGTGGATGAGGTTGATGACCTCGACCAGGGCTGCGGGCCAGTCTTTTCCTGGGGGGGCCGGCGGCGCTTCCTCCGCGGGATCGCCGGCCCTTAAAAAGAAAGGGGTGTGTTGGCAATTCAATGACGGAACCTGCCGGTTCGGAGGATCGTGCCGATTCAAACATGAATGCTCGGGGTGTGGTGGGTCGCACGCCTTCAATAAGTGTTTTAAACAGGGAAAGGGGCGGTCCGGAGAAGGCGCTGGAAAAGGGAACGACGCCGGTGAGACTGGAAAGGATGCTGCCTTTTCTAAGTAAGTATCCGGATCGGGCGGCGGCGCGGTTGCTGGAGATGGGGTTCAGGGAGGGTTTTGTGATTCCAAGTTCGCTGGCGGAGGTTCCACCGGTGGCGGACAATTTGCGGTCGGCTCTGGGACATCCAGGGGTAGTGTCGGCCAAGCTGGCCAAGGAGGTGGCGCTCGGCCGGATGGCCGGCCCGTTCCAGGTGCCACCATTGGGGGGTCTGGTGACCTCCCCTTTGGGGGTAGTTCCTAAAAAAGAGGCGGGTCAATTTAGGATGATTCATCATCTGTCCCACCCTAAAGGCGGGTCGGTGAACGATGGTATTGATCCGCAGAGTTGCGCGGTTACCTATACATCGTTTGATGCGGCGGTGGCTTGGGTTAGGAAGTACGGAAAGGGGGCCTTGATGGCTAAGACGGACGTGGAAGCTGCGTTCAGGCTTTTACCGGTGCACCCTAAGAGTTTGCGTTTGTTGGGGTGCCATTGGCAAGGGGAGTATTTTGTTGACCGTTGCCTGCCAATGGGTTGTTCCATATCTTGCGCTTTGTTTGAGACTTTTAGCTCATTTTTCGAATGGGCTGTCAGGGAGGTAGCGGGGGTAAATTCCGTCATCCACTATTTGGATGACTTCCTGTGCATAGGCCCCCCGGAGTCCCGTTGTTGCGGGGTATTGTTGGGCACGGTACAGTATTTGGCGGAGCGATTCGGCATCCCCTTGGCGCCGGACAAGACGGAGGGCCCTGCGTCTGAGCTGGTGTTCTTGGGGATCACTATTGATTCGGTAGCAATGGAATGTAGGTTGCCGGAGACAAAAGTGGTGGCGCTGCGGGCGGAGGTCAGTGCTGCCCAGGACAAGAGGAAGATTCGATTGAAGGAACTCCAATCATTGTTGGGGAAGTTAAATTTCACCTGTCGGATTATTCCGATGGGCCGCATTTTCAGCCGATGGCTTTCGGCTGCCACGGCGGGGGTTCGGGTGCCGAACCACTTTGTGCGCCTGACCAATGAGTTGAGGGACAACTTGCGGGTCTGGGGCACGTTCCTGGACTCTTTCAATGGTCGCTCGATGTGGCAGACGGGGCCGGTCAGCAATGCTGACTTGGCCCTGTTTACTGATGCAGCGGGGTCTGTGGGATATAGGGCGTATTGTCAGGGGCGGTGGAGCGCGGAGCCCTGGCCAGAGTCCTGGAAGGAAGCCGGTTTCCTCCGGAACTTGGTGCTGCTGGAGTTATTTCCCATTGTGGTGGCGGTGGAATTGTGGGGGGAGTCCTTCAGGAATAGGAAGGTGCGCTTCAATTGCGATAACATGGGGGTGGTGTGGGCTATTAACAGCATATCGGCGTCCTCGCCCCCCGTGATTAGGCTGCTGCGGTACTTGGTGCTTCAATGTCTTAGAGTAAATGCCTTGATCT
Organism: Rana temporaria; assembly: GCF_905171775.1. NCBI lineage: Eukaryota > Metazoa > Chordata > Amphibia > Anura > Ranidae > Rana > Rana temporaria. The sequence goes on along the minus strand of NC_053489.1, from coordinate 689,307,167 downwards.
ATGCGGTACATATTCCTGGGGTGGATAACAGATTGGCGGATGCTTTATCTCGTTTCCAGTGGGAGGAATTTCGGATCCTGGCGCCGGGGGCGGAGGGGCAGGGGGAGCCCTGCCCACAGAAGTTGTGGGACATTGCACTGGAGTCGCCGCAGGATTGATTCGGCAGTCGCTCAGCGAGGGAACGTGGAGAGCTTACTCTAAGGTGTGGCAGGAATGGTCCGCACTGAGGGAGGAGGTAGGAGGGTCGGAGGATCCGGAAGACATGCAGGCGTTGGTATTGTTTTTTGTGTGTAGCAATTACGAGCGAGGAACCTCGGGGGGCGCCATGAGCAAGAAAATGGCAGCGTTGGCCTTTTTATTCCAAATGGCGGGCTTCAGGGATTTTACAAAATCCTTTGTGGTACGCCGAGTGTTAAAGGGGTATAGGAAGGGCGGTTCGGCACGGGATTCTAGACGCCCGGTGTCGTTCGCGGTGTTGGATACGGTATTGGGAAAGTTGGAGACAGAGTGTACATCGTCCTATGAACAGATACTTTTTCGGGCCGTCTTTGTGCTGGCATTTTTTGGGGCGTTCAGGGTGGGAGAATTAGTTTCCCCCTCCAAGTCGGTGGGGGGGGGGTCTGCAATTGCGGGACGTTAGGTGCCTGGACGAATCGGTAGTGCTCTGGCTCAGGCGCTCGAAGACGGATCAGCAGGGTAGGGGCATGAAAGTAGAGCTATTCCAGGGGAACTGCCCGTTGACATGCCCGGTGGCGGTGGTAGGACAATTCTTGGGCATTCGACCGCAAGGGGGGGATGCTTTGTTCATTCATCAGAAAGGGGAGTATCTGTCGAGATTCCAATTTACGACAGTTTTCCGTAAATGTTTGAAGGCAGGGGGCTTGGTCCCGGAGGAATATTCAGCTCATTCGTTCCGCATAGGGGCATCGACAGAGGCGGCGAGGGGTGGGTTGCCTGCAGATTCTGTAAAGCGGATTGGCAGATGGGAGTCTAACAGATACAAACTGTATGTGCGTCCTCATTTGCTATGAATATGAAGTGTGCTGGGTTTTAAAAATTGACTGTTGAGATGTGGGGGGGGGTGGGGATTTATTCTGCTGGGTATTGTCTTTTCATTTTGTGTCTTTACAGATCCCCAAGGTTGTCTGATTTGGATCCTGGGACATTCCTATGTGTTCTGGGGGGCGAGAAGGGCGGATGTCAAGCCCGGGGGGAGGCAGCTGGGTGTGCCTAGAGAGGGTGGATTGGTATTAGGGGGCTCATGTGGCAGAAGGTAGTGCCGGAGGTTCACAGGGGGGCCAGCTTATATCGGGTCCCGGACATTTTAGTGATCCATGCAGGCGGGAATGACTTGGGCATCCGGCCGAGGCGCCAGGTGATTAAGGACATCCAATGGGACATACGCCGCCTGCGGGCCTCTTTCCCTGACCTGATCATCGTTTGGTCAGATATTGTGGCTCGCATGGCCTGGAGGGAGGCTAGGTCGCTAGAACGGTTGGACAAGGCCCGGATAAAAGTGAATAGAGAGGTGGGCAGGTTTGTGGTTCAACAAGGCGGGATAGCGGTTCGCCATTCGGAGTTGGAAGTTGAGACTTGGAGGTATTTGAGAGGGGACGGGGTGCATCTCAACCCGATCGGGATCGATCTTTGGGCTCTGGGACTGGAGGAGGGCATCAGGAGGGCTTTCTTGGTGTGGCGGCAGGCCCAAGTGTGAGGTGGTCCCACTTGTGCCGCGGTGGCGGTGGGTTCCCTTGAAGTTTTGTCGAAATAGTCGGTGGTTCGGTAAAACGGTGGGGGGCATAGTTGCAGGGATAGTGTCTGCCTTGGTGGTCTGGTGTCAGTCTGGACCACCAGGGGAGAAGTGGGTGGGTCTGTGGTCAGCTAGGGTCCTCGAGGCGGTGGTTGCGACTGGGGACATGTTGCTAGCTACGATGGTACCACAGGCCCAAAAAGAGTGATCAGGGGTTGTCAGGGGGTCTGACAACCAAGGTATGGTTAAAAGGTTTAATAAATAGTAATATGTTAAAGATTTAAAGTTGGGTGATATATATATATATAATTGTGTATATATATATATATATATATATATATATATATATATATATATATATATATATATATATATATATATATATTCAGTTATTTTGTATTTTGTTAATAAAGGCCTGTCAGGACATTTTAATCCAGCAGGTGTCAGTGTGGTTATTGGGAAGGTTACAGGGGTAAGGGGTAGATGCTTGTATTGTTTGGTGCAGTAAGTTATCCGGCTGCCCTAGTCATGTGTCCGGCATTAACTCTTCCCATTGAGCTGTCGGGGATGCCGGACATTCCCTGTCTGATCTGCTAGATAAACCTACCTGATCCATTAGACTGCTCTGCTTGGTGTCTTGATTGCCTTGAACCCCTAGCTCCTCCCATGAACTTCCTATATAAGCCTTGTCTCTGCACTTCCTCCTTGTCAGGTTATTGTGCCTTCCCAGCCAGTGCCTTGCTATTTGTCTGCTCTGCTGCCATTTGTACCTGCAACCCCCCGTGTTTGACCCTCAGCCTGTCCCTGGACTACTCATCTGCCTGATCCCAATCTGCAACCCCCCGTGTTTGACCCTCAGCCTGTCCCTGGACTACTCATCTGCCTGATCCCAATCTGCAACCCCCCGTGTTTGACCCTCAGCCTGTCCCTGGACTACTCATCTGCCTGATCCCAATCTGCAACCCCCCGTGTTTGACCCTCAGCCTGTCCCTGGACTACTCATCTGCCTGATCCCAATCTGCAACCCCCCGTGTTTGACCCTCGGCCTGTTCTTTGACTACATTTCTGTTTGATCCCAACCTGCAGCCACTCGTGATTAATCCCTTGGCTTGTTTACTGACCATGCTGCTGTTTCATCCTTGTCTGCTTATCTGTTACTGTACCCCGGTTTGCTCACACCCTGGTGGGGCAATCCTGAGGACCGCGACCTGGTGCTAACACGCAGCAAAATCCATCCCCACCATCAGGAGCTCTGGTGAACACCGGTTAGCGCTTAGACTTCCGCACCTCAGGTGAGCCTGTGTCATCTGCCAGAAGTGACTGTCTGTATACCTGTCATCATGCTATAGCTACTGGCCATTGAGCCTGACGCCTGATTGTGACATGCTCGTTTCCAGGACTTCTTCAGAGCCTCTCCCATCCTATGGAACTCTCTATCTCAGTCTGTCCGGCTATCTCCTACTCTGGCTGCCTTTAGGCAATCCCTGATAATTCTTCTCATCAGGGAAGCCTATCCCACCTCCAACTAATCGTTTATCACTTCCATCAGCTCATTCCCCACAGTTATAATCTTGTGTACCTCCTGCCCCACCCTCCTCCCCCTGAAAGGTGCCAAATGTGACACTGGAGGGGGGGGGGGGGGCATCCAAAAAGCGGAGGTTCACTTTTTGTGTGAACCTCCGCTCTAACTGGGAGACAGCTAGGCGAATGTATGTGCTGTCTGCTGAACAGAGGCTGTGATCGTTTGGTGGAGTCTGCTCAGTGTGCTCTGGTGCTGCTCATGCTGTCTTCAGAGGTTTCGCACTGGTCTAGTGGCCATGGAATGTACTGGGCAGTGGGTGGAACCCATGCAGATGAGAGCATGAATGTCCATGCAGCCCTGGCCAATTAGAAGGGGATGTGCCCTAGTGCATGCTGGGTGACCGTATATATATTTGATGAGCACATGGGCTCTGGGTCTTCCTCTACAGAGAGAGGTCCAAGCGGGAAGAGGGCTGCTGCCCCTCCTCAGTGCAGGCTGCCATGTTTCGCCTCAGGTGGGTGACCCGAGGGCTTGAAACATTGAAGCTGCAACCCATGGAGGGCTGACTGAAGAATAAGGTGACCAGATTTTTTAAATGAAATCCGGGGACATTTTTTTATTGGCAAATGGTAATCTATTTTATAAGCATATTATCCTCAAATGATATATGTAGTGTATGTGTTTATGGAATGATTGTATGATATGTTATTTCTCTCATTTCGTCCATAAATAAAGATAAAAAAAGATACTGCTTAGAATGTTTTGAGATATGACTACCAAATGCGATGAAGATAAGACAGAGAAAAAACAGAGGGCCAGATTCTCGTAGTTTTCCCGCGGCTGTAGCGTAAGCTATTTACACTACGCTGCCGCAACTTACTGGAGCAAGTGCCGTATTCTCCAAGCACTTGCTCCGTAGTTTGCGGTGGCGTAGTGTAAAAGGCCCGGAGTATCCCCGCGTAATTCAAAGGGGGCGGCTTATATTTAAATTAAGCGCGCCCCCGTGCCGATCGAACTGCGCATGCGCCGGGCTAAAAATAGCCCAGTGTGCATGCTCCAGTTCTCGATGGAAAACGTCAATGACGCCGACGTGTGCGTCATTGACGTAAAGTCGTATTCAAGAACGACTTACGAAAACTACGTACCCGACGGGAAAAGACGACGCGGACCCGACGCCATACTTAACATGGCATACGTGGGACTGGTGTAAGGTTACCCCTCATATAGCAGGGGTAATCTTACGCTTACGCAAACGACGTAAGCGACGGTTACGCGACGCGATTTTGTTCCGGAATCGGCGTATCAGGCTCATTTGCATAGACAAATGAGACCTTAACGTAAACGCCACCTAGCGGCCGGCGGCGAATTACATTTAAGATCCGACAGTGTAAGTCACTCACACCTGTCGGATCTTGGCCGTATCTATGCAAAAACGATTCTAGGAATCACTCGCATAGATACACGGGTCAAAAAACAGAGATACGACGGAGTTTCCTGAGATACTCCGTTGTAACTCTTCTGAGAATATTGCCCAGAGTGCAGAGTTCAGGAGTGCACTACATAAAGAATGCAGGGCTCAGCTGTGCCAATCTATGCAGCCTCACCTATGCCCAGCAATGCAGCCTTACCAGTGCCCAGCAATGCAGCCTCACCTATGCCCAGCAATGCAGCCCTACCAGTGCCCAGCAATGCAGAATGTGCTAATGTTAAATTGTGACTGTGTGGAGTGTATGGCAGTAGGTGGTATGTACAGGAGAGGGGCGTAGAGTGTATGGTGGTGGGTGGTATGTACAGGAGAGGGGCGTAGAGTGTATGGTGGTGGGTGGTATGTACAGGAGAGGGGCGTAGAGTGTATGGTGGTGGGTAATATGTGCAGGAGAGGAGTGCATGGCGGTGGGTAGTATGTGCAGGAGAGGAGTGTGGAGTGTTACAGGAGGGGAGCAGCGGGACAGGAGGGGGCAGTGGGACAGGAGGGGAGCAGCGGGACAGGAGGGGAGCAGCGGGACAGGAGGGGGCAGTGGGACAGGAGGGGAGCAGCGAGACAGGGGGAAGCAGCGGGACAGGAGGGGAGCAGCGGGACAGGAGGGGGCAGCGGGACAGGAGGGGAGCAGTGGGACAGGAGGGGGCAGCAAGACAGGAGGGGGGAAGCGAGACAGGAAGGGGGCAGCGAGACAGGAGGGGGGAGGGGGCAGCGAGACAGGTGGGGGGCAGCGAGACAGGAGGGGGTCAGCGAGACAGGAGGGGAGCAGCGGGACAGGAGGGGAGCAGCGGGACAGGAGGGGAGCAGCAGGACAGGAGGGGGGCAGCGAGACAGGAGGGGAGCAGCGGGACAGGAGGGGAGCAGCAGGACAGGAGGGGAGCAGCGGGACAGGAGGGGGGCAGCGAGACAGGAAGGGGGCAGTGAGACAGGAGGGTGGCAGCGGGACAGAAGGGGAGCAGCGGGACAGGAGGGGAGCAGCGGGACAAGAGGGGGGCAGCGAGACAGGAGGGGGGCAGCGGGACAGGAGGGGGCAGCGAGACAGGAGGGGGGCAGCGAGACAGGAGGGGGCAGCGGGACAGGGGGGGCAGCGAGACAGGAGGGGGGCAGCGAGACAGGAGGGGGGCAGTGAGACAGGAGGGTGGCAGCGGGACAGAAGGGGAGCAGCGGGACAGGAGGGGGGTAGTGTTACAGGAGGGGAACAGCGGACAGGAGAGAATGTGCTAGACTGCATGATAGTGACAGGACATTTAGTAGAAATAGAAGTAAACTGGGGTGGAAAGGGTGTCATACAGATGGGGGGGTGGAATGCCCAGAGCTGAGACAAGAGGCTGCAGAATGTGTGTAGTGCAGATATATGAAGAAGACAGAAAATAAAACAGGAGGATCGGGGCTGACTACTTGCACATGGTTTTGCAGGGAAGACAGAGAGGTGTACATACAGGGAGGATGGAGGTGAAATGAGTCGGACAAAGTGAGAGTGACTCACACAGCGAAGGAGAGCACGCTGACAGCAGAGTGGAGCGTAGTTAAGGAGCAGAGTGAATAACAGCTGCAACAAGTAGGAGAGATAAGGAAGAGTTTGGGCTGCTGGAGCAGAGGAGTTGGGCCGTGAGACCGAGGAAGGATGACAGTCTGCCCATTCAGTGAGGAGGAGGATGCTGAAATTCCCAGCACGCCCTTCTCCATAAAGATTAAGCCCGCTCCCGGGGTAGGTATCCCTTCTGCCCATGCCATTTCCTGGCCACTGTAAAGAATGCGCCCTGTGCCCTCTGTTCACCTCCTATGCCTGGCTCACCCTCCTCCTCCATGATGCCTCCTGACTGACACGAGCGGAGTGTGTGCACCTGGCTGAATGAAAATACCCTGTGACTGGCTATAGCTCAATCAGTGGGAGACTCGGGCACATATATTCAAGCAGCTCCTGCGGGGGTAGTGCTACAATTGTGAAGAGCTGCGTAAACTGTTGGTGCTATATAATTCCTGTATAATAATAATAATAATGTATTTATATTGTATTTTCTAATGTAACAAATACCGGACTTCTGTAGGTTCCTTCCGCAGAGCAGCAATCAGACAGCGAGCCAATTAGCTAGGGGTGTGTCCTGCTGCCGCGCAGGTTGAGGATCTGGCTGTGCTCTCTGGCAGTGCTTTCTGGATCATAATATCAGCTGAGAAGAATCACAAATTCTTTGAATTAGGCCGGGTTCACACTTGTCCGACAAACGCTCCGACATCGGGAGCTCATGTCGCATGACGTGTGAATATCAATGTTTCCCTATGAGAGCGTCTTACCTGGTCCGGCTTTGAAAATGCTCCCTGTACTACTTTGGTCCTACATTGATCCTACTTCACTCCATTGAATATCACTGAAGTCGGACCAAAGTAGTACAGGGAGCATTTTCAAAGCCGGACCAGGTAAGACGCTCTCATAGGGAAACATTGATATTCACACGTCATGCGACATGAGCTCCCGATGTCGGAGCGTTTGTCGGACAAGTGTGAACCCGGCCTGAGCTGCTTGTTTGAAGTTCCTATTAAACCCGATGCAGACCTCGTGCATGCTGCACATACCCCCCAAATTATTTTATTTTTTGGCTTTCATCTTTTTAGGCCGGGTTCACACTGGTCCGACAAACGCTCCGACATCGGGAGCTCATGTCGCATGACAAGAAAAGCCCGGAGTGAAAAGACCAAAAGGAAAAAATAACGTAGGGCTGGCATGACCAGGGTTAATGGCTGGTTAATGAGAGGGGTGGCGTTAATGGTAAGTTTGCTTTAAGGGGGTGGGGCAGTATAAAAGGAAGAGGCGGAGCTTCAGGGGGCACAGTCAGGAAGACGAGAGAAGAAGGAGGCAGTTTTTCCCATCCACCCACCCTCCCTTGTGTTTGTGTTGTCCGTTTTGTTTTCTTTCTTTCAGGTCACGGATTCGGGTCGTCATAGCAGTGGTAGCGGCGGTGTCCTTTGGTCTTTGATGGTGAAGTGAACAGATATGACGGAAGTGGTGGGGGGTCCAGCGGTGTTATGGGCCCCTCTGGGGTATTCCAGTGGAACAGTGTCTGCTGGAATACGGGTATTGGTTGCACTGTGGGAAAGGGGGTGTCTCCGAGCTTTTACGGCTGGAGGCCTGGTATGGTAAAAGGTCCCGCAGTGTAGTGGTGGTAAGGTAAAATGTTGGGGGTACCGTCAAAGACCAACAGGCTGTGTTATGTTTGCCGTTAAAATTGTTGTTTGAAATTATTTGAATTTATTGGAAAATATTTAAAATATTTAAATAATTAATCGGTTAATTATTTTGTTTAATAAAAAGGCTGCTATGGCCAAGTTTTACTCCAAACTCAGGTGTCGTCTCTTTACTGGGGGGTGGTGGTCGGTGATGGAGGTTCTGTCGGAGAAGTGGAGGTGGTGGTCAGTGGTGGAGGTTCTGTCGGAGAGGTGGAGGTGGTGGTCGGTGATGGAGGTTCTTTGTTAGAGAGGTGGAGGTGGTGGTCTGTGATGGAAGTTCTGTCGGAGAGGTGGAGGTAGTGGTCAGTGATGGAGGTTCTGTCGGAGAGGTGGTGGTCGTGATGGAGGTTCTGTCAGAGAGGTGGAGGTGGTGGTCGGTGATGGAAGTTCTGTCGGAGAGGTGGAGGTGGTGGTCGGTGATGGAGGTTCTGTCAGAGAGGTGGAGGTGGTGGTCGGTGATGGAAGTTCTGTCGGAGAGGTGGAGGTGGTGGTCGGTGATGGAGGTTCTGTCGGAGAGGTTGAGGTGGTGGTCGGTGATGGAAGTTCTGTCGGAGAGGTGGAGGTGGTGGTCGTGATGGAGGTTCTGTCAGAGAGGTGGAGGTGGTGGTCGGTGATGGAAGTTCTGTCGGAGAGGTGGAGGTGGTGGTCGGTGATGGAGGTTCTGTCGGAGAGGTGGAGGTGGTGGTCGTGATGGAGTTTCTGTCGAAGAGGTGGAGGTGGTGGTCGGTGATGGAAGTTCTGTCGGAGAGGTGGAGGTGGTGGTCGGTGATGGAAGTTCTGTCGGAGAGGTGGAGGTGGTGGTCGGTGATGGAAGTTCTGTCGGAGAGGTGGAGGTGGTGGTCGGTGATGGAGGTTCTGTCGGAGAGGTGGAGGTGGTGGTCGGTGATGGAGGTTCTGTCGGAGAGGTGGAGGTGGTGGTCAGTGATGGAAGTTCTGTCGGAGAGGTGGTGGTCGTGATGGAAGTTCTGTCGGAGAGGTGGAGGTGGTGTTCGGTGATGGAAGTTCTGTCGGAGAGGTGGAGGTGGTGGTCAGTGATGGAGGTTCTGTCGGAGAGGTGGAGGTGGTGGTCGTGATGGAGGTTCTGTCGGAGAGGTGGAGGTGGTGGTTGTGATGGAGGTTCTGTCGGAGAGGTGGAGGTGGTGGTCGTGATGGAGGTTCTGTCGGAGAGGTGGAGGTGGTGGTCGTTGATGGGAGTTCTGTCGGAGAGGTGGAGGTGGTGGTCGGTGATGGAGGTTCTGTCGGAGAGGTGGAGGTGGTGGTCGTGATGGAGGTTCTGTCGGAGAGGTGGAGGTGGTGGTCGTGATGGAGGTTCTGTCGGAGAGGTGGAGGTCGTGGTCGGTGATGGAAGTTCTGTCGGAGAGGTGGAGGTGGTGGTCAGTGGTGGAGGTTCTGTCGGAGAGGTGGAGGTGGTGGTCGGCGATGGAGGTTCTGTCGGAGAGGTGGAGGTGGTGGTCGGTGATGGAAGTTCTGTCAGAGAGGTGGAGGTGGTGGTCGGTGATGGAAGTTCTGTCGGAGAGGTGGAGGTGGTGGTCAGTGATGAAGGTTCTGTCGGAGAAGTGGAGGTGGTGGTCGGTGGTGGAAGTTCTGTCGGAAAGGTGGTGGTCGGTGGTGGATGTTCTGTCGGAGAGGTGGAGGTGGTGGTCGGTGGTGGAAGTTCTGTCAGAGAGGTGGAGGTGGTGGTCGGTGATGGAAGTTCTGTCGGAGAGGTGGAGGTGGTGGTCGGTGATGGAAGTTCTGTCGGAGAGTTGGTGGTCGGTGATGGAGGTTCTGTCGGAGAGGTGGAGGTGATGGTCGTGATGGAGGTTTTGTTGGAGAGGTGGAGGTGGTGGTCGGTGATGGAGATTCTGTCGGAGAGGTGGTGGTCGGCGATGGAGGTTCTGTCAGAGAGGTGGAGGTGGTGGTCGGTGATGGAAGTTCTGTCAGAGAGGTGGAGGTGGTGGTCGGTGATGGAGGTTCTGTCGGAGAGATGGAGGTGGTGGTCGGTGATGGAAGTTCTGTCGGAGATGTGGAGGTGGTGGTCGGTGATGGAAGTTCTGTCGGAGAGGTGGAGGTGGTGGTCGGTGATGGAGGTTCTGTCGGAGAGGTGGAGGTGGTGGTCGGTGATGGAGGTTCTGTCGGATAGGTGGAGGTGGTGGTCGGCGATGGAGGTTCTGTTGGAGAGGTGGAGGTGGTGGTTGGTGATGGAGGTTCTGTCGAAGAGGTGGAGGTGGTGGTCGGTGATGGAAGTTCTGTCGGAGAGGTGGGGGGTGGTGGTCGGTGGTGGAAGTTCTGTCGGAGAGGTGGAGGTGGTGGTCGGTGATGGAGGTTCTGTCGGAGAGGTGGAGGTGGTGGTCGTGATGGAGGTTCTGTCGGAGAGGTGGAGGTGGTGGTCGGTGATGGAGGTTCTGTCGGAGAGGTGGAGGTGGTGGTCGGTGGTGGAAGTTCTGTCGGAGAGGTGGAGGTGGCGGTCGTTGATGGAAGTTCTGTCGGAGAGGTGGAGGTGGTGGTCGGTGATGGAAGTTCTGTCGGAGAGGTGGATGTGGTGGTCGGTGATGGAGGTTCTGTCGGAGAGGTGGAGGTGGTGGTTGTGATGGAGGTTCTGTCGGAGAGGTGGAGGTGGTGGTCGTGATGGAGGTTCTGTCGGAGAGGTGGAGGTCGTGGTCGGTGATGGAGGTTCTGTCGGAGATGTGGAGGTGGTGGTCGGTGATGGAAGTTCTGTCGGAGAGGTGGAGGTGGTGGTTGGTGATAAAGGTTCTGTCGGAGAGGTGGAGGTGGTGGTCGGTGATGGAAGTTCTGTCGGAGATGTGGAGGTGGTGGTCGGTGATGGAAGTTCTGTCGGAGAGGTGGAGGTGGAGGTGGTGGTCGGTGATGGAGGTTCTGTCGGAGAGGTGGAGGTGGTGGTCGGTGATGGAAGTTCTGTTGGAGAGGTGGTGGTCGGTGATGGAGGTTCTGTCGGAGAAGTGGAGGTGGTCGGTGATGGAAGTTCTGTCGGAGAGGTGGAGGTGGTGGTCGGTGATGGAAGTTCTGTCGGAGAGGTGGAGGTGGTGGTCGGTGGTGGAAGTTCTGTCGGAGAGGTGGAGGTGGTCGGTGATGGAAGTTCTGTCGGAGAGGTGGAGGTGGTGGTCGGTGATGGAGGTTCTGTCGGAGAGGTGGAGGTGGTGGTCGGTGGTGGAAGTTCTGTCGGAGAGGTGGAGGTGGTGGTCGTGATGGAGGTTCTGTCAGAGAGGTGGAGGTGGTGGTCGGTGATGGAGGTTCTGTCGGAGAGGTGGAGGTGGTGGTCGGTGATGGAAATTCTGTCGGAGAGGTGGAGGTGGTGGTCGGTGATGGAAGTTCTGTTGGAGAGGTGGTGGTCGGTGATGGAGGTTCTGTCGGAGAAGTGGAGGTGGTCGGTGATGGAAGTTCTGTCGGAGAGGTGGAGGTGGTGGTCGGTGATGGAAGTTCTGTTGGAGAGGTGGTGGTCGGTGATGGAGGTTCTGTCGGAGAAGTGGAGGTGGTCGGTGATGGAAGTTCTGTCGGAGAGGTGGAGGTGGTGGTCGGTGATGGAGGTTCTGTCGGAGAGGTGGAGGTGGTGGTCGGTGGTGGAAGTTCTGTCGGAGAGGTGGAGGTGGTGGTCGTGATGGAGGTTCTGTCAGAGAGGTGGAGGTGGTGGTCGGTGATGGAGGTTCTGTCGGAGAGGTGGAGGTGGTGGTCGGTGATGGAAGTTCTGTCGGAGAGGTGGAGGTGGTGGTCGGTGATGGAGGTTCTGTCAGAGAGGTGGAGGTGGTGGTCGGTGATGGAGGTTCTGTCGGAGAGGTTGAGGTGGTGGTCGGTGATGGAAGTTCTGTCGGAGAGGTGGAGGTGGTGGTCGTGATGGAGGTTCTGTCGGAGAGGTGGAGGTGGTGATTGGTGATGGAGGTTCTGTCGGAGAGGTGGAGGTGGTGGTCGGTGATGGAGGTTCTGTCGGAGAGGTGGAGGTGGTGGTCGTGATGGAGGTTCTGTCAGGGAGGTGGAGGTGGTGGTCGGTGATGGAAGTTCTGTCGGAGAGGTGGAGGTGGTCGGTGATGGAAGTTCTGTCGGAGAGGTGGAGGTGGTGGTCGGTGATGGAGGTTCTGTCAGGGAGGTGGAGGTGGTGGTCGGTGATGGAGGTTCTGTCGGAGAGGTGGAGGTGGTGGTCGTGATGGAGGTTCTGTCGGAGAGGTGGAGGTGGTGGTCGGTGATGGAGGTTCTGTCAGAGAGGTGGAGGTGGTGGTCAGTGATGGAAGTTCTGTCGGAGAGATGGAGGTGGTGGTCGTGATGGAGGCACACGATCGGAATTTACGAGATTTTGTTGTCGGAAAATTTGAGAAACAGCTCTCAAATTTTTGTTGTTGGAAATCTCGACAAAGAATGTCCGATGGAGCCTACACACGGTTGAAATTTCCGAAAACAAGCTCACATCCTCAACATTTGTTGTCAGAAATTCCGAGAGGAGGAGGTCTAGGGCTAGAATTATCGCAGCGATACCTCACATGTGCGGTTTGAACACCGCTTTTTATATGCGGGCGCCGCTCACGTATGCGTTCGCTTCTGCACGTGAACTCGGCAGGACGGGGCGCGTTTAAAAAACATTTTTTTTCTTCTTTATTTTATCTTTTATTTTTACACATGTGTACTCCGAACAAGCAAAGAGGCCAGACTCATTTTGAGTACGGGGGTCCGTCACAAGAACTATTCCTTTATTTTGGATTTTGACACATGCAGCAATATAGAAATCGGAGGAAAGGTTTAGCGCTGGAAAACACTTTTTGAAAGATAAAAAGTACATTTTATAAACAACTCTACAGATCAGACCGACATGAGGGACAAATGAGGGGGAAAGAGGGACCTTGTTCTGAATCAGGGACAGTCCCTCCAAATCAGGGACAGTTGGGAGTTATGTATGTGTCCAGCACCAATCAGGAGGATGATGATGTCATAGTTGGTTTTGTAGGTGTAGTAATGGATATGAGCTTGTTGGGCGGCACTGATGAGGATGAAATCAAGGTTTTTATTGTATATTTCTCTCCCTATAATACATTAGGGCCAGGAAAGTTGTATGTAGTTGTTGGTGGTCAGCAGACGATCAGAGGACGTGGAAAGTCTGATAATATCTCAGCTGATCTTCCTCTGACTGACTTTCTGTATCTGGAAGATCTGAAGCTGCTCAACGTCTGTCTGTAATCTAGATGAAGAATTCTGAGTAAATCTGGTGATGAATATCCTCCGAGGTCTCAGACATTGTCCTTCTATTATTATTGTCCTTCTATAATTCTCCGATCACCATCCCTGGGGTCTCCCAACACTCAGCACTTCACTAGGGTCACTCCTCCTGATTGGAACTTCCAACCACCACCCGCACCTTATTCAAGGCTGGATGTATTATGCTGAAGACTATGAGAGTTGATTTTAAGTTGATTATAATTGCCCTGGGGTGGTAATCAAACACCCTATGAATAATAAGTGCCACATCCTAGAATATATGGGTTAAAGAAAAAAGCATTATAAGAAGAATTGGACTTTGTAGGCACATTAGAATATAAAAAAAATGTAATAATACATGAATACAATGGATGCATCTAGAAAAAATATATAGTACAGAACAAAGGCCAAATGGTCTTTCCAAGGAATATACTGTAGCGCAGGGGTGGCCAACAAGTGGCCCGGGGGCCACATGTGGCCCCCGGAGCCCTCGGATGTGGCCCGCGACCTCCTTCTCTGGAATGGAGGGTTGGCAAGGCCAGATCGCAGGTTTGCCGACCCGCTATACCACATCATCAGTGTTGTGAATGAAGCTGGTGGTAGTGGAAGAAAGCAGCAGCAGAGCCCCATAAGCCGATGCTTCCTCTACAGCGCCGGCTTTTGCCACAAGTGGAGTCTATGGCAAAGTTCAGCTAACTCGCAGGATAGACACAGGTGCACTATGCTGCACCCAAAGTGTGGGTAACCAACAGTACATCAGTGTGAAAGCAGTCTTAGGCCCTTTTCACACGATTGGCCCGACCAAATGGGACCCTTAATTCACCTCTATAGAGAGACAGATGTCTGTTTACGCCCACCTTCTGTACCTCCAATCTGAAAACCAGAAGAGAATTCATCCCCTTTCATCTGGGTGGATAGGAGGGCCTATAGAGTAGCCGTGACCTGACATCTGCCCGCTCCGCTCATTGTGGCCCTCGACTGGTTACCAAGTTGCTTAAGTGGCCCTCCCTCTTCAAAAGGTTGGGCACCCCTGCTGTAGCGCCTGTGTACTTTACAGTACCGGTGCTGGTTAAATTTAAGTGTAGATCAGAGTGTAGTTAAACTCTGATCCAGATTGTTCACCCAAAAATAAATTTTTAACATTACATTCAGCCGAGTTGTCCTAATGACAATCGGCTGTTTTTTTGTTTTTTTTTCCTACATACCGTATTTTCACCGCCGCTTCCGGGTATGTCTTCTCCGGGACTGGGCGTTCCTATTTGATTGACAGGCTTCCGACCGTCGCATACAGCGCGTCACGAGTTGCCGAAAGAAGCCGAACGTCTATGCGGCTCTATACGGCGCCTGCGCACCAACGTTTGTCTTCTTTCGGCAACTCGTGACGCGCAGTATGCGACGGTCGGAAGCCTGTCAATCAGATAGGAACGCCCAGTCCCGCAGAAGACATACCCGGAAGCGGCGGTGAAAATACGGTATGTACGGGAAAAAAAAAAAAAACAGCCGATTGTCATTAGGACAACTCGGCTGAATGTAATGTTAAAAATTAATTTTTTGGGTGAACCTCCACTTTAACCTCCCTGGCGGTATGATTCTGTCTGGAATTACGTACCAAAAGCGGTACAATTTTTTTGCAAGGAAATTTGGCGTTTTATACTGTAGGCCTGCAATTCTTAGGAATAACTCACTTAAATCTGTCCAAACAAGAGTGTAATAGGCATCCCGGGTATGATTTTTAAAAAAAAACAAAATTATAAATTATAATTGTGATACATTTGCCTATATGTCTCAGTTTACTGCTCCCTGCTAGCCATATGGGTAGAGGTAGAAAGGAATTTCATGTGTGATTCATTCCTCTGACAGGTTATTGACGTGCTAATGTCCCCTCACTATTCTAAATGTTAATTGATCTATTGTGTTGTGTGAAGAAGATCTGTGTTTACCCTTAAAAGATGTGTATTGTATCATCAGGCTAAATGATTAGAGAAGTAGTATGTTAATTATTCTGATTGCTTCAGTGTATTAATTAACTCCCCTGATGTCTTTATCTAAAGAAACGTGTCTGCATGGTCGGCTCCGACTTGTCTCCTATAATCTGTATGGGAAACCCCACTGTGTGAGGGGGGCGTTCCTAACAGGCTGTAACCACATATAAGCTGAGTTTTTGTGTCATTAAAGTGTCTTGTTCTAGCAGTAAGCTTGGCATGTGTGGCTTTCTGGGCGATTCCAGGGATATCCCTCCTCGTGGAATATTGGGGTGATTTTCGTTATGGGAAGAAGGGAACGTTGACGGGGATATCATACCAATATCGTCACAAATTGGTTGGCAGCAGCGGGATCTTCCCTTCTACTCTCCCTTACACCAGGATTCCAAGCAGACACTGGGAACAGTGAATGGAAGGCTGCTACACCCTGCTTAAAAGAAATACACTGGAAGAACTACTGGAAGTTCGTGGAAGGATTGCTAGCAACAAAACCAAGCGGGTCATCATAGCAGAATTAATGGAGCTAGACCAGGAGAACGTGATTGCAGCAACGCCAGCGGTACAAGAGATGGAGACACCAGTGATTCAGGAGGAGTCACCAACCAACAAGCTAATGAGAGAGAAGCTAGCGTGGTTTGGCCCGAACCCAACGCCGGATGTGGTGCTGAAAGTGATGGACATGTTAGTAAACGCAGAGCTACAGAAGGCTAAAGAAATAAGAGACGCAGAACTACAGAAGGATAAACAAATACGAGACGCAGAGCTACAGAAGGCTAAAGAAATAAGAGACGCAGAACTACAGAAGGATAAACAAATAAGAGACGCAGAACTACAGAAGGATAAACAAATAAGAGACGCAGAGCTACAGTTAAAACTGGCAGCAGTCCAACAAGCAGCCGCACCTTCTCCGAACAGTGAGTACAGCACAGCAGACGCAAGGAAGATTCCGTTTAGCGCTTTTAAAGCTTTTGATGAAAAGGACTGTGAGATTGATAACTACCTGGCGGATTTTGAGCGACAATGTAACCTGCACCGAATAGCTAGAGGAGAGTGGGTTTCAATATTGTCAGGCAAACTGTCAGGCAAAGCTTCTGATGCTTTCCGGACCGTGCCAGATCAGGATATCCATAGCTACGCCAGGGTTAAAGAAGCGCTCCTGGCTCGTTATGCAGTAACCCCAGAGTCCCACCGACAGAAGTTCAGGAACTCACGCAAAACCACGAAAGACTCTTACGCAGAATGGGCATGCCAGTTGTCCCTGTCGGCCTCTAACTGGGTTAACAGCAGCCAGGCCACCACCGCAGAGGACATTTTGCAACTAATGCTCCTGGAGCAATTTTACAATCACATCCAGACGGATGTCAAAGATTGGGTGAGAGATCGCAGGCCCATGACTCTACCAGAGGCCGCGAAGTTGGCGGATGAATATGCGGATACTCGCAAGACAAACCAGGTCACACCACGGGTACAACCCCCACAACCAACGGCGCCCTCACACCCACCAGCCGCTAGATACCAACCGCCTAACAGACCGATGACATATAGCCCTCGCTACCCACGCCAGGAGGACAACGAACAACGCTGCTTCCGGTGCAAACAGTTGGGTCACTTCAAGCAGAATTGCCCCATGAACGACAACACCAGGTCAAATTGGTCTCAACCTGGGTACCGCCCACCAGCAGCAGCCCATTGTGTAGACTCGGCTTGGGATCCCCAGGAGCTGGGTCAGGAAGAACCATTGGGCACCCCTTACGAAGCCCTCATGGTACAATCTGTTATTACGGACAACAGGGAACACCATTGTCAGCTGGTCATGGGCGACAGCCATGAGCCGGAGGGGCCTTGGAGGGAGCTGGGCAGAAAGAGGCACCGCCAGCTACCCTCCAAGAAGAAGAGGTCCTGGAAGTCATATAACCAGCGGACCTGGGAGGAGAAGAAGCGACTGGAGGAGATGGAATCGCAGCGGGCGCCCCAGATGCGGGCCGAGATGTTCGCCAAGGGCCCACCGGTGGCCCCTTACACCACCACCCAGTTCCTGATGATGAAGGACCACGTGGAAAGCCTGCAGGACATGAGCAAGCAGGATCTGATCCGTGAGTACATAGAGCTGGAGGAGTGCATAAGCCGCATGGAGGAGGAGAACAAACACCTGAGGTCACAGCGGGCTGACCCCCCCAGGCTCCATGAACTGGAGATGGAGCTGGAGAAGCTCAAAGAGGAGAACCGGCGGCTGCGGAGGGAGCAGGGGGTGGCTGACCTTATGGGGCTCTGAGTCCCCTCTCCCCCCCCCCCCAGACTCTGAGCACCAGTGCTACAGCATTTCAACAAATATAACTTTTTCTTTTTATGAATCTCCTGTGATTGTCACTTCAGAGCCATAACCTGCCCCCTCCCATAGCGGGACACCTAGGCGGCGGCGCACAGACCCATTCGCTGTCTTCACACTGACTTCTGGTGACTTTGCAGATCGCACAAAGACTTGGGGACTGACCGGCGTGTGATCTGACGACCCGGTGACATACCTGAGTCTGAAGCAGTTGTCAAGGGAGGTCAGTCATGCCAAACGGAGTTAACCTCGGACTAAAAGCTCTGAACCCGTCAACCCTACTGGACCAGGGAAGGTCCAACCGGGTTTGCCGGAGCAGGTAGCAAAAGGGGGGCCATTGTGATACATTTGCCTATATGTCTCAGTTTACTGCTCCCTGCTAGCCATATGGGTAGAGGTAGAAAGGAATTTCATGTGTGATTCATTCCTCTGACAGGTTATTGAAGTGCTAATGTCCCCTCACTATTCTAAAGGTTAATTGATCTATTGTGTTGTGTGAAGAAGATCTGTGTTTACCCTTAAAAGATGTGTATTGTATCATCAGGCTAAATGATTAGAGAAGTAGTATGTTAATTATTCTGATTGATTCAGTGTATTAATTAACTCCACTGATGTCTTTATCTAAAGAAACGTGTTTGCATGGTCGGCTCCGACTTGTCTCCTATAATCTGTATGGGAAACCCCACTGTGTGAGGGGGGCGTTCCTAACAGGCTGTAACCACATATAAGCTGAGTTTTTGTGTCATTAAAGTGTCTTGTTCTAGCAGTAAGCTTGTCTCATGTGTGGCTTTCTGGGCGATTCCAGGGATATCCCTCCTCGTGGAATATTGGGGTGATTTTCGTTATGGGAAGAAGGGAACGTTGACGGGGATATCATACCAATATCGTCACAATAATATAATAAATAATTATAACAAATAATAATATAATTCTAATAAAAATTATTCAATAATGTAATCAACTCAAAATCACTGAAATTTGCTCAGTTGCAGAATTGTCGCTGTCATTACTTTTATTTTTTTATGACGAATTTCCCCACAAATCGCTATCGCTCAATTCTGCAAGTGATTATAATTTATTATCGCTGTTTTCTAGCTGCTCTAAAACCATTTTTGACATAAAGGGACACTTTTGGACAAAAAGGGGAAGAGCAGTGTGTCCCATGCAGAATAAACTGCTACAATGTAGTAGCGACTAACCTGTGTAGTCTCTCCCCCAAATAAGGGGTCTTTACCGTAGCCAAAATATAAGCACAAAAAACAAAATATACCTAATGGGGAGCCTCAAGATATGGGTATCCTATAGGTAACAAGGGGCTACTATAGGTAAGGAAGGGCTATACACGTGGTTATGAAATTTTTACAAAATTATTTAATGTTGAAAAAGTCGCTACAAGACATAAATAACATAGCAGTAAAAGGGTTGCATACGCAAAAGTGTATGCAAATTGATTTGCAACTAAATGAATGAACAAATATGCACTAGTAAGGTTACTTAAAGTTACTTACTAGGAACTGAGCCCCTTGCACTGGTCAGCGAGGAAGATGTAATTACTGGGATTGTACAGCGGAGATTATCCTTGTATCCAGAAACGTCCGTGGAACTAATCAACCAGCTGTTCCGGGAAGCAAGGGAAGAGATACAAACGAAGAGGGGACAAGAACTGGAACTGGTAAGAGCGAGACAGCCCATTACACCTGCAGTTCCTACCCCCCCACCTGCTGCTACAGGAAAGAAAATACCGTTCACTGCATTTAAAGCTTTTGTAGAAAGTGAGGAGGAAATCGATGGATATTTGGCGGATTTTGAGAGGCAGTGCTCACTACACCAGGTACCACCAGACCAATGGGTCACTATTTTGTCGGGGAAATTGTCGGGCAAAGCCAATGAAGCCTTTCGGGCTCTCGCTCCAGAGGATATTTTACAATATCAGCAAGTTAAAAAGGCGCTGCTAACCCGATATGCCGTAACGCCAGAAGCCTACCGCCGTCGCTTCCGGGAGTCCAAGAAGAAGGCTGTGGACTCCCACATGGAATGGGCCAACCAGTTACAAAGGGTGGCATCTCTTTGGGTCCAAGGGTGCAAGGTCAACACCGGGGAGGAAGTATTGCAGCTGTTCCTAATGGAACATTTCTTCCAAGACCTGGCCGGAGACATACAAGACTGGGTACGAGATCGCCGTCCCGCTAACTTAAATGAGGCGGCTCGGCTAGCAGATGAGTATGCAGAAACAAGGAAAGTAAGCCAGGGTACTACACGGCTGGTTCATAAGGTAGAACCGCGTACTCCAACCGTCACCCCACGCCCAGAGTTTCGGGCTCCAGTCCCACCAGGACCACCACGTCCTCAGGGGCCTAACAACTACCCCCGGGATTCGCCTAGGGTGACGTGCCATCACTGCAGCGACACGGGACATATTGCTCGTTATTGCCCTTTGAGAGCTACCAATAACAACTGGAGACGCACAACACCCAACACAGAAGTCACTCCATCACGTCCCTCTGCGGCCCACTGCCTGGAGACCGAGGTGGGCCCTGAGGAATGTCTGGGAATTTTGTATGAGGCAGACCCAATACAAGCGGCCTCTCCGGATAACCGTCAGCATCACCGTCAGGAGGTACGGGTGAATGGACAAGTAGCACAAGGCCTAAGAGACACTGGGACTACTATCACTCTGATTCAAAAACATCTGGTAAAGCCAGAAAATGTGTCTACTCGCACAGTTGCCGTCCGGGTCGCAGGGGGTGCTGTATTTCGCATACCCACCGCCCGGGTGCACTTAGACTGGGGGGCCGGGTCAGGAAAGACCACAGTTGGTATCATGGACAACCTACCTGCCGAGGTTGTGCTGGGCAACAACATTGGCCCTCTGACTTCGGCTGCTGCTGCTTGTCCCGTGACCACCCGCGTTGCTGGAATCAACTCGCTTGCTGCTGAGACCCGGGTAAGACTACCTTCCCCGACATGTACTGTAGATCCGGCACAATATCACAGTCTAAAATGGGAATGTGACAAGTTGGCCAGTGAGAAATCAGAGATGCAACGACACTATGTCATGTATTATGAGATGTCCCGTGGCTTGAACATTGAAATGTACAAACAGGCGGAAATTGTCAAAAGATTAAATGGGATTTGCATCCAGGTGGTGCCGTATCTGTCCCAAGAGCATCAGCAACAGGTTTTGGGAGCCATTGAGAGAGCAAAGCAAGTGACTGTTCCAGAACTGAATTCCATTATTCACCTTCACCATCAGCTACCGACCTGGTAAGCCAAATGGCAATGCTGATGGTTTATCCCGGCAAATGGAACTTTTACCCTAACAGCAGACCGGACATCCCCAAGTTGACCCGAAAAGGATCAATCCGGGTCTGCCGGAGTGTTCCACAAAAGGGGAGCAGTGTAACGGACCTATGTATTCTGCCTGGACATCTAGAATAATCATGCAGTGAGGCATACAAAGAACTGCATGACTTGTTACAATTGGATTTACCACATTATATTCTGAGCTCAAAGGGTTAATTGTAGAGTGACTCTTTTCTAATGTCCCCTTCTTCAGCTAATTGACTCTCTTTTGTGTATTGTACTACCAGTTAAGCAGTCTCCTGTCAGGTGTATGCTGATGGGATTATCTGTGAGTGTGTATTGTTCTAAAGGTTAATTTAATTCTGTTGATAAAGGAATGTGTCTGATCAGGTCATGTTAAACATAGCTCGGAGCCGAAGTGTCTAGAGACTGATTAAGTGATTAGCTTAAGGGGATGACATTATTTCAAAGTATCTGTATTGAAGCCCCCCTGTGTGAGGGGGGCGGAAATTGTCATTGTTCCTGTAACAGCTTGTAACCAGATATAAACCAGCAGAAATGTACCATTAAATTATATTTTTTTACCCTTCAACACGCAGCCCTGTCTCGTTCTTGAAAGGGGACTCTATGGGACTATTAATCTGCTCCTTTCACAGCGGAGCCTGACTCTCTCTCTGGATCTTGTGGATGGGATGATACCGGTTTTACTTGCATACAGCAACTTGCCAGGGAAAAGGACGTCTCCAACGGCTGATACCCTCTCACTAGCTGGGTAGCCGTTACACTGCTGATATCCCAGTGTCAGGTAAACCCCTGGATTACCCCTTCCTGTCTCATGGAGAGGCTTTGAAAACCTAGAAGGAGGAAGTGAAGAGAAAGAGAACTCAGCCACTTCCTACAGGCTTACTATCATACAGGCTTACTATCAAGCTGGGCTGCGTGCATCTATAGACACACACACAGTGCGACTAGGCCCTGACACCCACTCCACACTCCCTGCTCACATGATTTGTTTGTCATCAGCAGGAGCCAATGGTTTTTGTTGCTGCCCCAGTCCTGTGAATGCAGGGAGAGAGAGAAGAGAGCCATTACAGATGGGCACAGCGCTGAATCCAGTGAGGACTGAATGCAGAAAAGGAATTAAGGTAAAAACATGTCCCTTACAACAACTTTAACTGCAACTGTCCATAACTTCTTGAGTGTGTATCTAAATCCTTGTGACATACAGAGTATCTCTATCCTATTGTTATTATCTCACATGCACAGTTTCAGATAACTCCTGTATGTGTGTAATGGTCGTCTTCCAGTATATTAGTAGGTGAACCTGTTAATTACAAAAGAGTTTATATGCAGGTCCTATTATTCTAGGTAACCCTGTCTCTTCTGGTCTGGGATTTGTCTGCTAGTTTTAGCTTAGGTCTCGATTACCAGCATGGGCTAGAGCCAAAATAGGCTTCCACGGGTCACGTTGGTATGATTAACTTAGAGGTCTGGTCAGGTTAGAAATGATTAAGGAGGGACTGAGTAGATAGGCTGATTCTGAGTTCCAGTGCCTTACCACAGTTCCTGCTGGTGAGAAGCTCTGTTCCAGGCTGGTTGGACAACCACTGGAGGATCTCATCATGACTGCATATAATGTCTTCAGGTCCCTGACACAAGGACAGATGCCACATCATCCTCCGGGGGGCCCTGCACATTGACTTTGCTGCAACATTCATCTGGAGGTATCCCTATTAATAACTATATATACCCAGGTATATGGGCACAATTCCACCAGGACTCCTATTGGAGCTGATAATATCTGTTTGTACATTTAATGTATGTACTATTATTAATCTTTTCTTATATAAAGCTTGTGATATTTCTATGCTGGTGAAAATCTGTTTACTTATGGTTAGTGTTATATGCTGGTTGCAGTAGTTTTTCTGCCCCCAATGACTAATTAGATTACTGATTAATTTCCCACAAAGGCAATCCCCTCTGTTCACAGGGGCCCTGTCTTTGGCGGAGGCCCTGACCTTGGTGGAGGTCCTGTCCTGGGTTGGGGTCCTGTCCTGGGTTGATGCCCTGTTCTGGGTGGAGCCCCTCACCTGGGTGGAGGCCCTGTCCTTGGCGGGGGTCCTGGATGGAGGCCATGTCCTGGGTGGGGGCTTGTCCTGGATGGGGGCCCTGACCTTAGTGGAGCTCCTGTTCTGGGTGGAGATCCTGTCCTGGGTGGGGGCCTTGTCCTGGATGGGGGCCCTGACCTTAGTGGAGATCTTGTCCTGGGTGGGGACCCTGTCCTGGGTGGAGGCCATGTCCTGGGTGGGGGCCCTGTCCTAGGTGGAGGCCATGTCCTGGGTGGGGGTCCTGTCCTAGGTGGAGGCACTATCCTGGGTGGAGGCACTGTCAACTTTATTATTTATCCCACTCTTTAACTTAGTGAAGGTTTTGGCTCTTGGTTATTCACCTGCAGGTTTAGTGTAACATTCTTATTGGGGGGGGGGGGGGTCGTTTCTTAAAACCCCCCAAAAGAAGGCTGAATAACCTCTGATCACAGTGATCAGATATGAAAGTTTCGAAGAGAAGTGTTAGAAAGTAAAAATGATAAAGTAGAGAAATTAGAACACACCCATGGAGGTTGGACACAGTCAATGTGCCAAGAGTTTTAATCTTTAATCCAGGACAGTTACAATATATGAATTCCCAAAATATATCATTTTAAGACATTCACTGAGGAGTTTGCACAAGTAACACAAATAACAATCACAAGAGACATTCATTTCTGTTGTTTTGGAAGCTTGAACATGACTGTGAAGCGTCTCTCTGTACAATATTAGGAGACAACCTCTTTACACACTGCACAACAACACCATCCAAAGACATTCTAACAAGACAGTCTATGGACATTCTAAAAAACATCTATTTGCAAACTAATTTCTAACAAACAAAACTGTTATATAAAAAAAAACACCACCAGTATATACTGTCAGCACTTAATATTGAACCATTAGTAAAACTTATATGAATAATTTTTCTTAATAAAAGGTGTCACGGGGACCCTACTTCCCCCGATTGCCCTACTGTTCCCCAGCACCAGCCCTACAAGTGTCACTGTGATGGGAGTCCCTTTGGGTTTGGTTGTATTCCATTGTTCTGTTGACTCTGTCGGCCTTGGGAGAAAGGTATATTATGGGATGTACGTCTATGTGGAAGGGGCGGGACTCCTCTGGCAGCCCCTCCCTGCTGATGACACTGTTTACTGATGAGAAGTTTGAATACATCTGACCTGTGTGTCTATTGTTATTGGACATTTTACCCCGCACTGAATCCAAGGCTGGGGGGAGTGTCCCTGAGTTGTATATCTGTTGTTACATGTGTTTGAATAAAGAGTCTGATGTTTTTCACCCCACACTGAGTTACGGCTTGTGACATGAAGTTATTATTATTACACAGATTGGCCCAGATTCACAGAGTGTGGGCGCACATTACGCCGACGCAGCACAGAGAGGCAAGCAATGCATTCAGCAAGCCAGTGCTCCCAACGCTGCGCCAGTGTGGCGTGGGATTCAAAGGCGTACGCCGGCAAAGGTTTAAGTGGGCGTGACCCATGCAAATGAGGCGTGACCCCATGCAAATGATGGACCGAGCGCCAGACAGATACCTATCACGAACTGCGCATGCGCCGTGACGTGGACGCATTCCCCTGCGCCTGCTCACAACCACGTCGGTACAACTGCCTAAACTACGCCGAATCACTGCGTACGACGTGAACGTAACCTACGCCCAGCCAGACACACGTCCAACGTAAAATACGCCGGCTTGTGTTCCCTGGTGCAGACCTTTGCATGTCTGTTGCCGGGTTACACCTCCTTTATGGGGAATAACTTTACGCCGGACGTACAACTTACGCGCACCTCGCGTAGCCTGCGTCGGGCGCACGCAGGTTCGTGAATCGCCGTATTTCCCTCATTTGCATGTTTGAATGGCTAATCAATGGGAGCGGCACCATGCACACAGCCTAAAAGTGCGCCCACCCTACGCCGGCGTAAGAAAGCTACGTCGGCGGGGTGTTACCTGGTTTTAGGCGCATATCTGTATGTGGGTCTGGCGCACAGATACGACGGCTCACATTTGCACTTACGTCGGCCTAACTTGTTATACGTCGGCGTAAGTGCTTTGTGAATCTGGGCCGATGTATATAGAAGAAAGATTGCCACTCCAAATGTATGTTAGCTGACCTTCTCCTGTTTGTCCTGTAAATGAATTGACTGCATTGGATTTTATTTTTATCTTATCACTAAAGATGCTTTCTACGGTGTGCGGCCGTCCAGGATTTCCTTTTTTTCCTTCAAGGATGAATATAGACCCAATGGTTTGCACAGCATTTTTCAATAAAAAAGGGAGATAGTACAATTACAATACAGTTCAATACAGGAGGATTAGAAAGACCTTGATCATGGAGCTTACAATCTAAAGGGGAGGGAGAGGTGGTACAAAAGGTAAAACATGTGGGGGATGAACTGATGGAGGTCGTCAACATACAATTCTTATGCCGTGTACACAAGGCCGGACTTTGCCACGGGCAAAACTCAGTCGGAATTTCCGAGGGAAAAATAGAGAACCTGCTCTCAATCTACGTCCATCGGAAATTCTGACGGGAAAAGTCCAATAGGACATACACACGGTCGGAATATCCGATGAAAAGATCCCATCAGGAATTTTTCCATCGTCAATACCGACCGCATTAGATGGAGGTGGGGAAGGCTTCTCTGAATAAATGACTTTTTGAAGGATCACCTAAAGGCAGACAGGGGAGGAGATGACTGGACATAGTCCATAGTTCCAGGGGATGGGGGGGGGGGGTCTGGAGATGTCTGGAGGGGAGCAAGGGAGGAGGAGATGAGAGAGAGCTCGAGAGCAAGAGGTCTTGGAAAGAGTGGAGTGGATTATTCGGCGATATCTCGAGATGAGGTTGGTGATGTAGCTGGGGGTAGAGTTGTGGATGACTTTGTAGGTATAGTTAGTTTTTTGCATTTCATACACTGGACTACTGGAAGCCAATAGAGGAATTGGCAGAGTCAGGCAGCAGATACAGATAAGTGAGTAAGGCGGATAAATCTAGCAGCAGCATTCATGGTAGACTGAAGGGGGGGGGGGTCGTCTGTCTAGAAGACCAAGAAAAAGAGAGTTGCAGTAGTCAAGGCAAGAGATGAATAAGCTGTTTTGTGGTGTCATTAGTAAAAAAGGGGCAGATTTTGGAAGTGTTATGGAGATTAAGGGGGCAAGATTTAGCCAGTGACTGGATATGATGTGTGAAGGTGAGGTCAGAGTCTAGGCTTACACCTAGCACCCAGGCATGCATGGAGGGACCAATGGTTCTGCTATTGATCTCTATGGTAACTTCAGGAGGGGGGAAATATTATCAGCTCAGTTTATAAGCCTGGGAGTTTCAGGTGGTTTCTAGTGTCACGTTTGTGGTGTTTTCTAGTAATGTGTGTTTTCTCTTACATCCCAGGAGGCTGTAGATGTGTGCCTGCCACTGTGAGGACGCAAAGTAATAGATCAGAGGATCCAGACAACAACTGACACTGCTCACACTGACACTGACGATGTAGACGACGTACAGGAAGTTACCGCCATCATTAGAGACCTGCAGGAAAAATGTGAACCAAATAACATTGGCTGGGCCAAAGCAGAGGACAAACACACACAACACAACCACAGTCAGGAGGACGGCTCGGGATCTCTTCTGGGCGCCTCCCATGCTCGGTGCGCTGAGAGTGCGGATGATTCTAATGTAACAGAAGGTGGTAATAGTTAAAGGTAAGAGATATAAAAGTGCCATATAAATGGGGAAATAGACAAAAATCTGAGACCTTTCAGCCACTTTGACATCCTGAACATCATAACAAGTTGTGATATCTAGGCTGGGAAAATGACGGGTTTGTTGTGCTATGAGAATCGGCACAGTGGTGACCACCGATATCACCCAGATGCCGCAACACACCAGCCAGGCTTGTCTCATTGTGCGCCAGGGAAGGGACTGGACCGGGTAGACCAGAGCCAGGAACCGGTCCAGACTCATACTCGTCATCAGCAGGATGGATCCACGCATGTTACAGGAATATGCGGCAGTGACAAATCGGCACATCCCTTCCCCCAATAGCCAGTTATTTCCTGAGAATCGGTACACGATGTGGAAAGGAAGAATACAAACAAAGAGAACATCAGCAGCGGCTAGATTCAGCAGATACACCACTGCCGGCTTCTTCACCTTCACCTTCACCAAGAACACGATGATCCCCATTATATTGAGAGGAAGAGACACGAGGAGAACCACGGTGTAGATGGAGGGAACAAGCTTCGTCACCCACCAGCTGTTCATATACTTTTTAAATTCATTTACAAACTTTAGTTTCAGTATGTAGACCTTGATTGATTCGGTTGAGTTCATCGTAGTTTCATTACCTGGAAACATCAAAATATGAGATGAAGTTATTGTCTGAAAAAAATACTTTGCAGCATTTAGTACATTACATCAAACAGGAGATAGAGAAAACAACAAAACAGGCGCCACTTAGAAAAAACTGTTAAACTTTAATGAGCAGACAGCATCAAAGCACTCACATGGAAGTTGTAGTGTACAGGCATCTAGTTAGGGTCCAGAAGACAGTCGATATCTCAGCCGCTGTGATGAAGTCCCTGAAGTAGTTGCTGCTGTGTATTCCACTGATGTAGAGGCGCAGGAGCCAGTTCAACCACCGAAGATTTCCGGGTATGGCGTGCGGTGACCAGATGGCGGGCTGGAGCTTGATGAAGCTTGATGAAGGTGAACGCTGTGATCCCCCAGTATTCACGGCGCATGCACCGAAACGCGTTGCATTCTGGGCCTGTGACATCATTCCTCCCTAACGCTGTTGCGTCCCAGCGTGCTCTTCAGCCCTCCATCTGGTCACCGCACGCCATACCCGAAAATCTTTGGTTACCACAGTAACTCCCATATGTGCAACCAACCTATGAGATAAGGACACATACCGGTTGGGCAGAACTTAGTAAAAACTTTATAGTCTTATTGTCCGGAGGGGTACTTAAGTGGAGGACAATTAGATGAAAGGAAGGCAAGAAAAAGAGAGGGACGTGAACTCAAAAAGGGAGGCAGGAGGAGACTCAGGCTGATGGGAGACGAACTCCCACAGAAAGGGGGCACTCTGGTACACTTGCATAATGCATGAAGACATATTCTTATCCCATGAATATCCGTAGAAAGCCACTGCAGCCAATTTTTAACTCACTTGCCAGTAGGAAATAGCCATTTTGGAATGGGTAATTATGTCATTCTTGATTTTATCTTGAATCTATTGTTATTCTCTAAAATATTGAAGTATTGAATATTTTGCAATTATGATTTATTCCCATTAATCAATAACTGGTAGATTTTTTTCTAAAGAGTACATTTTTCATCATATTTTTCTTTTTGCATAATTCCAATTTTAGTGACAAAACAAATGTCCAATGTATTTCACATTGTTAACCACTTACTTACCTGCAGTATAGTAACGGTTGGACGTGTGAAATAGACGTTCTGTTTCATTGTCATTTACACAAGGTTATTGAACCACATTGAGAATATATCATGACACACATGTCAAGTGTACTGCATGCCCAATTTGGGGGTATTTTTATTGATTTTCAAGTCGTTCATGTAACGCAATTGGTATTTTAAATTTCATGTAAATATTCATATTTTTGTCAACCAATAAATGTAGCTATTTTGTATGATCATACGTCTCTGTGAATAAGTTTCATATTATAGACTATGGCCCGGATTCACAAAGCACTTACGCCGACGTATCTCGAGCTCACACACAGAAGCAAACTCATATGTAAGTCCCGCCCACATATGAAAACGGTGTTCAGACCACACATGTGGAGCGAGAGCAATAATTCTAGCCCTAGACCACCTCTGTAACTCAAAACATGTAACCAGTAAAAATGTTTAAAGCATCGCCCATGAGGATTTTTAAGTACCGAAGTTTGGCGCCACTCCACGAGCGCGTGCAAAGTTGAAGGGTGACATGTTAGGTATCTATTTACTTGGCGTAACTTTATCTTTCACATTATACAAAAAAATTGGGCTAACTTTAATGTTTTGTTATTTTTTAATTCATAAAACCATTTTTTCCCCAAAAAAAGGCGGTAAAAAATGTTTTGCTCAAATATAGTGCGAGATAAAAAGTTGCAATGACCGCCATTTTATTCCCTAGGGTTCTGAGTAATTTTCTAGCAAAAGAAAATATGATTTCTGCATGTAGGAGAGAAGTGTCAGAATAGGCCCGGTATGAAAGTGGTTAATGTTTTTGTTAGTGGTAGTTTTTTTTACACTAATTCATTTTACCATATTCAATAAAGTTGATTTTTTTAAGTCCATAACATTTCTTTATGAGTGTAACGGAATGGCCCGTGACACCCAGAGACCTTTGAAGGATGGGGGGTACTCCTGTGCCAGCGTCACTAATGACTCTTGGGTCTAGGGTCATCCTATGCCCCTTTTGGGCATAGGATGGCTGAGAAATGATAATTCATGTATTGCAGGAGATCTGGACATATTACAGGTGATTTCATGCTGACCCACACCAGGTCAATAAGAGAATGTCCCCTTCAATGCTTAACATAGACTGTTGAGATGCTAATTAAGTCTGCTACTGTGGTGATGTGGATTGAAGCTTGAGCGACAGCCTGGCTGGCTATTATGGGATGTTTTAAGTATCTTGCTGTGATTACATTCTGTGTCCATTGTACTAATTAAGTCTGTAAAGGTCAGATGTCTAACTTTGAGGTGTTAATTGAGTCTGGCTTCTGAAAGACCTTTCATTGCAGATGCTAATGACACTGTTTTGTGTGAAAAGCCTATTGATGATTACATGTGGAATGTGACTTGTTAACTGTAGTAATTACCTCCTCTAAATGCGGAGACAGAATGTCTGTCTGGTTGTGGGGTGGAGAGTTCTTTGTTCCTTTGATTAACTGTAACATGTTTGTACTGTATATAAGAAAGCTAAGGAACCATTAAAAGTATTCATTCATTTTGGAACCAGTAACAGAGCTGTGTGTGAAGTCTCGTTATTCTGGGAAATGAAATTGGTCCTGTCGGCTGGATTGTCGGATAAGCTGTCGTGGTTGGTGGAATGGAAAATCGTAAACGGTGATGACCGTTACAATGAGGTTTTCTGGTGATCTCTAATCCCCCTTTTTTTTTTTAAACCAAAAGGCCCTTCAGACCTCTGGGTATATATGTCAGCTCTAGAAGGTTGGACACTAGGCAAATCAAAATGCCCTGCAGATCTCTGGGCATATGCTTTGGCATTAGCCAGTGTTTTTCATTGGGCAACAAATATAAAAGAACTAAGGCTAAACCTGGGCGGCAAAATTCTAGTGTAAAAGGCACATTAAAGAAAAAAAACTGTCCTTTAAAAAATATAAGGGGACACCATCAACATTCCAGCACTACAAAGAATGCACTAAAGAATGTAAGAGAGCAATCAGGGCAGCAAAAATAGGCCACAAGAGATGCAAAGCTGAAATAAGTAAAAATAATCCTATTTTTTTTTTAACGTACCGTATATACTCGAGTATAAGCCAAGTTTTTTAGCCCTTTTTTTAGGGCTGAAAATACCCCCCATGGCTTATACTCGATTCAGTGTACTTGTCGGGTCGCGGGCGTCCATTTTTCAAAAGTCGCGGCTTCCTCCTGGTCCGTGATGGGCATTTGACACTGTGTTCTATCACGGAGGTCCTCTCTTACCGTCGGACTTTCCCAGCAGACACTGTGTTCAGTGTTCTGCCTATCATGGACGTCCTCTTGTCCGAGGATGAAAGAAGGGCCGTGATTGGCGGAACACCGAACACAGTGTCTGCTGGGAAACCGATGTCCGAGGATGAGAGGACCTCCGTGATAGGCGGTAGCCCAACACACGTTGTCAATGCCTATCATGGATCAGGAGGAAGCCACGACTTTTGAAAAATGGATGCCCGCGACCCGACAGGTACACTGAACATCAAGGAACAGAACGGGACCAGGAGGAAGCCGCGACTTTTGAAAAATGGATTCCCGCAGCCTGTCAAGAATACAGGTACACTGAAGCTGTAATGGGCACAGTGATAATGGGCACAGTAAGGCTACAAAGGGCACAGTGAGAATGGGCACAGTAAGACTGCAATGGGCACATTGAGAATGGGCACAGTAAGGCTGCAATGGGCACAGTAAGGCTGCAATGGGCACAGTGAGAATGGGCACAGTAAGGCTGCAATGGGCACAGTGAGAATAGGCACAGTAAGGCTGCAATAGGCACAGTGAGGTTGCAATGGGGACAGTGAGGCGTGCAAATGGGCACAGTGAAGCTGAAAATGGGCATTGTTGACCCTCTTTTCTGCTTACAGTAGCTGCTGCATTCTCACCCTAGGCTTATACTTGAGTCAATACGTTTTCCCAGTTTTTTGTGGTAAAATGAGGTGCCTCGGCTTATACTTGGGTCCGCTTATACTAGAGTATATACGGTAATAATTGTGTGACAGACCCAACCAGGACAGGGGCTTTTGGAGGGGACTGCAGGGTGGTCTCTTGCCTACTGACTATGGGCCCTGGCTTTTAAGGGAACACTACTGTTTGGGAGATGTGTGCCTGGAGAGGCCTTGCTTCGGATTTGGGCCCATGTCTCCCCGAAACACACCGATTTGGGTCCTTTGTGCCCAAACCAGCAATAACTGTATTAGACTGTAAGACTCGGAGAAGATGTCAATATAATCAGCGCAAACCAACCTGATCCTGGGGCCTCCTGCTTTAGTCTGTCCACTTTATACAGAAAACCATCAGATAAGGACTACTCCCATTATTTCAGACAATGATCACCTTACACAGTAGAGCTAGTCCTATTATCATAACAATGACCTCCTTAGACAGTCCGGCTCACCCATAGGACTAACATGCACAAGCAATTAGTGACCAGCTCTAAGAACACATTATAAACAAAGAGTTCTCCAGGCCAAGGTTCTCCTGCAGCCCAAAGTCCGTGAAGTGAGCTGTAATCTGGATAAGGAAAGGACGTGGTGTATCTAGACTTCACCAAAGAATTGGACACGGTACCCCGTACATGCTTAATCCACAAATTGAGGTCTGTTGGCATTGACGATAGTGTATGTACCTGGAAAAAAAAACTGGTCACAGGGGCGTGCCCAATGGGTGGTGATCAATAGCTTCAGAATGGTCTGGAGTTATAAGTGGGATACCCCGGGGCTCTGTCCAAAGGACCAATCCTGTTTAATTTATTCATAAATGATATAGAGGTTGGAATAAATCTGATGACACAAAGGTAAGCAGGGTAATAACTTCACAGAAGGACATATAAACTTACCAGGGAAACCTTGATAACCACCGTACCGAATCGCGTGGCAGTGAACAACAGCATAGCACATCGCATTCTTGTACAGTGTCATAAAAGAAGTGTACATTTAGTCATATAAAGTTTGTACAAAAAAAGGGAGCCATGTGATGTGGCGCACCACACTGCTCCCTACCACAGCTGGGAATGGACAGCTGCCAGAGTAATAAAGCGCTCCAGTAGATGTGCGTTCCTGAGAGTCCAGTATGGCACCACCAGCAGATATTTATCGATGATCATGGAGGAGAGTGAAGAAACCTTTAACTTCATTGTTCTGATCCAGAAAATTTGGACAGAGAAGTCCAACCTCCTGAGGACATTCGGTCAACCTGTGCTTACCCAGTATGTGTCAGTTATAGGCACCAGGACCAGATTTTCCTAGAGTCTAACCTCCTGAGGACATTCGGTTAACCTGGGCTTACCCAGTATGCGTCAGTTATAGGCACCAGGACCAGATTTTCCTAGAGTCTAACCTCCTGAGGACATTGGGTAAAACTGGGATTACTCAGCACATGTGGCGGGTTATAGGCACCAGGACCAGCCGTGCCTTTGATTTTCTCTTGAGGACATTCGGTCAATCTGTGCTTACCCAGTATGTATCGGGTTATAGGCACCAGGACCAGCCGTGCCTTTGGTTCCCCAGTGTCCGTCCTCCTAGAGCAGAGTGTATACCAGAGACCAGATGTTGTGTCCTCCAATGTACAAAGGTCCAAGATCACATTATAAACTGGTAAGCCCATGAGATGCCTCCACCTCCTTGTCCTGCTATGTGAGAGGAGTTTACCAAAGGCTGATTGGATACATATTCATCATAAAATAATATAAGAAACAGAATAATAATGTCTTTACCTGAGATCTCAATGAAGTTGATCATATCTGGTTCCTGCATGAAGTCATTTTCTGCTACAAGAACATAATAGAAAACCATCATTGAGTGAGAATATTGCATGTGTAGTTCTTCGGATACAATACAAGACACGGACAGGAAATAGGCAGAACATCTCACCTTGTATGTATTGTGTAGTATGTGGTGATGGATGTCGGTGTATATCACATTGAGCAGCACAGAGACTTGGTGGTTAGCACTTCTGCCTTGCAGCACTGGGGTCCTTAGTTTGAATTCCAACCATGGCACTATCTGTATTGAGTTTACATGTCCTCCCTGTGCTTGTGTGGGTTTCCTCCCAGATTCAAAAGACACGCTGGTAGGTGTTGGAGTACTTCTTCTTTAAAGTGGGGGGTTCACCTACAATTTTTTTTCTGTAGAACACATCCTCTGTAAGGGAATCGGGAAGTGAAGTGCTGCAGCTTCTCTGCCCGGTTCCCTACTGCGCATGCGCGAGTCGCGCTGTGCAGTTCCACTGGTTCCCGTTGTGTTCTGGGAGCCGAGTGTTTCCCAGAACACAACGGGGGGGGGGGGGTCGGTGACGCGGAGGGGCCGGATTCCCGTGGGAGTCAATACCCGGAAGTGGTGCAAATACCTGTTTTATACAGGTATTTGCACCCCCCCTAAAGATGTCAAATGTGACACCGGGTGGGGGGGGGGGGGGTTCCGAAAAGCGGAGGTTCACTTTTGGGTGAACCTCTGCTTTAACAATGGTTTGTAAAAGTTGCTTTTATAAGTTTGCATAGCTTTTATTTCCTGCTTAGCCACCCACAATCATGGAGTCAGGATGTGAGCTACGTCTTGCCTTAACGTCTTAGGCCTCGACCCAACATGTCCGATGAAAGCGGTCCACGGACCGTTTTCATCGGACATGTCCGCTGGGATCATTTGGTCTGATGCCTGTACACACCATCAGACCAAATTCCGCGCAGACAGAATACGCGGTGACGACTCGGCGACGTGACGGCGACAATGACGCGGCGACGTGTGCGAACCCGGAAGTTCAATGCTTCCACGCATGCGTCGAATCACTTTGACGCGATGCGCGGGTTCTCGGGCCAGCGGACATGTCCGATGAGTCGTACTGACCATCGGACATGTCCGGCGGACAGGCTTCCAGCGGACATGTTTCTTAGCATGCTAAGAAACAGTTGTCCGCTGGAAACCTGTCCGGTCGGCCGGAAAATTGTCCGGTCGGCCCTACACATGACCGAACATGTCCGCAGAAACTGGTCCGACGGACCGTTTTCATCGTACATGTTTGCCCGTGTGTACGAGGCCTTAAAGGGATTGTAAAGGAAAACATGTTTTTTTATAATAATCATCCTTTACCTGCAGACATTCCTCTTCTCACTTCCTCATTGTTGTTTTTTGCTCAGAAGTTTCTCTATTTCTTCTCTGTTTTGTTCACTTCCTGCTTGTCTGATTGTAACTCACCACCGTGACGGGAGGCTTTACTGCGGTGGTCAGTCACATGCTCGCCCCCACCTGGGAACTACATCTGTGCAGCAGGAAGCTCTCTACGTGTAATGCCGCGTACACACGATCGTTTTTCGGGTTCTAAAAAATGACGTTTTTTTTATGTCATTAACCACTTAAGACCCGGACCTTTAGGCAGCTAAAGGACCTGCCCAGTTTTTGCCATTCGGCACTGCGTCGCTTTAACTGACAATTGCGCGGTCATGCGACGTGGCTCCCAAACAAAATTGGTGTCCTTTTTTTCCACAAATAGAGATTTCTTTTTGTGGTATTTGATCACCTCTGCGGTTTTTATTTTTTGTGCTATAAACAAAAATAGAGCGACAATTTTGAAAAAAAGTCAATATTTTTTACTTTTCTCTATAATAAATATCCCCAAAAATATATAAAACATTATTTTTTTTCCTCAGTTTAGGCCGAAAGGTATTCTTCTACCTATTTTTGGTAAAAAAAATCGCAATAAGCGTTTATCAATTGGTTTGCGCAAAATGTATAGCGTTTACAAAATAGGGGATAGTTTCATTGCATTTTTATAAAAAAAAATTTTTTTACTACGCATCAGCGAGTTTTTTCGTGACTGCGACATTATGGCTGACCCTTCGGACAATTTTGACAGCCGTGCCATTCTGCCGACGTATATGTGCAGGAGGCGGTGCTTAAGTGGTTAAAAACGACTTCAGAGCATTTTTCGGGGTTCTGAAAAACATCCAAAAAAAAATTCGAACATGCTCTATTTTTTCACAATGTTTTAAATTATGTTGTTTTTCGGGTTGTAAAAAATGGTCGTGTGTGGGCTTTTACGACGTGAAAAATCCGCGCATTCTTAGAAGCAAGTTATGAGGCGGGAGCGCTCGTTCAGGTAAAACTAGCGTTCGTAATGGAGATCGCACATTCATCACGCTGTAACAGACAGAAAAGCGCGAATCACCTTTTACTAACACGGAATCAGCTAAAGCGGCCCCAAGGGTGGCGCCATTCGAATGGAACTTCCCCTTTATAGTGCCGTTGTATGTGTTGTACGTCACCGCGCTTTGCTAGAGCATTTTTTCACGATCGTGTGTGGGCAACGTCGTTTTAATGATCGGGTTAGAAAAAACATCGTTTTTTTTAGAGCCTGAAAAACGTAATTTTTTGGAACCCGAAAAACGATTGTGTGTACGCGCCATTAGAGACTTCTAGGAGGTGTGAATTACTGGGTGTGCCGCAATGCATACTGGTAAATGTAGTTCTTACGTGAACGAGCACCGCAAACCAGGAAGTGAATGAGAGAACAGAAACTAGAACGCCGGAGGTGATATAGATGAAGGAATTTAATAACAGAATCGTTACACAATTCTGTCTGTCTACCGCGCACACATTCATTTTAGCCAAAACATTGTTTTCCTTTACAACGCCTTGTCAGGACCTGGACTTGACCCGGGGACCTCAGCTGTGTCTGGCAATGAACCTTCTCGTTGAGCGATCTGAGATGCTGGACAGCGCCTTGTCAGATCCTTTAGACAATCCTGCCTTGTACCTTGATTTCAGCTGAACCTTGAACTCTTTGCTCCTCCCACGAACTTCCTGATATAAGCCACTTCCTCTTTGCCAGAATAGTGTGCTATCTCCAGCCTGTATCTCGCTCCTGTCTTCCCTGCTGCCGTCCATATTTTCTACTGCTCGTTATCGACCCTTGGCTTGTTCATCGACTACGCTTCTGCCTGATCCCAACCTGCAACTACTCGTTACCGATCTTTTGGCTTGTTTACCGACCACGCTTCTGTTTGATCCTTACCTGCTCATCTGCTATTGTACCCCGGCTTGCTCACCTCCTGGTGGGGCGATCCTGAGGACTGCGAACCTGGTGCTTACACGCAGAAAAATCCATCTCCACCATCAGGAGCTCTGGTGAACACCAGTTAGCGCTTAGGCCCCGTACACACGTCCGAGAAACTTGACGGGCAAAACACATCGTTTTGCTCGTCGAGTACCTTGTGAAGCCGCCGAGGATCTCGGTGAGCCAAGTTTCCCCATTGACTAACGAGGAAATAGAGAACATGTTCTCTATTTGGCTCGACAAGTTCCTCGGCCAAAAGTGTACACACGACCGGTTTCCTTGGCAGAATACGGCTCCCATCGAGTTTCTGGCTGAATTCTGCCGAGAAACTCGGTCGTGTGTACGGGGCCTGAGACTCCGCACCTCAGGTGACCCCGTGTGACTGTCTGTATACCTCTCTTTAACCGCTATAGCAACTGGCCTTCAAGCCTGACGCCTGATCGTAACACTCCGTTAACAGTTTTATTTGCAATAGATAAGAAAAACGGATTGACAGATAGAATCAACAGATGGTCATCATAGCTAACAGATTTCCTGGTGTCAGAAGTGGGATCTTTCCTACCAGATTGGTAAGTACATTTTTTTTTCTGTCTTGCCGTATCCATGTGGGTAATATCGAAACAAACCTTCCCGCAGTGGCAAAGTCTTTCTTTGGGAGCGAGAGGCTACAATTGGGTGCTGGGGAAGCAGCCCATAGTTGTAGGTAGAGAGGGAAAACAAATCAAAGTCCCTCCGCACCGGGAGCGTCCATTAGGTAATAAGTTATATTAAAGCGGAGGGCCGCCAAAATGTTTTTGTTTTTTTTAAGTCAGCAGCTACAAATACTGCAGCTGCTGACTTTTAAAAAAAGGACACTTACCTGTCCTGGGTGCCCCCGATGTCGGCACTCGAGGCCGACTCGTCCCGCGGTACTCGGATGCTGCCGCTGCCATCTTTGGTAAGGGAATCAGGAAGTGATTCACAGCCTGGTAACCCAACTGTGCATGTGCGACTTGCACTGCGCAATCGAAATGGTCCTTGCTGTCTTCTGGGACCTGTGTGTCTCCCAGAAGACAATGGGGGGGTACGGGAAGTGGCGTAACCGGGTCTATGCTCGGACGTGGGTGCAAATACCTGTATTATACAGGTATCTGCACCCCCCCCCTGAAAGGTGCCAAATGTGACACCGGAGGGGGAGGGTTCTGAAAAGCGGAGGTTCCATTTTTGTTTGGACCTCCTCTTTAAGTGCTAATGTTTGTTATTAGTGTAGCACCCTCTAGTGTGCTAGATGTAAATAGGTTGTTGGTTGTTGTAATGGGAGGTCCCGTGGCACCCAAAAGCTCTTAAAAAGTATGAGATACCCTTGTTTCAGCTTCCCCGGACCCTATTATGTCTAAAATCGTCCTATGTCCACTAGGGGCATAGGATGACTGAGGAATGATATCTTGGACTACCTGAGATGGGACTACCTTGATTCTGAACTTAACAGGTAAATTGAAAGATGTTAATGTCATCACCTCCAGCCACCTGGCTGCCTGTGTAATGTAAATTGAATCCAGACTAACTTCTAAAGATCTTCTCATTGTGGATTGGGCTAATTGACCCTGTATTGTGTGAAGGTGTATTTATGATAATGTGTATTGTAAGTTAGGAGTCGGGCCAGTCTAGGGAACTCAAAGGTCAGGTCTCTGAGTCATTTTGACTGCTAAGGGATGTATTGACACTCAGAATAATGTGTATTGGGGGGGCTTGTTATGTAACTGTTGTGTGATGTTGTGGGTGGATCCGGGTCACATCTCCTGTGGTTACTGCAGGATCCTATATTGTATATAAGAGCCTGTATTTCTCAATAAAGGGTCTTTTCCTGCTTAAACCTCAAGACAGAGCGTTTGTCTCGTTATTGAGGGGGAATTATTCTTATGGGTCTCGTTCGACCTGACTGTGTCGGTAGCTGCCTTGTGTTCAGAAAGGGAATATCCTAAACAGCTTTAACCCCTTTTGTATTTGGGGTGCCGTTACAGTTGTTAGTGTAGGAAAATTGGCTTGGCTGAGAGCCCGACTTGGGTGTGAATTTGGTTCAGGGCTGAGTGACTCGGGGAGGCTGTTCTCTGGAACATTGGAGAATGCTCTGGACATAGTGGATGGAGACTAGAAGGAGATGCTTGGCATATTTGCGAGGTCCTGCAAAGGTGATTGATGTAGCCAATTTCTGGGTGGAGATCAAACCTGATTTAAGCCAGCCAAAATCAGTCCTGTCGAGGGACACAGCCAAATGACAGGAAAATATGAGGGTGAGCTTACCTGGTGATGTCGCCCATGTCTACCTGTCATCAGGCACGTCTCATTCCTCAAATAACAGGTAAACATGGGGGCGGGGTCACCAAGTGGGGCCCCATACTCATTCACATAGGGGGCTGTTGAAGGGAGCTTCCAGATTCCAATAAGCCACAACCACTGGGCCAGGGTTGTGGGGAAGAGGCCCTTGTCCCCATCAACATAGGGACAAGGTGCTTGGAGGAACCCCCTGTTCTGCAAAGCACCCCCCATGTTGAGGGAATATGGCATGGTACAGTTAAGGAGGGGGGTGCTCCTTCAACCCCCTCTTCTTTTCCTGGTCTGTCGGGCTGTATGCTTGGATAACGGACTGATATGGCTTTTGGACAGCTGCCAGGGCAATAAAGTGCTCCAACAGATGTCCGTTCCTGAGAGTCCAGTATGACATCACCAGCAGATGTTTATTGATGATCATGGAGGAGTGTGAGGAAACCTTCAGCTTCATTGTGCTGATGCAGGAAATTTGGACAAATAAGTCCAACCTCCAGAGGACATTAGGACAACCTGGGCTTACTCAGTACCTGTCGGGTTATAGGCACCAGGACCAGCTGTGCCTTTGGTTACCCCAGTGTCCGTCCTTCCTAGAGCAGAGTGTATACCAGAGACCAGATGTTGTGTCCTCCAATGTACAAAGGTCCAAGATCACATTATAAACTGGTAAGCCAATGAGATGCCTCCACCTCCTTGTCCTGCTATGTGAGATGAGTTTAATGAAGGCTGATTGGATACATATTCATCATAAAACGTTTTAAGGTATTTACCTACAATCCCATTGGCCATTGCCTCATCTGATGTCCCAGGGTCATCTACAAGAACATAATAGAAAAGCATCATTGAGTGAGAACATTGGATGTGAGGATCTTCAGATACAACACAAGGACCGGAAATACACAGAAATTTCTCATTGTGTCCGGAAACAAACTACAGTCATCTCACATTGTATATATTTAGCTGGATTCAGAAAGATTTACGCCGGCGTAACTCTGAATCTGCGCCGTCGTAAGTTTAAGTGTATTCTCAAACTGAGATACACTTAAACCTAGCTAAGATACGACAGCCTGCGCCGTCGTATCTTAGGGTGCAATATTTAGGCTGGCCACTAGGTGGCGCTTCCGTTGAGTTCGGCGTAGAATATGTAAATCCCTAGATACGCCGATTCACGAACGTACGTGCGCCCGTCGCAGTAAAGATACGCTGTTTACGTAAGGCGTTTTCTGGCGTACAGTTATTCCATCAAATAGCTGGCCTAGCCAATGTTAAGTATGGCCGTCGTTCCCGCGTCGAAATTTGAAAATTTTACGCCGTTTGCGTAAGTCGTCCGTGAATAGGGCTGGACGTAATTTACGTTCACGTCGAAACCAATACGTCCTTGCGGCATACTTTGGAGCAATGCACACTGGGATATGTACACGGACGGCGCATGCGCCATTCGTAAAAAACGTCAATCACGTCGGGTCACGAGTAATTTACATAAAACACGCCCCCTCATCCTCATTTGAATTAGGCACGCTTACGCCGGCCCCATTAACGCTACGCCGCCGTAAGTTAGGAGGCAAGAACTTTGTGAATACAGCACTTGCCTCTCTGACTTAAGGCAGAGTAGCATAAATACGATACGCTACGCCGCCTTAAAGATGCGGCGCCCTACTTGAATCTGGCCAATTGTGTAACATGTGGCTGATAGATGTCAGTGTAAATCACAGGGAGAAGCACGGAGACTTGGTGGTTAGCACTTCTGCCCTCCAGCACTGAGGTCCTTTGTTCAAATCCCAACCAGGACACTATCTGCATGGAGTTTCCGTGTTCTCCCTGTACATGCATGGGTTTCCTCCCAGATTCCCAAGACCAGAGGTGCTCAAAAATTTTCGGGGGGTGCAAACTAACTGAAAAAAAAAACATCAATTGCAGCCACTGTGCCCCATCAAACACAGCCACTGTGCCCATCAATTGTCACCACTGTGCCCCATCAATTGCAGCCACTGTGCCCATCAATTGTCACCACTGTGCCCCATCAATTGCAGCCAGTGTGCCCATCAATTGTCGCCACTGTGCCCCATAAATTGCCACCACTGTGCCCCATCAATTGCCGCCAGTGTGCCCCATCAATTGCTACCAGTGTGCCCCATCAATTGCCGCCAGTGTGCCCTATCAATTGCTACCAGTGTGCCCCATCAATTACCGCCAGTGTGCCCCATCAATAACCGTCAGTGTGTCCCATCAATTGCCGCCAGTGTGCCCCATCAATTGCCGCCAGTGTGCCCCATCAATCGCCGCCACTGTACCCATCAATTGCCGCCAGTGTACCCCATCAATTGCTGCCAGTGTGCCCCATCAATTGCCGCCAGTGTGCCCCATCAATTGCCGCCAGTGTGCCTCATCAATTGCCGCCTTTGTGTCCCATCAATTGCCGCCAGTGTGCCCCATCAATTGCCGCCAGTGTGCCCCATCAATTGCCGCCATTGTGCCCCATCAATTGCCGCCAGTGTGCCCCATCAATCGCCGCCACTGTACCCATCAATTGCCGCCAGTGTGCCCTATCAATTGCTGCCAGTGTGCCCCATCAATTGCCGCCAGTGTGACCCATCAATTGCCGCCAGTGTGCCTCATCAATTGCCGCCTTTGTGTCCCATCAATTGCCGCCAGTGTGCCCCATCAATTGCCGCCAGTGTGCCCCATCAATTGCCGCCATTGTGCCCCATCAATTGCAGCCAGTGTGCCCCATCAATCGCCGCCACTGTACCCATCAATTGCCGCCAGTGTGCCCCATCAATTGCCGCCAGTGTGCCCCATCAATTGCTACCAGTGTGCCCCATCAATTGCCGCCAGTGTGCCCCATCAATTGCTACCAGTGTGCCCCATCAATTACCGCCAGTGTGCCCCATCAATAACCGCCAGTGTGCCCCATCAATTGCCGCCAGTGTGCCCCATCAATTGCCGCCAGTGTGCCCCATCAATTGCTACCAGTGTGCCCCATCAATTCCCACCAGTGTGCCCATCAATTGCCGCCAGTGTGCCCCATCAATCGCCGCCACTGTACCCATCAATTGCCGCCAGTGTGCCCCATCAATTGCCGCCAGTGTGCCCCATCAATTGCCGCCAGTGTGCCCCATCAATTGCCGCCAGTGTGCCCCATCAATTGCTACCAGTGTGCCCCATCAATTCCCACCAGTGTGCCCATCAATTGCCGCCAGTGTGCCCCATCAATTCCCGCCAGTGTGCCCCATCAATTCCCGCCAGTGTGCCCATCAATTCCCACCAGTGTGCCCATCAATTGCCGCCAGTGTGCCCCATCAATTGCCGCCTTTGTGTCCCATCAATTGCCGCCAGTGTGCCCCATCAATTCCCACCAGTGTGCCCCATCAATTGCCGCCAGTGTGCCCCATCAATCGGTCTAAACTGGAAACAAAATGTGCCGGTGAGAGAAGACGAGACTTAGATGGTGAGATACCTAATGGTAGAGACTGATGTGAGAGTACAATAAAGTGCTGCTGGAAGAGAGATCACAGAGTTGTACTGGAGGATGATAGAAGAGAG
Organism: Rana temporaria; assembly: GCF_905171775.1. NCBI lineage: Eukaryota > Metazoa > Chordata > Amphibia > Anura > Ranidae > Rana > Rana temporaria. The sequence continues at coordinate 689,264,962 of NC_053489.1, read as the reverse complement.
ATCACAGAGCTGTACAGGAGGATGATGGAAGAGAGATCACAGAGCTGTACTGGAGGATGATAGAAGAGATCACAGAGCTGTACTGGAGGATGATAGAAGAGAGATCACAGAGCTGTACTGGAGGATGATAGAAGAGAGATCACAGAGCTGTACTGGAGGATGATAGAAGAGATCACAGAGCTGTACTGGAGGATGATAGAAGAGAGATCACATAGCTGTACTGGAGGATGATGGAGGAGAGATCAGAGCTGTACTGGAGGATGGAAGAGAGATCACAGAGCTGTACTGGAGGATGATGGAAGAGAGATCACAGAGCTGTACTGGAGGATGGAAGAGAGATCACAGAGCTGTACTGGAGGATGATGGAAGAGAGATCACAGAGCTGTACTGGAGGATGATGGAAGAGAGATCACAGAGCTGTACTGGAGGATGATAGAAGAGATCACAGAGCTGTACTGGAGGATGATGGAAGAGGGATCACAGAGCTGTACTGGAGGATGATGGAAGAGATCACAGAGCTGTACTGGAGGATGATAGAAGAGATCACAGAGCTGTACTGGAGGATGATGGAAGAGGGATCACAGAGCTGTACTGGAGGATGATGAAGAGAGATCACAGAGCTGTACTGGAGGATGATAGAAGAGAGATCACAGCTGTACTGGAGGATGATAGAAGAGATCACAGAGCTGTACTGGAGGATGATAGAAGAGATCACAGAGCTGTACTGAAGGATGATGGAAGAGAGATCACAGAGCTGTACGGGAGGATGATAGAAGAGATCACAGAGCTGTACTGGAGGATGATAGAAGAGATATCACAGAGCTGTACTGGAGGATGATGGAAGAGAGATCACAGAGCTGTACTGGAGGATGATGGAAGAGAGATCACAGAGCTGTACTGGAGAATGATAGAAGAGATCACAGAGCTGTACTGGAGGATGATGGAAGAGGGATCACAGAGCTGTACTGGAGGATGATGAAGAGAGATCACAGAGCTGTACTGGAGGATGATAGAAGAGAGATCACAGAGCTGTACTGGAGGATGATAGAAGAGAGATCACAGAGCTGTACTGGAGGATGATAGAAGAGATCACAGAGCTGTACTGGAGGATGATGGAAGAGGGATCACAGAGCTGTACTGGAGGATGATGAAGAGAGATCACAGAACTGTACTGGAGGATGATAGAAGAGAGATCACAGAGCTGTACTGGAGGATGATGGAAGAGATCACAGAGCTGTACTGGAGGATGATAGAAGAGATATCAGAGCTGTACTGGAGGATGACAGAAGAGAGATCAGAGCTGTACTGGAGGATGATAGAAGAGATCACAGAGCTGTACTGGAGGATGATAGAAGAGATCACAGAGCTGTACTGGAGGATGATAGAAGAGATCACAGAGCTGTAATGGAGGATGATAGAAGAGATCACAGAGCTGTACTGGATGATGATAGAAGAGAGATCACAGAGCTGTACAGGAGGATGATGGAAGAGAGATCACAGAGCTGTACTGGAGGATGATAGAAGAGATCACAGAGCTGTACTGGAGGATGATAGAAGAGAGATCACAGAGCTGTACTGGAGGATGATAGAAGAGAGATCACAGAGCTGTACTGGAGGATGATAGAAGAGAGATCACAGAGCTGTACTGGAGGATGATGGAAGAGAGATCAGAGCTGTACTGGAGGATGACAGAAGAGAGATCAGAGCTGTACTGGAGGATGATAGAAGAGATCACAGAGCTGTACTGGAGGATGATAGAAGAGATCACAGAGCTGTACTGGAGGATGATAGAAGAGATCACAGAGCTGTACTGGAGGATGATAGAAGAGATCACAGAGCTGTACTGGAGGATGATAGAAGGGATCACAGAGCTGTACTGGAGAATGATGGAAGAGATCACAGAGCTGTACTGGAGGATGATAGAAGAGAGATCACAGAGCTGTACTGGAGGATGATAGAAGAGATCACAGAGCTGTACTGGAGGATGATAGAAGAGAGATCACAGAGCTGTACTGGAGGATGATAGAAGAGAGATCACAGAGCTGTACTGGAGGATGATGGAAGAGATCACAGAGCTGTACTGGAGGATGATAGAAGAGATCACAGAGCTGTACTGGAGGATGATGGAAGAGAGATCACAGAGCTGTACTGGAGGATGATGGAAGAGAGATCACAGAGCTGTACTGGAGGATGATGGAAGAGAGATCACAGAGCTGTACTGGAGTATGATGGAAGACAGATCACATAGCTGTACTGGAGGATGATAGAAGAGATCACAGAGCTGTACTGGAGGATGATAGAAGAGAGATCACAGAGCTGTACTGGAGGATGATGGAAGAGATCACAGAGCTGTACTGGAGGATGATAGAAGAGATCACAGAGCTGTACTGGAGGATGATGGAAGAGATCACAGAGCTGTACTGGAGGATGATGGAAGAGAGATCACAGAGCTGTACTGGAGGATGATGGAAGAGAGATCACAGAGCTGTACTGGAGGATGATAGAAGAGATCACAGAGCTGTACTGGAGGATGATAGAAGAGAGATCACAGAGCTGTACTGGAGGATGATAGAAGAGATCACAGAGCTGTACTGGAGGATGATGGAAGAGAGATCACAGAGCTGTACTGGAGGATGATAGAAGAGATCACAGAGCTGTACTGGAGGATGATGGAAGAGATCACAGAGCTGTACTGGAGGATGATGGAAGAGATCACAGAGCTGTACTGGAGGATGATAGAAGAGATCACAGAGCTGTACTGGAGGATGATGGAAGAGATCACAGAGCTGTACTGGAGGATGATGGAAGAGAGATCACAGAGCTGTACTGGGGGATGATGGAAGAGAGATCACAGAGCTGTACTGGAGGATGATAGAAGAGATCACAGAGCTGTACTGAAGGATGATAGAAGAGAGATCACAGAGCTGTACTGGAGGATGATAGAAGAGATCACAGAGCTGTACTGGAGGATGATGGAAGAGAGATCACAGAGCTGTACTGGAGGATGATAGAAGAGATCACAGAGCTGTACTGGAGGATGATGGAAGAGATCACAGAGCTGTACTGGAGGATGATGGAAGAGATCACAGAGCTGTATTGGAGGATGATGGAAGAGAGATCACAGAGCTGTACAGGAGGATGATGGAAGAGATCACAGAGCTGTACTGGAGGATGATAGAAGAGAGATCACAGAGCTGTACTGGAGGATGATAGAAGAGAGATCACAGAGCTGTACTGGAGGATGATGGAAGAGATCACAGAGCTGTACTGGAGGATGATAGAAGAGATCACAGAGCTGTACTGGAGGATGATGGAAGAGAGATCACAGAGCTGTACTGGAGGGTGATAGAAGAGAGATCACAGAGCTGTACTGGAGGATGATGGAAGAGATCACAGAGCTGTACTGGAGGATGATAGAAGAGATCACAGAGCTGTACTGGAGGATGATAGAAGAGAGATCACAGAGCTGTACTGGAGGATGATGGAAGAGAGATCACAGAGCTGTACTGGAGGATGATGGAAGAGAGATCACAGAGCTGTACTGGAGGATGATGGAAGAGAGATCACAGAGCTGTACTGGAGTATGATGGAAGACAGATCACATAGCTGTACTGGAGGATGATAGAAGAGATCACAGAGCTGTACTGGAGGATGATAGAAGAGAGATCACAGAGCTGTACTGGAGGATGATGGAAGAGATCACAGAGCTGTACTGGAGGATGATAGAAGAGATCACAGAGCTGTACTGGAGGATGATGGAAGAGATCACAGAGCTGTACTGGAGGATGATAGAAGAGATCACAGAGCTGTACTGGAGGATGATGGAAGAGATCACAGAGCTGTACTGGAGGATGATGGAAGAGAGATCACAGAGCTGTACTGGAGGATGATGGAAGAGAGATCACAGAGCTGTACTGGAGGATGATAGAAGAGATCACAGAGCTGTACTGGAGGATGATAGAAGAGAGATCACAGAGCTGTACTGGAGGATGATAGAAGAGATCACAGAGCTGTACTGGAGGATGATGGAAGAGAGATCACAGAGCTGTACTGGAGGATGATAGAAGAGATCACAGAGCTGTACTGGAGGATGATGGAAGAGATCACAGAGCTGTACTGGAGGATGATGGAAGAGATCACAGAGCTGTATTGGAGGATGATGGAAGAGAGATCACAGAGCTGTACAGGAGGATGATGGAAGAGATCACAGAGCTGTACTGGAGGATGATGGAAGAGATCACAGAGCTGTACTGGAGGATGATAGAAGAGATCACAGAGCTGTATTGGAGGATGATGGAAGAGAGATCACAGAGCTGTACAGGAGGATGATGGAAGAGATCACAGAGCTGTACTGGAGGATGATGGAAGAGATCACAGAGCTGTACTGGAGGATGATAGAAGAGATCACAGAGCTGTACTGGAGGATGATAGAAGAGATCACAGAGCTGTACTGGAGGATGATGAAAGAGAGATCACAGAGCTGTACTGGAGGATGATAGAAGAGAGATCACAGAGCTGTACTGGAGGATGATAGAAGAGAGATCACAGAGCTGTACTGGAGGATGATGGAAGAGAGATCACAGAGCTGTACTGGAGGATGATAGAAGAGATCACAGAGCTGTACTGGAGGATGATGGAAGAGATCACAGAGCTGTACTGGAGGATGATGGAAGAGATCACAGAGCTGTACTGGAGGATGATAGAAGAGATCACAGAGCTGTACTGGAGGATGATGGAAGAGATCACAGAGCTGTACTGGAGGATGATGGAAGAGAGATCACAGAGCTGTACTGGGGGATGATGGAAGAGAGATCACAGAGCTGTACTGGAGGATGATAGAAGAGATCACAGAGCTGTACTGAAGGATGATAGAAGAGAGATCACAGAGCTGTACTGGAGGATGATAGAAGAGATCACAGAGCTGTACTGGAGGATGATGGAAGAGAGATCACAGAGCTGTACTGGAGGATGATAGAAGAGATCACAGAGCTGTACTGGAGGATGATGGAAGAGATCACAGAGCTGTACTGGAGGATGATGGAAGAGATCACAGAGCTGTATTGGAGGATGATGGAAGAGAGATCACAGAGCTGTACAGGAGGATGATGGAAGAGATCACAGAGCTGTACTGGAGGATGATAGAAGAGAGATCACAGAGCTGTACTGGAGGATGATAGAAGAGAGATCACAGAGCTGTACTGGAGGATGATGGAAGAGATCACAGAGCTGTACTGGAGGATGATAGAAGAGATCACAGAGCTGTACTGGAGGATGATGGAAGAGAGATCACAGAGCTGTACTGGAGGGTGATAGAAGAGAGATCACAGAGCTGTACTGGAGGATGATAGAAGAGATCACAGAGCTGTACTGGAGGATGATGGAAGAGATCACAGAGCTGTACTGGAGGATGACGGAAGAGAGATCACAGAGCTGTACTGGAGGATGATAGAAGAGATCACAGAGCTGTACTGGAGGATGATGGAAGAGAGATCACAGAGCTGTACTGGAGGATGATGGAAGAGATCACAGAGCTGTACTGGAGGATGATAGAAGAGATCACAGAGCTGTACTGGAGGATGATAGAAGAGAGATCACAGAGCTGTACTGGAGGATGATGGAAGAGAGATCACAGAGCTGTACTGGAGGATGATAGAAGAGATCACAGAGCTGTACTGGAGGATGATGGAAGAGATCACAGAGCTGTACTGGAGGATGATGGAAGAGAGATCACAGAGCTGTACTGGAGGATGATGGGAGAGATCACAGAGCTGTACTGGAGGATGATGGAAGAGATCACAGAGCTGTACTGAAGGATGATGGAAGAGAGATCACAGTGTTGGGTAGCACGGGAGGGCCATGGACTTCTCTTCTGGTACTGTCATGACTGCTCCTCCTACACATAGCATATAACAACTCTTTAAAGTGTATCTCCAGACAAACTTTGGAAGGCTCAGGAAATGTTTTTTATTGCTGATTGTGTCCCTGCTGGGTGATTTTCCCCTCACATTATCTCCAGGTGACACCACATTAAAAATAAAAGTCTGATATGGTGTCACAAGGACTGAAAGTCTACACAGACACTTACCTTTCCACACTCCACCCAAGAAGCAAGAACTTTATGTCTGGAGTTCCACTTCAAGCAACATTTTGATTACAGAATGATGGAAACATAAAAAGATATTTAATAATGAAGCTCCTTACCTGGATAGAGCATGGTCACTGATAAGGAGAAGAGAGGACACAGAGTTAGGTTTGATCTTCCATTGATATAAATATTACTTTATACAGAGTAATGAGGATGTACCATGTGATCTGAGCCCCAGCAACCAATCAGATCTCGGCTCACTGGGGTCACATGACAGAAGATATGATTTTTGTCAATGAGCCCTTCTGGTGTTCATGGCTCTGATTTGTTGTATAATCTGAGGACCTTCTATATAATAGAGGTGGTCAACCCTTGTTTCAGCTCTACATGCACCTGCTGTAACGAAACGTCCCCCACACTCCGCTTGAGTGCTTTTACACGGCTTCTTCCCAGTCTGGATATAGATATCAGATATTCCAACCGCTATCAACAACAAACAAGACGATACTCGTTTGATTGCTCAACATGGACTGTTTATTAGCACCATAATACAAGTCTTATATACAGTAGAAGAGGAGGTTCCCCCTCCTGCTCATATTACTCTAACAATACACCTGTGACCAGAAACATAAATTAACATGAGCTAATTAACTAATCCCTTAAAGCAGCCGATGTTACTCTGTGCCCTCCTGGGCATTGTTATGATAAATCAGGATGTCACTACAGGTCAGACTTGTTGTCACCGAGCGTCACACAGTAGATTGATACATTATCATAAGTATAAACACAGGACACCTTCTCACAATAGCAGGAGCTCCAGCAGGAGTCATCCCGTCTCCTACATTGTACAGAGGCCAATGTGATCGGCTCTCTCACCTAACATGTGGAGTTCAGAATCAAACAAACCAAGAATAGTCTTTACATCTATCCCGGGAGATATTGTGGAGAAATATTTTTGTCCCATTTTAAGTAATCCAAGACATATTTTCTCAGTGACCCTGTGCCAGGATGGACATAAGAGGTGCACAGGGAGCTGAAACAAGGGTTTCCCAACCTCTCCAAGGGTTTCTGGTTTCCACTGGCCCTCCCGTCACACCTGCTATGTCTAAGTCACCCTGTGTCTCTAATAGGGGCACAGGGGAACCAAGAACCCCAGTCTGATCTGTAGTAATCGGACTCACTGTCAACACTCGCAAACCGAGTCAGAATAAAAAAAAAAGTTGCTCGCAAATCAAAGCGCTCTCAAACCAAGTTACTCTTTGTGACAGACTCGGACCCTCTTATATCTAAAATCATCCTATGTCCACTAGGGGCATAGGATGACTGAGAAATTATATCTTGGACTACTTAATTATTATCCACAATATATCCCTGGATATCTGTAAATATATTTACTGGTTGTTGATTCTGAACTTAACAGGTTAATTGTCAGGCCCGGTACACACGAGCAAACATGTACGATGAAACCGGTCCGTCGGACCGTTTTCACCGTACATGTCTGCCCCGGGGACTTCTGTACGATGGCTGTACTAACCATCGTATAGAAGTCCGCGCGTAAACAATACGCGGGGCGTGTCCGCGTCGTCGCCAGGGCGATGACGCGGAGACGTGGGCGGGCCTGCCATTTAAAGGCTTCCACGCATGCGTCAAAGTCATTCGACGCATGCGAGGGACGGCGGGCGCTCGGACATGTACGGTAGGTCTGTACTGACGACCGTACATGTCCGAGCGGGCAGGATTCCAGCGGACGGTTTTAAAACACGTCCAGGAATATTTGCCCGCTGGGAAAAGGCCCGGCGGGCAAATGTTTGCTGGAATTCGGCCCGCTCGTGCCTACACACGACCGAACATGTATGCTGAAACTGGCCCGCGGACCAGTTTCAGCATACATGTTTGGTCGTGTGTACGGGGCCTAAGAGTGACTCATTCATAATGTTAGATGCTAATGTCCTCACCTCCAGCCATCTCTCAGTTCTTTGTGCCAATTGACCCTGCTATTGTGTGAAGATGTCCTGTGTTTACACTTATGATAATGTGTATTGTATAGCAGGTGAGCCAAGAGACGTGACGTCTACCTTGAAAGGTCATATCTATTAGTTAATTAGCTCATGTTAATTTATGTTCTGGTTACCTCCTCTTTAAACTGTATATAAGATTGTATTCTTGGTTCTATTAAACACTCCGGGCCAGATTCTCAAAAGAGTTAAACCGGTGTATCTACTGATACACCGGCGTAATTCGAAATTCCCGCCGGCGTATCATTGTTTTGTATTCACAAAACAAGATACTCCGGAATTAGGCTAGGATCCGACTGGTGTAAGTCACTTACACCGTCAGATCCTAAATGCAATACAACGCTGGCCGCTAGGTAGCGTTTACTTTAAGGTCTCATTTGACTATGCAAATGAGCCTGATACGCCGATTCCCGAACGAATTTGCGTCGCGTACTCGTCGCGTACGTCGTTTCCGTAAGCGTAAGGTTACCCCTGCTATATGAGGGGTAACCTTACGCCAGTCCGCCGTAAGCCATGTTAAGTATGGCGTCGGGTCCGCGTCGGCTTTTTCCGTCGGTTACGTTGTTTTCCTAAGTCATTCTTGAAAACGACTTTACGTCAATGAAGCTCACGTCGGCGTCATTGACGTTTTCCGTCGTAAGCTGGAGCATTCGCACTGGGCTATTTTTCAGCCCGGCACATGCGCAGTTCAATCGGCACGGGGGCGCGCTTAATTTGAATACAAGCCGCCCCCTTTGAATTACGCGGCCATACGCTGGGCCATTTACACTACGCCGCCGCAAATTACGGAGCAAGTGTTTGGAGAATACGGCACTTGCTCCAGTAAGTTGCGGTGGCGTAGTGTAAATGGCTTACACTACGCCAACGCCGATTCTACGAGAATCTGGCCCAATATGTTCAGCAGACAAACAAGTCTGGTCTCGTTGTGTGTTGTGAGCAGCTGGAATATCCGATATCTATATCCAGACTGATAGGAAGCGGTATATGACGGAAGTACTCAAGCGCAGTGTGGGACGTTCCGTTACAGTCTTAAACCGAGGTTCCACTGTATATATATGTATTGTGTATTGTCTCATACTATGCTGTGCTCTGTCTTGGGTTTTATGGGGTGTGACTGTGTTCCATTGTTCTATTGTGTCTGTCTGCCTTGGCTATTATGGGATGTGTATATGTATATTAGATGTGAGAGGGGAGGGGGGGAGAATTCCTCCAACAGCACGTTACAGTTACTGTATTTAGGAAATGAACGATGCTCTATATGTACAATATATTTTCTTTCCTGATGTTCAGAACTAAGAAAAAATAATTAAGAAAATATATATTTCTTATTTTTTAGCCTAATAAATATAATATAGTGTATACCAGCCGGCGGGGGCAGTTCTCAGCTCCTGTTCACCTCTACCAATCAGGACAATAGAAGTCTACAGCCATTGGCAGCAACCAATTCCGTTCAGAGAGGAGCAGGAAGTGGAAGCAGAGCGCTCACTCATTGGAGGTGTTGGGTCATGTGATCAGTTTGCTCTGGGGGTGGGATTAGCGGAGATGTATACGGGAAAGGACAGCGTATTATCCTGACCTCCTGATCTCCTTTCTATAGATAACTCCGGGATCAATCCCAGATCAGACCTGGATGGAAGGTGGAGAGGTGGAGGTTCCCATCCCCCCCACATTACTCCCTGTATAATGATCTCCTCTCCAGGGACACAATGAGAAGGTATTGGGGATCTGAGAATCCTATTGGATGATATGATGAGGAACACCAATAGAATTACAGAGGGCGTGTCAGTTATGGAGGAAGCCCCACCCAATGTACATCGAGATATTTCCACCTAAACCTGGAATGTGTAGAAATAGAAGAGAAAAGTGTCTACAATCCGATACTCACTGTTGTCAGGTGGAATATCATACGGGTCAAATTCGGGAGGAGCTGCAAAGAGAAAATCATTTAGAATTCAGTTGATTCTCAGGATTCATCTTTACACCCAAAACACAACATTCCTCCTTTATATTTGTTTATTATAATTTATCTTAAACCACTTGCCCCTCACCCACTAGACGCGCGCGGTTTGTTTCGTTCCGAATTTAAATTTTGGATGCATTTTCTGTTTTTGGGAAATTCGGATGTATCTGAATTTCCGAAATTAGAAAAGTAAAAAATTTAAACTCATCCGAAATTGCGAAAAAAATAAATAGGTTTCGAATTGTTTACAAACACTTTTTCGAAATTGAATAGTTTTCCAATTTCCAAGGAGAATAAAATAGAATAGAAAATAAAGGAATAGAAATGAAAAATAAAAAAATATATATTCTATTCCTTTTATTTTATTCTCTTTGGAAATTGGAAAACTATTTGAATTTGAAAAACTATTCTAAATTAGTACAAAGAAAATTCCTCAAAATGGGACTTTGAAGGACCAAAAACAGTAAAGTATGTAAAAAAAAAAAGTACATAATTTATTGGAACAAATAACAGACAATAATGATACAGTAAGTATAAAATGTATTGATTTATTAAAAACAATGATCAATCATTTTATAAATGAAAAAAATACCGCGCTATATGTGAAAAAAATAAATAAGCCGCAACTAAAAGGTGAAAATACACACCAAAAGTGCCCCAGACGACGTCATTTGTGTGACGAAACGCGCGTCGGGAGGAGGAGACGTGCTGACGTCATCGCGTTCTAGTCCGAGTGGACGGGTGTTTGCTTAATTTGTACGTTGTTTTATCTTCATTAAGAAAATGTATACATTCAACGGAATTTCAGTATGGTGAGTCTTTATCCTTTTCGGTACTTTATCTGTTTGGATGACATCCGCATGTGTTTGAGGATTCATCGATCCCCTAGTTACTACCGGCAGTCCGAATGTGTTTGTGGATTCATTGATCCCCTAGTTTATAATGTAAATGAGTCTAGGTGTCAGGTCACCTGAGGCCAGGTGACATCGGCACGCCATTGGGTCAGGAGTGCACTGCTATGATAGTGGACCCTATGGCTGGCTGCTGCGGTTGGAACCCTGGGTGGTGCAGGAAGGCAGGTGCACCAACACGGATCCCACAGGGAGCTAGAACGCGAGATTCCCCAGGGTGCGAAGTCTAAGAGCCAGCTGGTGTTCACCAGAGCCTCTAGTGGTGAGGATGGACTGCGCTGCAGCTGACTCCCCCTGGGGTCTCCTAGCTCACGCTCAAGGTAGGCTATAGGAGGATAAGCTAAAGGTCGGGGCGACAAGCAGACAAGGATAAACGGTAAACAAGCCAAAGGCCAAGGGTCACAAGCAGGCAGGGATAGTCGAGAACGCGCCAAAGGTCAGGGTCACAAGCAGGCGGGGATTATTATTATTTTTATTATTATACAGGATTTATATAGCGCCAACAGTTTGCGCAGCGGGATGGTCGGGAACACGCCAAGATCGGTAACGGAGACAAACGTAGAGCAGGGAACAGGAAACCAAACACACAATATTGCATGGCAAGGCAGGCTTGGAGAACACAGTGTTAAATAGTGGTTCCTGTTGAGGCCGGGGGGTGGAGCCACACTGTGGGAAGATTACTTAACCATGCAGGTGTGAGAAGGCAAGCCCTAAGGCTGATACACAGACCAGGTAAGAGACAGACAGGCATGAAGCTATTACTGCAAGGTCATGTCACTAGTGTGACTTCTCTGTCACCCATTGTTGTCTGGGCTAATTGACCCTGCAATTGTATGAAGGAGTTCTGTGTTGATATGTATGATAATGTGTGTTGTAGTTTAGGAGACGGCCAGGCTAGGAACTCAAAGGTCAGCCTAGGCTGTCTAAAGGGATTAGTTAATGAGCTCATGTTAATTAGGATTCTGGTCACAGGTGTTTTCCAGAGTAATATGAGCCGGAGGTAGGCACCTCCTCTTTTACTGTGTATAAGATATGCTTTCCCCCCCTCCTGTAGTCATAAAAAAAATGGGCCCTTTAAGAATTTAAGAATGTCGTTTTTACTAATATTGACTGGAGCGCCGCCCCCTCTGGCTCTCGCAAATAACATACATTCATGAATTGCGTGAGTGTATGTTATTGTCGCCGCTGCCGCTGGTCTATTCAGATGGCCGGACATTGAGCGCCGACCACCTGAATAACGGCAGCTGGTTGGCTGTGCGGAAGTGCCTATCAGAGCCAGCGGCTCTGATAGGCTTTCTGAGTACAGCCCTCGGCTCCCGGATGTCTTATCCTCGGAAAGTACGGGGGGTGCGTTCCTTGGATAAGACTGACGGCCGTCTCAGCCAATCAGGTTCCCCGATTCTGGTTATCGGTAACCTGATTGGCTGAAGCGTCATCGAGGGCGGGAGAGGACATCGAGGGACGTGGAAGCAGAAAGGTAAGTGCATTTTACAGGGCACAGCGGCGACAATGGGCACAGAGGCATCAATGGGTACAGTGGTGACAAAGGGCACAGTGGCGTCAAAGGGCACAGTGGCATCAATTAAAGGGCACAGTGGTGACAAATGTCAAAGTGGTGATAATTGATGGCACAGTGGCTCCGTTTGATGGCATGGCACAGTGGTAACAATTGATGGCACAGTGGCTGCGTTTGATGGCATGGCACAGTGGTGACAATTGATGGCACAGTGGCTGCGTTTGATGGCATGGCACAGTGGTGACAATTGATGGCACAGTGGCTACGTTTGATGGCATGGCACAGTGGTGACAATTGATGGCACAGTGACTGCGTTTGATGGCATGGCACAGTGGTGACAATTGATGGCACAGTGGCTGCGTTTGATGGCATGGCACAGTGGTGACAATTGATGGCACAGTGGCTGCGTTTGATGGCATGGCACAGTGGTGACAATTGATGGCACAGTGGCTACGTTTGATGGCATGGCACAGTGGTGACAATTGATGGCACAGTGACTGCGTTTGATGGCATGGCACAGTGGTGACAATTGATGGCACAGTGGCTGCGTTTGATGGCATGGCACAGTGGTGACAATTGATGGCACAGTGGCTGCGTTTGATGGCATGGCACAGTGGTGACAATTGATGGCACAGTGGCTGCGTTTGATGGCATGGCACAGTGGTGACAATTGATGGCACAGTGGCTGCGTTTGATGGCATGGCACAGTGGTGACAATTGATGACACAGTGGCTGCGTTTGATGGCATGGCACAGTGGTGACAATTGATGACACAGTGGCTGCGTTCGATGGGCATAGTGAGGCTGCAATATATATTTTTTTTGTTTGCGCCCCCCCAAAGATTTTGAGCACCAGCCGCCACTGTGCTGTAACGAATCACATCACAGTGATTGGACACAAGAGGCGGGATTCTTGATTTCTCCAATCACAAGCAAGGGGCGCGGATTGTGTTCCTCCAGGCATTCCCGGCCAGGACTGTCAGTGAGTAAAGCGGTGATGTGGTGGCCTTTTTTGGGGGCATCAGATTGGCCCGGGGGATGGCTGTGTCAGTTTCATTCCGGGACACTGAATCTTCCTGGAATGAAGGTGCCCAGGACAGACCTGCAAAATGCGGGACTATACCGGGGCAATCCGGGACACGTGGTCACCCTAGTAGGCACATAATCACAGAAACTACTCAACACAGTTACAGGATAAGTTCACCTTTCCCACCATGTTACATGTTATGGCAGGGGTCTTCAATCTACGGCCCTCCAGTTGTTCAGAAAACTACAATTCCCATCATGCCCAGTCATGTCTGTGAATTTCAGAGTTTTACAATGCCTAATGGGATGTGTAGTTCCTCAACAGCTGGAGGGCCGTAGTTTGAGGATCCTTGTGTTATGGTTACAGAATGATGGAAACAGAAAAAGACGTCTAATAATGAAGCTCCTTACCTGGGGGGACCATGGCCACTGAGAATAAGAGAAGACACAGAGTTAGGTTTGATCTTCCATTGATATAAAAGTTACTTTATACAGAGTAATGAGGATGTACCATCAACCAATCAGATCTCAGCTCACTGGGGTCACATGATAGTAGATATGATTTTTGTCAATGAGGCCCTTCTGGTGTTCACACCTCTGATTTGTTGTAAAATCTGAGGATCATTTATATCAATGGTGGTCAAAGTTCTTGAACTAGAGGGCCCCTGACATCACCAAAGGGCCACACATAATATTCAGGGGGCAGTCCTAGACTGGAGACGCATTATATGAGACTGCTGAAATCTCGCTATTACACCCCTTTACACATGGTGTAATGGTGTGGGGGGGAGGGAGGGGGGTTTATGGTGGGGGGTTGTTTTTCAGGGTTGGGTTTGGCTCCTCAGGGGTTGGGCTTGGCCCCTTAGCTCCAGTGAAGGGAACTCTTAAGGCATCAGCACACCAAGACATTTTGGACAATTTCATGCTCCCAATTTTGTGGGGGGAGTTTGGGGAAGGCCCCTTCCTGTTCCAACATGACTTGCCCACCATTGCACAAAGCAAGGTCCATAAAGACATGGAGGAGCGAGTTTGGGGTGGAGGAACTAGACTGGCCTGCACAGAGTCCTGACCTCACCCCGATAGAACACCTTTGGGAAGAATTAGAGAGGCGACTGCGAGCCAGGCCTTCTCGTCCAACATCCCCCACCCACCCGATCCTCGCTGTGACAGCAGACCGGGATCTTCTCCACACAGACACTTACCTTTCCACACTCCACCCAAGAAACAAGAAAACTTTGGCTGGAGTTCCGCTTTAAGTGACATTTCTGTTACAGAATGATGGAAACATAAATAGACGTCTAATAATGAAGCTCCTTACCTGGAAGGGCCACGGGAACTGAGAATAAGAGAAGAGAAGACACAGAGTTAGGTTTGATCTTCCATTGATATAAAAGTCACTTTATACAGAAGGAGAGAATATAGTTCTCTCAGGTGGGTATACCAAAACACTTTGGATGAATACAAAAAGACTTTATTAATTACAAAAATTTATATCACAACAATTAAATTAATCAAAGAGTAGTGTAACGGCACTCCAAATGGGACAGGGGTTAAAGCCGTTTAGGATATTCCATTCCCGAACACAAGGCAGCTACCGACCGTCCACAATCATGTGAACGGGACCCATAAGGATAATACGAGACGACACTCTGTATGGGGTTCAAACAGGTCTGACTCTTTATTGAGAAATACAGGCTCTTATATACAATGTAGGATCCTGCAGTAACCAAATGAACAATGACCCAACTCCACCCACAACATCACACAATAGTTACCTAACGAGCCCCCTCAATACATCTCTTTAGCAGACACCCTGACTCCGGGACCTGACCTGATTTACATGAGCTAATTGACCACAGCTGATGACTCAGACACCTGACCTTTAGGCTGTCTGTTAACTTACAATACACATTATCATCAATAGACCTTCACGCAGGGGCAATTTGACCCTAACATTAGGGGCGGATTGCCCCTAACATTAGGGGTGGATTGCCCCCAACATTAGGGGCGGATTGCCCCCATGCTTCGGCATATATTTTTTAGGCACAGATAAAAAAAATAGACCTTCACGCAATTACAGGGTCAATTAGCACAAGCCACAATGAAAGATCCTTAGAAGTTAGTCTGGATTCAATTTACATTACACAGTAAACACCAAAAATAGGGTAAATAAAAAATCAATAATCACATTTTCGTTTGGGGAGAATTCTGTCTTGCAGAGGAAATTTATGTTTGTGGGGGTGATCGTGAAAATGCTTGGGTGCAAATTCAAGAAAAGGTTTTGGCCCACTCATTAAAGGTTTGGTCCAAATTCAAGAAAGGGTTTTGGCCCACTCATTAAAGGTTTGGTCCAAATTCATGAAAGGGTTTTGGCCCACTCATTAAAGGTTTGGTCCAAATTCATGAAAGGGTTTTGGCCCACTCATTAAAGGTTTGGTCCAAATTCATGAAAGGGTTTTGGCCCACTCATTAAAGGTTTGGTCCAAATTCATGAAACAAAGGGCCGGACTACTGTCCTCCAGACTTTAAGGGGGCCGGACTGTGGCCATCAGGAGGACAAAATACCCTATCATTTGTGTCATTGGACCCCATCATTTGTTCTATTGGACCCCATCATTGGTGTCATTGGGAGAAAGTCTGCCCCATAACTGGGAGGAATTCGGCCCCATCATTGGGAGGAATACTGCCCCATCATTGGGAGGAATTCTGCCCCATCAATGGGAGGAATACTGCCCCATCATTGGTGTCATTGGGAGGAATCATGCCCCATCATTGGGAGAAATTCTGCTCTATCATTGGTGCCAATGAATAAAAAAGCCCCCCAAGGAACAGATGAAATCAAGCAAAGGGCCACATCTGGCCCCCGGGCCGCAGTTTGGAGACCACTGCACTAGGGTGACCACATTTCCAAACTACCATTCAAGGACACCCCCTTCCCAAAAATCAGCTTGTGCTGTAACGAATCACATCACAGTGATTGGACACAAGAGGTGGGACTTATGATTTCTCCAATCACAAGCAAGGGGCGGGGATTGTGCTCCTCCAGGCATTCCCGGCCAGGACAAGTACTGTCAGTGAGTAAAGCGGTTGTCATGGATATGCAATAGTCTGGCAGCTTACCTGTTTCCATCTGTCTTTTAAGAGGCCTGACCCTCTTCTGGCTGCCTTTTTATCACTTCCTCTTCCTGTATGGCCCCACCCAGGCCATCCCAGGAAGTCTATATTAACTGTTGCACTACAGGCCTGCAGTGCTGTTCAAAAGTGTTGTTTGCTTAAGTTCCTGTCTGCAGTGTGTTTTACGATTACCTCCCTGTGTAACATTTTTGGCTCGTCCCTGACTTCTCCTGTTTGCCTGTGCCCTTGACCTTTTGCCTGTCCCTCGGTTACCCTGTCTGCCTTTTGCCCTGACCTCGGCTTACCCATCACTTCCGTTAGTCCTGCTTGCTGCTTCCCCTCTCTCCCTGCGGAGGGTGACCTATATGATCCCAGGGGTCGCGACCTGGATCCAGCTGCGACAAAGGCCATCCTCACCACTAGAGGCTCTGGTGAACACAAAGCTGGGTCTTAGACTCCGCGCCCTGGGCGATCTTGGGTTCACGCTCCCTCCCTGATAGCAGCAGTCAGCTATTGGGTTCACTACCCTGAGGTGCATCCCTGACCCCAACTGGGTGCACTTGTCACCTGGCCACAGGTGACGTGACAGCGGTGATGTGGCGGCCTTTTTTGGGGGCATCAGATTGGCCCGAGGAGTGGCTGTATCAGTTTCTTTCTGGGACACTCTATTGTCCTGGAATGAAGGTGCCCGGGACAGACCCGCAAAATGCGGGACTATCCCGGGGCAATCCGGGACACGTGGTCACCCTAGTAGGCACATAATCACAGAAACTACTCAACACAGTTACAGGATAAGTTCACCTTTCCCACCATGTTACATGTTATGGTTACAGAATGATGGAAACATAAATAGACGTCTAATAATGAAGCTCCTTACCTGGGGGGACCATGGCCACTGAGAATAAGAGAAGACACAGAGTTAGGTTTGATCTTCCATTCCTATAAAAGTCACTTTATACGGAGTAATGAGGATGTACCATGTGACCTGAGCCCCAGCAACCAATCAGATCACAGCTCACTGGGGTCAGATGATAGTAGATGTGATTTTTGTCAATGAGGCCCTTCTGGTGTTCACACCTCTGATTTGTTGTAAAATCTGAGGATCATTTATATCAATGGTGGTCAAAGTTCTTGAACTAGAGGGCCCCTGACATCACCAAAGGGCCACACATAATATTCAGGGGGCAGTCCTAGACTGGAGACGCATTATATGAGACTGCTAAAATCTCGCTATTACACCCCTTTACACATGGTGTAATGGTGTGGGGCGGAGGGATGGGGGATTGTTTTTCAGGGTTGGGTTTGGCTCCTCAGGGGTTGGGCTTGGCCCCTTAGCTCCAGTGAAGGGAACTCTTAAGGCGTCAGCATACCAAGACATTTTGGACAATTTCATGCTCCCAATTTTGTGGGGGGAGTTTGGGGACGGCCCCTTCCTGTTCCAACATGACTGCCCACCAGTGCACATAGCAAGGTCCATAAAGACATGGAGGAGCGAGTTTTGGGTGGAGGAACTAGACTGGCCTGCACAGAGTCCTGACCTCACCCCGATAGAACACCTTTGGGATGAATTAGAGAGGTTGTCATGGAAGGCGTTCCAGCAGTAACAATGGCAGGAGAGTCCAGTCCCGGTGCGTGCGTGGTGGCGCCCGTCGGCGCGCGCATTGGAATGCGTGTGCGCGCGGCAGCAGCTCACATTGCACGTGCGGCTGGAACGTGCGCGCAGTGATGCTGTTTGGCGCCAAAACTCTCTATTTAAGCAGCCTGATCCCTCACCAACTTGCTGTCCAGTCTACAGTGTGTCCCTGGAGTATCCTGCATCTGTGTACCTGTTTGTATCCTGATTACCAGACCCGGCTTCCTCTGACCACTCCTGCCTGCCACCTGTCCCTGATCCCAGCTACATTTGACCACCGCACTTGCTCAGCCCCTTGCTCTGTTCTCTGCCCGCCTGTTATACTGACCCGGCCTAGACTTTGACTACCCCTTGGATTTCGTTCTGGCTCCTGATCTGCCCGTCTGTGTTTGACCCGGTCTGCTTCACCTGCTTCGTTCCTGTCCCACGAGTGCCACGCTTCTGCTCCAGCTTGCCGTTGGTATCCTGCCAGGACTTCGGTCCTCTTTTCTACTACCGCATCCAGCCCGCTACTCAGCTTACTAACTAGGCACTTGTGTCCCTCTGAACTCCTGACCCCTGTCTACTCTACCAGGGGCTCCTGAGTCAGAGGCTTACGAGAGGCCGCTCCCTGCACGTTGGACTCCACTACCGGGTACGTGACAGAGGTGACTGCGAGCCAGGCCTTCTCGTCCAACATCCCCCACCCACCCGATCATCGCTGTGACAGCAGACCGGGATCTTCTCCACACAGACACTTACCTTTCCACACTCCACCCAAAAAACAAGAAAACTTTGGCTGGAGTTCCGCTTTAAGTGACATTTCTGTTACAGAATGATGGAAACATAAATAGACGTCTAATAATGAAGCTCCTTACCTGGAAGGGCCACGGGAACTGAGAATAAGAGAAGAGAAGACACAGAGTTAGGTTTGATCTTCCATTGATATAAAAGTCACTTTATACAGAAGGAGAGAATATAGTTCTCTCAGGTGGGTATACCAAAACACTTTGGATGAATACAAAAATACTTTATTGATTACAAAAATTTATATCACAACAATTAAATTAATCAAAGAGTAGTGTAACGGCACTCCAAATGGGACAGGGGTTAAAGCCGTTTAGGATATTCCATTCCTGAACACAAGGCAGCTACCGACCGTCCACAATCAGGTGAACGGGACCCATAAGGATAATACGAGACGACGCTCTGTATGGGGTTCAAACAGGTCTGACTCTTTATTGAGAAATACAGGCTCTTATATACAATTTAGGATCCTGCAGTAACCAAATGAACAATGACCCAACTCCACCCACAACATTACACAATAGTTACCTAACGAGCCCCCTCAATACATCTCTTTAGCAGACACCCTGACTCCGGGACCTGACCTAACTTACATGAGCTAATTAACTACAGCTGATGGCTCAGACACCTGACCTTTAGGCTGTCTGTTAACTTACAATACACATTATCATCAATAGACCTTCACGCAATTACAGGGTCAATTAGCACAAGCCACAATGAAAGATCCTTAGAAGTTAGTCTGGATTCAATTTACATTACACAGTAAACACCAAAAATAGGGTAAATAAAAAATCAATAATCACATTTTCATTTGGGGAGAATTTTGTCTTGCAGAGGAAATTTATGTTTGTAGGGGTGATCGTGAAGATGTTTGGGTGCAAATTCATGAAAGGGTTTTGGCCCACTCATTAAAGGTTTGATCCAAATTCATGAAAGGGTTTCGGCCCACTCATTAAAGGTTTAGTCCAAATTCATGAAAGGGTTTCGGCCCACTCATTAAAGGTTTGATCCAAATTCATGAAAGGGTTCCGGCCCACTCATTAAAGGTTTAGTCCAAATTCATGAAAGGGCTTTGGGTGCTCATGAAAGGGTTGGGGTCCACTCATGTATATGTTTTGGCCCACTCATGAAATGGTCGGTGCCCCTCCAGAAAAGATTTGCCCTGGGCCCACCAATGTCTTAATGCAACTCTGATAAATTAGCTCAAGGTCCCTTCCACACCCGAGCCAAGGACCGAGGTCACCCCCCCCCAAGACTAGGGGCTCCATCTAGGGCCACCAACAGCCTAACACTCCATCTTCCACTCAAACTCCACTGCCCCCAGCTGGGCTGACCTCGAGTATTTTAGGGGGCCTGCCCCCTGCCAAGCCATCTGTTGGGGATTGGTTAGGATCTCAGAGCGCTCACTCATTGGAGGTGTTGGGTCATGTGATCAGTACTCTCTTGGGGCGGGATTAGCGGAGATGTATACGGGGAAAGGACAGCGTATTATCCTGACCTCCTGATCTCCTTTCTATAGATAACTCCGGGATCAATCCCAGATCAGACCTGGAGGGAAGGTGGAGAGGTGGAGGCTCCCATCCCCCCCTCATTACTCCCTGGACAATGATCTCCTCTCCAGGGACACAATGAGAAGGTATTGGGGATCAGAGAATCCTATTGGATGGTATGATGAGGAACACCAATAGAATTACAGTTATGGAGGAAGCCCCGCCCAATGTAGATCGAGATATTTCCACCTAAACCTGGAATGTGTAGAAATAGAAAATACTCACCATCTCCATCACCACTTATTCCATCATCTGCGGATGTGTTGGAGACGAGAGAAGAACCTGCAAAGAGAATTCAGTTCATTCTCAGGATTCAACATTTCTCCTTTACTTTTGTTGGATATCATTTATCTTAAACCACTTGCCCCTCACCCAGGGTACATTTACTGCACGTGGGTGGGGGGCATCTACAGGCGAGGTGACATCGCCGCCTGTTCCCGGGTCAGCAGGTTTTCAGTCAATGAATTTGGCTGTATACCTGCTGATCACAGCACAGAGTTCCATGTTTACAAACACACAGACCTCTGTACACAGACAGCAATCTGGCTTTGGCTGGAGTTCCGCTTTAAGTGACATTTCTGTTACAGAATGATGGAAACATAAATAGACGTCTAGAGATAAATTGTGTAAGTGAATGAATGACTTCCTCTCGAGCAACAGTCACTCACAATCCCATCAAAGTTTGTAGAAAATAAAAAGGAGTTAGCATATATTAGGGGAAGACAATTCCTCTCCGAATATAGGGATTTTTGATGTGAGGTGTGTTGCTCTTGGTATCAAAGGTAGGCGCACAAAACACAAGGTTTTTAGTAGTATCAAAAATAATTTAATTATATAAATATAAAATATCATATTTCATACAGTTATTAACATAATGAGATATATATATGGTCAAAACCACAGTTTCATGATAAACAAGGTAAAGGGGAGACAGGTTATTTGAAGGAAAATTGATGCGAGTTTGCCAACTAGTTTCGCACTATGTGTGCTTCATCAGGGCTTGCATAATGTTCCTGTTCCTTTAATACATGTAGTGGTCTGTGTATGACATAAAGGTTCATCATTAATACAGATATAATGCAATAATTTAATATTTTAAACTTTGAAAAAATGTGTGTGTGATACATTTGCCTATATGTCTCAGTTTACTGCTCCCTGGTTATTGATGTGCTAATGTCCCCTCACTATTTCTAAAGGTTAATTGATCTATTGTGTTGTGTGAAGGAGAGCTGGGTTTAAGTGGCTTGTGTTAATTATTCTGATTGCTTCATTGTGGTAATTATCTCTCTATATGCGGGGTCGAGCGGTCTGGTTGATGTATTCAGTACAGCTAGTGCTCAGCGTCATTGATGTCATTGTCTAAAGAAAATGTGTTTCAGCATCGGCCCCGTCGTGTCTACCTACTCATCTGTATGGAAGCCCCAGTGTGAGGGGGGCGGAGATTTGTCATTGTAACAGTTTTGGAAATGACATATAAGCTGTGTGTTATAACATAAAAGTCTGTGTTGTTCAAGCAGTAAGCTGGTCTCATGTGTGGCTTTCTGGGCGATTCCAGGGATATCCCTCCTCGTGGAATATTGGGGTGATTTTCGTTATGGGAAGAAGGGAACGTTGACGGGGATATCATACCGATACCGTCACAATTGGTTGGTAGCAGTGGGATTTTTCCCTTCTATTCCCCTTCACACCCGGATTCCAAGCAGACACTGGAAGAACTACTGGAAGTTCGTGGAAGGATTGCTAGCAACAAAACCAAGCGGGTCATCATGGCAGAATCAATGGAGCTAGACCAGGAGGACGGGATTGCAGCAACGCCAGCAGTACAAGAGATGGAGACACCAGTGATTCAGGAGGAGGAATCGCCAGCCAACAAGCTAATGAGAGAGAAGCTAGCGTGGTTCGGCCCGAACCCAACGCCAGATGTGGTACTGAAAGTGATGGACATGTTAGTAAACGCAGAGCTACAGAAGGCTAAAGAAATAAGAGACGCAGAGCTACAGGAGGCTAAAGAAATAAGAGACGCGGAGCTACAGAAGGATAAAGAAATAAGGGACGCAGAACTACAGAAGGATAAACAAATAAGGGACGCAGAGCTACAGTTAAAACTGGCAGCAGTCCAACAAGCAGCCGCACCTTCTACGAACAGTGAGTACAGCACAGCAGACGCAAGGAAGATTCCGTTTAGCGCTTTTAAAGCTTTTGATGAAAAGGACTGTGAGATTGATAACTACCTGGCAGACTTTGAGCGACAATGTAACCTGCACCGAATAGCTAGAAGAGAGTGGGTCGCAATATTGTCAGGCAAACTATCAGGCAAAGCTTCTGATGCTTTCCGGACCGTGCCAGATCAGGATATCCATAGCTACGCCAGGGTTAAAGAAGCGCTCCTGGCTCGTTATGCAGTAACCCCAGAGTCCCACCGACAGAAGTTCAGGGACTCACGCAAAACCACGGAAGACTCTTACGCAGAATGGGCATGCCAGCTGTCCCTGTCGGCCTCTAACTGGGTTAACAGCAGCCAGGCCACCACCGCAGAGGACATTTTGCAACTAATGCTCCTGGAGCAATTTTACAATCACATCCAGACGGACGTCAAGGATTGGGTGAGAGATCGCAGGCCCATGACTCTACCAGAGGCCGCGAAGTTGGCGGATGAATATGCGGATACTCGCAAGACAAACCAGGTCACACCACGGGTACAACCCCCACAACCAACGGCGCCCTCACACCCACCAGCC
Organism: Rana temporaria; assembly: GCF_905171775.1. Classification (NCBI taxonomy): domain Eukaryota; kingdom Metazoa; phylum Chordata; class Amphibia; order Anura; family Ranidae; genus Rana; species Rana temporaria. The sequence continues at coordinate 689,241,629 of NC_053489.1, read as the reverse complement.
GCTAGATACCAACCGCCTAACAGACCGATGACATATAGCCCTCGCTACCCACGCCAGGAGGACAATGAACAACGCTGCTTCCGGTGCAAACAGTTGGGTCACTTCAAGCATAATTGCCCCATGAATGACAACACCAGGTCAAATTGGTCTCAACCTGGGTACCGCCCACCAGCAGCAGCCCATTGTGTAGACTCGGCTTGGGATCCAAAGGAGCTGGGTCAGGAAGAACCATTGGGCACCCCTTACGAAGCCCTCATGGTACAATCTGTTATTACGGACAACAGGGAACACCATTGTCAGCTGGTCATGGGCGACAGCCCTGAGCCGGAGGGGCCCTGGAGGGAGCTGGGCAGAAAGAGGCACCGCCGGCCACCCTTCAAGAAGAAGAGGTCCTGGAAGCCGTATAACAAGCTGACCTGGGAGGAGAAGAAGCGACTGGAGGAGAGGGAGTCGCAGCGGGCGTCCCAGATGCGTGCCGAGATGTTCGCCAAGGGCCCACCGGTGGCCCCTTACACCACCACCCAGTTCCTGATGATGAAGGACCACGTGGAGAGCCTGCAGGACATGAGCAAGCAGGAGCTGATCCGTGAGTACATAGAGCTGGAGGAGTGCATAAGCCGCATGGAGGAGGAGAACAACCACCTGAGGTCACAGCAGCATGAACTGGAGATGGAGCTGGAGAAGCTCCAAGAGGAGAACCGGCGGCTGCGGAGGGAGCAGGGGGTGGCTGACCTTATGGGGCTCTGATTCCCCTCCCCCCCCCCGGACTCTGAGCACCAGTGCTACAGCATTTCAACAAATATAACTTTTTTCTTTTTATGAATCTCCTGGGATTGTCACTTCAGAGCCATAACCTGCCCCTCCCATAGCGGGACACCTAGACGGCGGCGCACAGACCCATTTGCTGTCTTCACACTGACTTCTGGTGACTTTGCAGATCGCACAAAGACTTGGGGACTGACCGGCGTGTGATCTGACGACCCGGTGACATACCTGAGTCTGAAGCAGTTGCCAAGGGAGGTCAGTCATGCCAAACGGAGTTAACCTCTGACTAATAGCTCTGAACCCGTCAACCCTACTGGACCAGGGAAGGTCCAACCGGGTTTGCCGGAGCAGGGAGCAAAAGGGGGGCCATTGTGATACATTTGCCTATATGTCTCAGTTTACTGCTCCCTGCTAGCCAGGTTATTGATGTGCTAATGTCCCCTCACTATTTCTAAAGGTTAATTGATCTATTGTGTTGTGTGAAGGAGAGCTGGGTTTAAGTGGCTTGTGTTAATTATTCTGATTGCTTCATTGTGGTAATTATCTCTCTATATGCGGGGTCGAGCGGTCTGGTTGATGTATTCAGTACAGCTAGTGCTCAGCGTCATTGATGTCATTGTCTAAAGAAAATGTGTTTCAGCATCGGCCCCGTCGTGTCTACCTACTCATCTGTATGGAAGCCCCAGTGTGAGGGGGGCGGAGATTTGTCATTGTAACAGTTTTGGAAATGACATATAAGCTGTGTGTTATAACATAAAAGTCTGTGTTGTTCAAGCAGTAAGCTGGTCTCATGTGTGGCTTTCTGGGCGATTCCAGGGATATCCCTCCTCGTGGAATATTGGGGTGATTTTCGTTATGGGAAGAAGGGAACGTTGACGGGGATATCATACCGATACCGTCACAGTGTGTTTAACACATGTATATACAAAAGGGGTATAACGCGCTTACCACTTCCGTTAAAAAGCTCTGAGAACCGGGCAGAAAGACCTGCCTGAGAGTCAGCAGAGAGGCACTGGATGCAATCAGGAGATTCGTTACTCCACTTGTAATCAATGGAAGCCAGATCCACTTGATTTTGGCAGGTGCGGACAATGAAATGTTTGTGAGGAGTTCAACACACAAAGAAGGAGAAGATACAGATAGCAAATAGTTGTATCTATATCTTTCCTAAAAGCAAGCAAAAAGAAGAAAAAGGATTGAAGTAATAATAAGGAATATTGAAAAATATGTGTATATATATATTTTATATAGATAACAAAAATGTCTATGCATTTAGTAATTATGGAAAAGAGTATATCCAATGAAAACTCAATGGAGATGTTACCTCAATAGTAGCAAAGTTAGACTTAATGCTGCCAGATGGATCCAAAGAGGTTCCCAATAGGTTTCCACAACATTCTATAGGTAAAAAGTAAGTATATATATATATATATCAAAAATTAATAATTATCCTATAAATAAGTAAATGAACACAGTGCCTGTGACTAAATGTCATAGTGAGGCGACTGTCTGTATATGAGGAGATGGAGAGGTAAGGGAAAGTTTTTTACCTTAAGTAGTGATAGAAAGAATATAGTAATGTATCCTGTTATAATCAGGGGATGTAGTGCCTCCGTTGAATTACAATTAAGGGTAATACTAGCAAAGTGGTCCAAGGACAGTACTATATATTTCCACTTAGATTCTAAAAAGAAATAGATAAAGAAGAGAAATTAATGTATTAGAATAGTGCATGTTGCTAAATAGCCTAAGTGGAGCACTAATTCCTTGGATCAGAGAGTGATTACCTTTACTGGATAGTAACAGCGTGAGGAAGAGTGAGGCCGTATGCTAGCGTCTCGCATGTAGTTGTGTTGTCCTCCCTTCAGCCGTCCAAGTCAGCGTCTGACATGTGTATCGTCAGCGCTGACTTAAATAGCCCCATTTCCACCGGAAGTGAAAAGATTCAAGACTGACCCCTGGCATCACCTCCGGTTCACGTGTCCCAAAACAAATGCGCACGCAGGTGATGCGCTCCAGCATGATGACGTATGCTGGAGCGCATAGGGGAGAGACATAACCTAGCTGTCTCTTACCAGCCAAGGGCGAACGATTGGCTGGATGTGCGTGCGCGTCCCATCTGATGATGCTGATGGGAAAAAAGAGGCGTCTAAGAGACCGCGCCCCCTGTGTTGGGACCTGTGATTGGCCGCACCACGCTTGTGTAGAGTCCAACCTCCCTTTGCATCAAGAAGCCCCCTGCATAATGAATCGCACGGCTCAGAGCTCAGAAAACGGAAATAATAATTTGATATAGAATAATAAGTAAAACATGTACAATTAAACGTATATTTAACTCCAGAGAAACAAACCAGAGTGTGTTCTTAATTTTTCACAATTAAACATCCAATAAGGGTTCATTTTTACATTGCCTAATCTGAGGAGAAAATTGATAGAGGCAGTGTCCATAATAGTAACAGTTGTTAGAGATTTTAATGCTGTCCAGCTATTTTATCATACAGCCGGACAGAGCAAGAGAAATAATCAAAATAGATGCAAAGTAAATACAAACTGAAGCAGAACAAGGTCAAATAAAGCAGAACCAAACAAAACAAACCAAAACACCATAGATACAAAAATACAAAAATATATAAGTTAAACGCAGAGGGCGAAGCAATAGAACCATCAAAATAGATAAAGAGTCATATATCTATCGGAGGATCCACTGGATATATGCAGGAACAATATAGAGACAGACCTACTGATGACCCATATGTAGCAACTGATAATAGATTATATATACAGGGTCTTTAAATGACATCTCTGTGATTCAAAAGCAGTGACAACCAGTTATCATATAGAGGAATAGTAATAGATAGCTCATAGGCTTGCCTATAAAAAGGGTTTGAATGACAGAGATGTATTGAGCCCTGGTGAGTATGTGGCTCGTTGGTCAAAAATCCAACGAGCCTCGCGTTGGAGGATTTTTTTGTCAAAATCCCCACCTCTTTCTGGTAGGGGAATGACTTCCAACGCAAAGAAAGAAATAAAAGAGGGGTCATAGCTGTGGTGCAGGCCTACATGTTTGCAAATAGGAGTATAGAGCAGTCCCGCGTCTAAGTAATAAAGGTGGTCCTTAATTCTTCTCGCAAAGGTTCTTTTCGTCTTTCCTATATAGAATGCGCCACAGCGACATTTAGCAAGATATACAATGCCTATGGTTGTACAATTAGCATGCCTCTTGGACTTAAGGAAACCTCCTCTAGGGAGGGAACAGCCGTCTCCTTCCTCAATCCAAGGGCAGACATCACATTGTCCACACTTATAGGTACCTGGTATCTCAGGCTCCTGAGGATCCGGAGCATCAGGTACCAGATGACTGTGTGTAAGGCCGTCCTTAATGGACCTACATTTCCTATAAACAATTTCAGGTCTCTGGGAGATGTATTTTGAGATAATGGGGTCTTCGGCAAGAAAATGCCAATTATGATTGACCAATTGGCGGAAGATGTTTTGATCAGAGCTGAATGTGGTTATGAGTTTGGTTGTCGGGTTATGCTCTTTTTCCCTCTGCTTAAATAATAATGCATCTCTAGTATTTGTCTTAGATTTTATATATGCTTGTTTCAGAACCTTTTTACTATATCCTCTCAATAGGAGTCGTGAATAGAGGGCAGATGCCTCTTTTTCAAAATCCTCCTCCTTTGCACAATTACGCCGAAGTCTTAGGTACTGACTGTAAGGGATGCTTCGCACCAAAGATCTTGGATGCGAGCTAGAGTAGTGAAGAATAGTATTTCCTGCTGTTTCTTTTCTATACAGGTTAGTGTATAGGGTACCGTCATCATTTATCGAGATTGTTAGGTCGAGGAAAGGGATGCTTTTGGTATCTGACTGGATAGTAAATTTTAGATTGTAATCATTAATGGATAAATATTCCATAAATTTACCTAGTAGGTCCGCGCCACCAGTCCAGACGACTAAAACATCGTCGATGTACCTCCGCCACAGTAAAATGTGGCGGAGGTATATCGCGGCAGAGTCATCCGAAAAGATGGCTCTTTCCCAACCCCCCAGGTACAGGGTGGCATACGATGGGGCACAAGAAGTCCCCATCGCCACACCCTGTACCTGGAGGTAGGTTGAGCCATTAAAAACAAAAACATTGTTAGTCAGTATATGCTCCAATAGAGTTGTAATGAAATTACACAGTTTCCAGTTATTGTGATCTTGTTCACGCAAGAATTGAGAAATAACTTGGATCCCCTTTGTATGAGGGATACTAGAGTAGAGGGCCTCCACGTCTATTGCTGCCAAAATTGATCCTGGGGGTACGCTCATACCTTCCACTATTTTAAGAAGTTCCAATGTATCTTTTAGATATGATGGCAATGCCATCACATGAGGTCTCAATTGCATATCGACATACTTGCTTGCAGTTTCCGTATGGCTGCCTATACCCGAGATGATAGGACGGCCAGGTGGAACCCTGATGTCCTTATGTATTTTTGGCAGTGAATAAAACGTAGGAGTTATGGGCCACTTAATCTCTAGATATTCCCTAAGGTCTTGATCAATTAGACCTTGTTGAAATGCTAACGAGATCAAAGAAATATAATTGGATCTGGCTTTTGGAACATCATCTTCCGATATTATTTTATACCAGTTACCATTACATAAGATTTTGTCACACATTCTAATATACTGAGTCTTGGTCATTACAACTACATTACCCCCTTTATCAGAAGGTTTTATCACCAAATCGCTGTTGCTAGTGAGTTGGGTAAGTGCTTGTTGTTGCTGTCTTGATAAATTGTTATCAGAAATTTTAGGGATTACTAGATTTTCAATTTGTTTCCTTGTTTGCTTAAGAAAGGCCCATACTGCTGGGGAAGTTTGTAAATTATCCTTACCCTTACCCTTAATTGTAATTCAACGGAGGCACTACATCCCCTGATTATAACAGGATACATTACTATATTCTTTCTATCACTACTTAAGGTAAAAAACTTTCCCTTACCTCTCCATCTCCTCATATACAGACAGTCGCCTCACTATGACATTTAGTCACAGGCACTGTGTTCATTTACTTATTTATAGGATAATTATTAATTTTTGATATATATATATATATACTTACTTTTTACCTATAGAATTTTGTGGAAACCTATTGGGAACCTCTTTGGATCCATCTGGCAGCATTAAGTCTAACTTTGCTACTATTGAGGTAACATCTCCATTGAGTTTTCATTGGATATACTCGTTTCCATAATTACTAAATGCATAGACATTTTTGTTATCTATATAAAATATATATATACACATATTTTTCAATATTCCTTATTATTACTTCAATCCTTTTTCTTCTTTTTGCTTGCTTTTAGGAAAGATATAGATACAACTATTTGCTATCTGTATCTTCTCCTTCTTTGTGTGTTGAACTCCTCACAAACATTTCATTGTCCGCACCTGCCAAAATCAAGTGGATCTGGCTTCCATTGATTACAAGTGGAGTAACGAATCTCCTGATTGCATCCAGTGCCTCTCTGCTGACTCTCAGGCAGGTCTTTCTGCCCGGTTCTCAGAGCTTTTTAACGGAAGTGGTAAGCGCATTATACCCCTTTTGTATATACATGTGTTAAACACACATTTTTTCAAAGTTTAAAATATTAAATTATTGCATTATATCTGTATTAATGATGAACCTTTATGTCATACACAGACCACTACATGTATTAAAGGAACAGGAACATTATGCAAGCCCTGATGAAGCACACATAGTGCGAAACTAGTTGGCAAACTCGCATCAATTTTCCTTCAAATAACCTGTCTCCCCTTTACCTTGTTTATCATGAAACTGTGGTTTTGACCATATATATATCTCATTATGTTAATAACTGTATGAAATATGATATTTTATATTTATATAATTAAATTATTTTTGATACTACTAAAAACCTTGTGTTTTGTGCGCCTACCTTTGATACCAAGAGCAACACACCTCACATCAAAAATCCCTATATTCGGAGAGGAATTGTCTTCCCCTAATATATGCTAACTCCTTTTTATAAATAGACGTCTAATAATGAAGCTCCTTACCTGGAAGGGCCACGGGAACTGAGAATAAGAGAAGAGAAGACACAGAGTTAGGTTTGATCTTCCATTGATATAAAAGTCACTTTATACAGAAGGAGAGAATATAGTTCTCTCAGGTGGGTATACCAAAACACTTTGGATGAATACAAAAAGACTTTATTAATTACAAAAATGTATATCACAACAATTTAAATTAATCAAAGAGTAGTGTAACGGCACTCCGAATGGGACAGGGGTTAAAGCCGTTTAGGATATTCCATTCCTGAACACAAGGCAGCTACCGACCGTCCACAATCAGGTGAACGGGACCCATAAGGATAATACGAGACGACGCTCTGTATGGAGTTCAAACAGGTCTGACTCTTTATTGAGAAATACAGGCTCTTATATACAATTAGGATCCTGCAGTAACCAAATGAACAATGACCCAACTCCACCCACAACATCACACAATAGTTACCTAACGAGCCCCCTCAATACATCTCTTTAGCAGACACCCTGACTCCGGGACCTGACCTAATTCACATGAGCTAATTAACTACAGCTGATGACTCAGACACCTGACTTTTAGGCTGTCTGTTAACTTACAATACACATTATCATCAATAGACCTTCACGCAGGGGCGATTTGACCCTAACATTAGGGGCGGATTGCCCCTAACATTAGGGGTGGATTGCCCCCAACATTAGGGGCGGATTGCCCCCATGCTTCGGCATATATTTTTTAGGCACAGATAAAAAATAAAATAGACCTTCACGCAATTACAGGGTCAATTAGCACAAGCCACAATGAAAGATCCTTAGAAGTTAGTCTGGATTCAATTTACATTACACAGTAAACACCAAAATTAGGGTAAATAAAAAATCAATAATCACATTTTCGTTTGGGGAGAATTTTGTCTTGCAGAGGAAATTTATGTTTGTGGGGGTGATCGTGAAGATGTTTGGGTGCAAATTCATGAAAGGGTTTTGGCCCACTCATTAAAGGTTTGGTCCAAATTCATGAAACAAAGGGCCGGACTACTGTCCTCCAGACTTTAAGGGGGACGGACTGTGGCCATCAGGAGTACAAAATCCCCTATCATTTGTGCCATTGGACCCCTTCATTGGTGTCATTGGGAGAAAGTCTGCCCCATAACTGGGAGGAATTCTGCCCCATCATTGGGAGGAATACTGCCCCATCATTGGTGTCATTGGGAGTAATTCTGCCCCATCATTGGTGTCATTGGGAGGAATTCTGCCCCATCATTGGGAGAAATTCTGCCCTATCATTGGTGCCAATAAATAAAAAAGCCCCCCAAGGGCCAGATGAAATCAAGCAAAGGGCCACATCTGGCCCCCGGGGCCGCAGTTTGGAGACCACTGCACTAGGGTGACAACATTTCCAAACTACCATTCAAGGACACCCCCCTTCCCAAAAATCAGCTTGTGCTGTAACGAATCACATAACAGTGATAGGACACAAGAGGTGGGACTTATGATTTCTCCAATCACAAGCAGGGGGCGGGGATTGTGCTCCTCCAGGCATTCCCGGCCAGGACAAGTACTGTCAGTGAGTAAAGCGGTTGTCATGGATATGCAATAGTCTGGCAGCTTACCTGTTTCCATCTGTCTTTTAAGAGGCCTGACCCTCTTCTGGCTGCCTTTTTATCACTTCCTCTTCCTGTATGGCCCCACCCAGGCCATCCCAGGAAGTCTATATTAACCATTGCACTACAGGCCTGCAGTGCTGTTCAACAGTGGTGTTTGCTTAAGTTCCTGTCTGCAGTGTGTTTTACGATTACCTCCCTGTGTAACATTTTTGGCTCATCCCTGACTTCTCCTGTTTGCCTGTGCCCTTGACCTTTTGCCTGTCCCTCGGTTACCCTGTCTGCCTTTTGCCCTGACCTCAGCTTACCCATCACTTCCGTTAGTCCTGCTTGCTGCTTCCCCTCTCTCCCTGCGGAGGGTGACCTAGATGATCCCAAGGGTCGCGACCTGGATCCAGCTGCAACAAAGGCCATCCTCACCACTAGAGGCTCTGGTGAACACAAAGCTGGGTCTTAGACTCCGCGCCCTGGGCGATCTTGGGTTCATGCTCCCTCTCTGATAGCAGCAGTCGGCTATAGGGTTCACTACCCTGAGGTGCATCCCTGACCCCAACTGGGTGCACTTGTCACCTGGCCACAGGTGACGTGACAGCGGTGATGTGGCAGCCTTTTTTGGGGGCATCAGATTGGCCCGAGGAGTGGCTGTATCAGTTTCATTCTGGGACACTGTATTGTCCTGGAATGAAGGTGCCCGGGACGCAAAATGCGGGACTATCCCGGGGCAATCCGGGACACGTGGTCACCCTAGTAGGCACATAATCACAGAAACTACTCAACACAGTTACAGGATAAGTTCACCTTTCCCACCATGTTACATGTTATGGTTACAGAATGATGGAAACAGAAAAAGACGTCTAATGATGAAGCTCCTTACCTGGGGGGACCATGGCCACTGAGAATAAGAGAAGACACAGAGTTAGGTTTGATCTTCCATTCCTATAAAAGTCACTTTATACAGAGTAATGAGGATGTACCATGTGACCTGAGCCACAGCAACCAATCAGATCTCAGCTCACTGGGGTCACATGATAGTAGATATGATTTTTGTCAATGAGGCCCTTCTGGTGTTCACACCTCTGATTTGTTGTAAAATCTGAGGATCATTTATATCAATGGTGGTCAAAGTTCTTGAACTAGAGGGCCCCTGACATTACCAAAGGGCCACAAATAATATTCAGGGGGCAGTCCTAGACTGGAGACGCATTATATGAGACTGCTAAAATCTCGCTATTACACCCCTTTACACATGGTGTAATGGTGTGGGGCGGAGGGATGGGGGATTGTTTTTCAGGGTTGGGTTTGGCTCCTCAGGGGTTGGGCTTGGCCCCTTAGCTCCAGTGAAGGGAACTCTTAAGGCGTCAGCATACCAAGACATTTTGGACAATTTCATACTCCCAATTTTGTGGGGGGAGTTTGGGGACGGCCCCTTCCTGTTCCAACATGACTTGCCCACCATTGCACATAGCAAGGTCCATAAAGACATGGAGGAGCGAGTTTGGGGTGGAGGAACTAGACTGGCCTGCACAGAGTCCTGACCTCACCCCGATAGAACACCTTTGGGATGAATTAGAGAGGCGACTGCGAGCCAGGCCTTCTCGTCCAACATCCCCCACCCACCCGATCCTCGCTGTGACAGCAGACCGGGATCTTCTCCACACAGACACTTACCTTTCCACACTCCACCCAAGAAACAAGAAAACTTTGGCTGGAGTTCTGCTTTAAGTGACATTACTGTTACGGAATGATGGAAACATAAATAGACGAATAATAATGAAGCTCCTTACCTGGAAGGGCCACGGGAACTGAGAATAAGAGAAGAGAAGACACAGAGTTAGGTTTGATCTTCCATTGATATAAAAGTCACTTTATACAGAAGGAGAGAATATAGTTCTCTCAGGTGGGTATACCAAAACACTTTGGATGAATACAAAAAGACTTTATTAATTACAAAAATGTATATCACAACAATTAAATTAATCAAAGAGTAGTGTAACGGCACTCCAAATGGGACAGGGGTTAAAGCCGTTTAGGATATTCCATTCCCGAACACAAGGCAGCTACCGACCGTCCACAATCAGGTGAACAATGACCAAATTAACAATGCCCCAACTCCACCCACAATATCACACAATAGTTACCTAACAAGCCCCCTCAATACATCTCTTTAGCAGACACTCTGGCTCCGGGACCTGACCTAATTTACATGAGCTAATTAACTACAGCTGATGACTCAGACACCTGACCTTTAGGCTGTCTGTTAACTTACAATACACATTATCATCAATAGACCTTCACGCAATTACAGGGTCAATTAGCACAAGCCACAATGAAAGATCCTTAGAAGTTAGTCTGGATTCAATTTACATTACACAGTAAACACCAAAAATAGGGTAAATAAAAAATCAATAATCACATTTTCGTTTGGGGAGAATTTTGTCTTGCAGAGGAAATTTATGTTTGTGGGGGTGATCGTGAAGATGTTTGGGTGCAAATTCATGAAAGGGTTTTGGCCCACTCATTAAAGGTTTGGTCCAAATTTATGAAAGGGTTTTGGCCCACACGGCCAAGGCCCGAGGTCACCCCCCCCTCCCCAGACTAGGGGCTCCATCTAGGGCCACCAAAAGCCTAACACTCCATCTTCGACTCAAACTCCACTGCCCCCAGCTGGGCTGACCTCGAGTATTTTAGGGGGCCTGCCCCCTGCCAAGCCATCTGTTGGGGATTGGTTAGGATCTCAGAGCGCTCACTCATTGGAGGTGTTGGGTCATGTGATCAGTACGCTCTGGGGGCGGGATTAGCGGAGAAGTATACGGGAAAAGGACAGCGTATTATCCTGACGTCCTGATCTCCTTTCTATAGATAACTCCGGGATCAATCCCAGATCAGACCTGGATGGAAGGTGGAGAGGCGGAGGCTCCCATCCCCCCCTCATTACTCCCTGGACAATGATCGCCTCTTCAGGGACACAATGAGAAGGTATTGGGGATCTGAGAATCCTATTGGACGGTATAATGAGGAACACCAATAGAATTACAGAGGGCGTGTCAGTAATGGAGGAAGCCCCGCCCAATGTACATCGAGATATTTCCACCTAAACCTGGAATGTGTAGAAATAGAAAACACTCACCATCTCCATCACCACTTATTCCGTCATCTGCAGAAGTGTTGGAGACGAGAGAAGAACCTGCAAAGAGAATTCAGTTCATTCTCAGGATTCAAACACAACCAGATCTGTGAGTAAAAGCATCACACATATTACCCACAATGCACATTGTCAGGTCACAGTGAACCCCGAGATCCCCCCTTGATGTTATCCCCTTCCCAGCCAGGGTCATTAGTACAGTGCATAGTATTATCACCGATCACTGTATTTGTTTCCCTCCCAGCCAGTGTCTTGTAGCACCAGATTGTCCTCCACAATCTGACACCACTCCGCTCAGGGTGACATAGAACCCTTCCAGGGGCAGATCATTCCTCTACAATCTCTGTGATGGAAGGTCACCCCTTCCTCCTGACACCACTCTGCTCAGGGTGACCCAGAACCCTTCCAGGGGCAGATCATTCCTCTACAATCTCTATGATGGATGGTCACCCCTTCCTCCTGACACCACTCTGCTCAGGGTGACCCAGAACCCTTCCAGGGGCAGATCATTCCTCTACAATCTCTGTGATGGAATGTCACCCCATTTCTCCTGACACCACTCCACTCAGGGTGACCCAGAACCCTTCCAGGGGCAGATCATTCCTCTACAATCTCTATGATGAAAGGTCACCTCTTCCTCCTGACACCACTCCACTCAGGGTGACCCAGAACCCTTCCAGGGGCAGATCATTCCTCTACAATCTCTGATGGAGGGTCACCCCTTCCTCCTGACACCACTCCAATCAGGGTGACATAGAACCCTTCCAGGGGCAGATCATTCCTCTACAATCTCTTTGGTTGCTGTTCATTCTCTCTATTATCTGTTACTTATTCCTTCCACCACTGCCAACCGCTCATTCCCTCCAGTGTCCTCTTCTCATGCCCCCCAGTGTCCTCTTCTCATTGCCCCCGGTGTCCTCTTCTCATGCCCCCCAGTGTCCTCTTCTCATTCCCTCCGGTGTCCTCTTCTCATTCCCCCCAGTGTCCTCTTCTCATTCCCTCCGGTGTCCTCTTCTCATTCCCCCCAGTGTCCTCTTCTCATTCCCCCCAGTGTCCTCTTCTCATTCGTCACCCACAGAACTCATCACATGACCCCCCATCACCCACAGAACTCATCACATGACCCCCCATCACCCACAGAACACATCACATGACCCCCGTCACCCACAGAACTCATCACATGACCCCCATCACCCACAGAACTCATCACATGACCCCCATCACCCACAGAACTCAGCACATGACCCCCATTACCCACAGAACTCATCACATGACCCCGTCACCCACAGAACTCATCACATGACCCCGTCACCCACAGAACTCATCACATGACCCCCATCGCCCACAGAACTCATCACATGACCCTCGTCACCCACAGAACTCATCACATGACCCCATCACCCACAGAACTCATCACATGACCCCATCACCCACAGAACTCATCACCCACAGAACTCATCACATGACCCCCATTACCCACAGAACTCATCACATGACCCCCATCACCCACAGAACTCATCACCCACAGAACTCATCACCCACAGAACTCATCACATGACCCCCGTCACCCACAGAACTCATCACATGACCCCCATCACCCACAGAACTCATCACATGACCCCATCACCCACAGAACTCATCACATGACCCCGTCACCCACAGAACTCTTTACATAACCCCCGTCACCCACAGAAGTCATCACATGACCCCCGTCACCCACATAACTCATCACATGACCCCATCACCCACAGAACTCATCACATGACCCCATCACCCACAAAACTCATCACATGACCCCCGTCACCCACAGAACTCATCACATGACCCCCATCACCCACAGAACTCATCACATGACCCCCATCACCCACAGAACTCATCACCCACAGAACTCATCACATGACCCCCGTCACCCACAGAACTCATCACATGACCCCCCATCACCCACAGAACTCATCACATGACCCCCATCACCCACAGAACTCATCACATGACCCCCATCACCCACAGAACTCATCACATGACCCCCATCACCCACAGAACTCATCACATGACCCCCATCACCCACAGAACTCATCACCCACAGAACTCATCACATGACCCCCGTCACCCACAGAACTCATCACATGACCCCCATCACCCACAGAACTCATCACATGACCCCCATCACCCACAGAACTCATCACATGACCCTCATCACCCACAGAACTCATCACATGACCCCCATCACCCACAGAACTCATCACATGACCCGTCACCCACAGAACTCATCACATGACCCCCATGACCCACAGAACTCATCACATGACCCCCATCACCCACAGAACTCATCACATGATCCCCATCACCCACAAAACTCATCACATGACCCCCGTCACCCACAGAACTCATCACATGACCCCCGTAACTCACAGAACTCATCACATGACCCCCATCACCCACAGAACTCATCACATGACCCCCATCACCCACAAAACTCATCACGTGACCCCCGTCACCCACAGAACTCATCACATGACCCCCGTAACCCACAGAACTCATCACATGATCCCGTCACCCACAGAACTCATCACATGATCCCATCATGCACCCAACAATATTTCCTGTATCAATGATCCTAAAAACCATACCAAATAGTAACCCAGAAGCCCTTTAAAGAGTTGGTTTGTAGGAGGGGGAGGGTACCTTGTATAGGGGGTGCCAGCTGGAGGCACAGCAGGGTGAGGAGGATGGCAGAGCTCAGCATACCGGACAGTCCGAGGTGATAATGACAGGAGATGAGGAGGGATGGGGGATATCTGTACATTATACACATTGTGTCATCATCACACCGGGTGCCCCTCCTCCTGCGCAGCCATGACAATACGATGTACGTATACTGAGGAGTGACAACAATATACGTTTTGCATACATGGTGGTTTTTACAGACTATGTACAGCTTTCATTTCCATATTTTATGGCCTCCCATAAATGGTTATTGGGAAAAACGGGCCATGTTTGTCAGTCACCACATCCCTAATGATTGTAGAAAACACAAGGAACACCCCCTCCAGGGCGGGGGGGGGGGCCATTTCCATATTTCGGGATAAACGGCATATACTCCATTTCCATATTTTATAGCCTCCCATAAATGGTTATTGGGGCCTCCCTTCTCCAGCCTCTCCAGGTTGTCATGTTATATGAAGTATGGTTATAATAATCCCCTCCCTGGGTACAAGGCATTGGATTTGTCTGGAGCAGATGATGTGAGGACCAGCAATACCTGTGTGACGGGGGTCACTTTGGGTGGGGGGCTGTGACGGGGGTTACTTTGGGTGGGGGGCTGTGACGGTGGTCACTTTGGGTGGGGGGCTGTGACGGGGGTCACTTTGGGTGGGGGGCTGTGACGGGGGTTTGGGTGGGGGGCTGTGACGGGGGTCACTTTGGGTGGGGGGCTGTGACGGTGGTCACTTTGGGTGGGGGGCTGTGACGGGGGTTTGTGTGGAGGGCAGTGAAGGGGGTTTGGGTGGGGGGCTGTGACGGGGGTCACTTTGGGTGGGGGGCTGTGACGGGGGTTTGGGTGGGGGGCTGTGACAGGGGTCACTTTGGGTGGGGGCTGTGACGGGGGTCACTTTGGGTGGGGGGTTTGTGGGGCTCAGCTTGCCCTGGATAGCTCTGGAGGCTCCTTGTCCAGCTTCCCTGGACCCTCTTATGTGTAGATCCCCCCGTGTCTCTAATAGGGGGACCGAGAACCCCACTATGATCTGTACTAGTCACACTCAATAGGAGAAAGTTACGTAAATTGGGTTCCAACACAAAAGGGGGGAGTTAGTTGGGGACTTGGAATGAGAGATTTATAACAAAGAGCATTTTATTATGCCTTGTGATATAATGTAAAGCATGTGAAAGTGGTGAGACTCTTGCGCTATCGATACTGAACACTAGGGGGCACTGCTGCAATCACTGGATAGTCTGCCTTACACAGAAAAGAAATATAGATAGGTGGTGGTGAAGCGCGGTGGAGATAGGTGGTGGTGAAGCGCTGTGGAGATAGGTGGTGGTGAAGCGCTGTGGAGATAGGTGGTGGTGAAGCGCGGTGGGTCTACTGACTATAACGAGGGAACAACGTAGAACCCATGGACTGGGTGAATAGACCCCTGTGTGAAAAAAGTGGATAAAATGAATACTAAAGGGGGAGGGAAGAGGTGAATGTGATAGAACAAAATATATTGGGCTAGATTCACGTAACTGCGCCCCTTCTTACGGCGGCGCAGCGTATCGTATTTACGTAAGTCAGAGAGGCAAGTGCTGTATTCACAAAGCACTTGCCTCCTAAGTTACGGCGGTGTAGCGTAAACGGGGGCCGGCGTAAGCGCGCCTAATTCAAATGAGGATGAGGGGGGCGTGTTTTATGTAAATGATTGGTGACCCAACGTGATTGACGTTTTTACGCCGTCCGTGTACATATGCCAGTGTGCATTGCTCCAAAGTACGCCGCAAGGACGTATTGGTTTCGACGTGAACGTAAATGACGTCCAGCCCCGATCACGGACGACTTACGCAAACGACGTAAATTTTTTAAATTTCGACGCGGGAACGACGTCCATACTTAACATTGGCTAGTCCAGCTATCTGTTCGACTAACTTTACGCCGGGAATCACCTTACGTAAACGGCGTATCTTTACTGCGACGGGCGCACGTACGTTCGTGAATCGGCGTATCTAGGTCATTTGCATATTCTACGCCGAACTCAACGGAAGCGCCACCTAGCGGCCAGCGTAAATATTGCACCCTAAGATATGACGGCGTAGGAGACTTACGACGCTCGTATCTTAGCCTAATTAAAGCGTATCTGGTTTCCAGAATACACTTAAATTTACGACGGCGTGGATTCAGAGTTACGACGGCGTATCTACTGATCTAAAGATCCGCTAACCTATCTGAATCTAGTCCACAGACTCCAAGCTAGGACACAGAAATCAAATAAGTCTTTACTTAACCCCTTCAATACCGGGGGGGGGGGGCACTTACACCCCCTTCCTGCCCAGGCCAATTTTCAGCTTTCAGCACTGTCGCTGTTTAAAGTGGAGGTTTAAAGTGGAGGCTCATTTTGTGAAGGGGAATCGGCTAGTTGTTTTTAAATCGAAGCCGTACTTACCGTTTTAGAGAGCGATCTTCTCCGCCGCTTCCGGTCTTCGGGACTGGGCGTTCCTATTTGATTGACAGGCTTCCGACAGTCGCATCCAGCGCGTCACGATTTTCCGAAAGTAGCCGAACGTCGGTGCTCAGGCGCCATATAGAGCCGCACCGACGTTCGGCTTCTTTCGGCTACTCGTGACGCGCTGGATGCGACCGTCGGAAGCCTGTCAATCAGATAGGAACGCCCAGTCCCGAAGACCGGAAGCGGCGGAGAAGATCGCTCTCTAAAACGGTAAGTACGGCTTCGATTTAAAAACAACTAGCCGATTCCCCTTCACAAAATGAGCCTCAATCTAAGGGTAAATTATTTTTTTTCGGGTGAACTCGCGATTTAAATGACAATTGCGCGGTCGTACGACACTGTACACAAACTGACATTTTATCATTTCGTTCCTTTGGTGGTATTTGATCACCTCTGCGGGTTTTAATTTTTTGCTGAATAAATAAAAAAAGTACCGAAAAACTTTTTCTTTTGTTTCTGTTATACAATTTTGTAAATAAGTAAGTTTTTCTCCTTCACTGATGGGCACTGATAAGGCGGCACCGATGAGGTGGCACTGATAGGCAGCACTGACGATGGGCACTGATGAGGTGGCACCAATGAGGTGGCACCGATAGGCGGCACTGATGGGCATTGATGGGTGACACTGGTGGGCACTGATAGGCACTAAATGGTTGCGGTGATTGGGTACTTATGAGTGGCACTGCTGGGCACTGATAAGGCGGCACTGATGAGGTGGCACCAATGGGCACTGATAGGCAGCACTGACGATGTGCACTGATGAGGTGGCACCAATAGGCACTGGTAGGCAGCACTGACGATGTGCACTGATGAGGTGGCACTGATAGGCAGCACTGATGATGTGCACTGATGAGGTGGCGCCAATGGGCACTGGTAGGCGGCACTGATGGGTGACACTGGTGGGCACTGATAGGTGACATTGATAGGCACTAAATGGTTGCAGTGATTGGGTACTTATGAGTGGCACTGATAGGTGGCACTGCTGGGCACTGATATGTGGCATTTATAGGCATCGCTGATGGCACTGGCAGGCATTGGGGATGGGCACTGATTGGCATTTCCCTGGTGGTCTAGGTGGCATCCCTGGTGGTCCTGGGCAGGCATCCAAGGGGGGCTGCTCTGATAAACAATCAGCACAGACCCCCCCTTTCAGGAGAGCAGCTGATCGGCTCTCCTCTACTCATGTCTGTTATATGCGAGTGAGGAAAATCCAATCAACGGCTCTTCCTGTTTACATCGTGATCAGCCGTTGTAACGGGGAGGGCCCGAGGGACCCAGAAGCTCTTCAAAAGTATGAGATGCTCCTGTTTCAGCTTCCCCGATGACTCTTATGTCCACTAGGGGCATAGGATGACTGAGGAATGATATCTTGGATTGCTTTAACACGGGTCTGTTAGGTGTTAATGTTGTCTGTTGTGATGTAAATGAATCTAGGATGGCTCCTAAGGGTCCTCCGTTGTGTTGTGCTAATTGACCCTGTATTGTGTGAAGGTCTATTGATGATAAATGTGTGTATTGCAAGTTAACAGACAGTCTAAAGGCCAGATGTCTACTAAAAGAATGTGTATTGTATAGCAGGTGAGGGGAGCCTTGTCTGGATGAATGATTAGTTAATTAGCTCATGTAAATCATGTCAGAGATGGTGCCAGAATGTCTACCAAGAAAGATGTGTATTGGGGCTCATTGTGTGATGATGTGGGTGGAGTTGGGTCATTGTTCATTTTGGTTACTAACTGTATATAAGAGCCTGATTTTCTCAATAAAGAGTCTATTCATTTTGAACCAGAGAACAGAGCTGTGTGTCTCGTTACTGGGGGAATCCGTATGGGTCGCGTTCGCCGGATTGTGGAGTGTCGGTAGCTACCTTGGGTTCGGAATGGAATATCTTAAATGGCGGTAACCCCTGTCCCGTTTGGGGTTCCGTTACAGCCGTGATTGGACGCGGCTGATCACGTGGTAAAGAGCCTCCATCGGACACTGCACCACTGATCGCCGGGGCACGCGGCGGCTGTTATGCTGCTCGACGTCATATGACACCCAGTCAGGATACCTGAACCACCACCCGGCCATCATTCTGCCATAGGCCGGGTGGGAAGTGGTTAAAGTTTGGCAGTTGCCAAAAATCAACAGGATGTGACTTAGGAAAGTGTAATACTACCGTCCGACTCGTTTCATGGCGCCACAACCCCAAAGAACACAGAATCCCAATAATATTCACAGGTTGTACCCAAAATAAAAGACCCGGGTCTCTAAGAAAAGAGTTCTTTGGTAATATGGGCTGGTAAGGTACCCAACGTTCCTTCTAGTGGGGGGCAGGGGAGTCCTTGGTTGCAGATGTCCCGGGTCTTCAGCAAAGGGGGGCCCAATGTAATTTCTGGATAGTGGCCCCCAAATATTGCAATAGTGGATGGAAGTGTCTCCTTATGTGGCTTCAGAGAGGAAGGCGAAGCATGCAGTGTCTCCTGGGGTGTAAAGAGGGCGGGGCTTCTCCTCCACGCCAACCAAAAGCTGCGGATGCTGTGCTCAGGGGGCGGAGCGAGTCGGCAGCACACCCCCGCAGGCTCCTGCGGATGATGTGCTCAGGGGGCGGTGCGAGTCGGCAGCACACCCCCGCAGGCTCCTGCGGATGCTGTGCCCAGGGGGCGGCGCGAGTCAGCAGCACACCCCCGCAGGCTCCTGCGGATGCTGTGCCCAGGGGGCGGTGCGAGTCGGCAGCACACCCCCGCAGGCTCCTGCGGATGCTGTGCCCAGGGGGCGGTGCGAGTCGGCAACACACCCCCGCAGGCTCCTGCGGATGCTGTGCCCAGGGGGCGGCGCGAGTCAGCAGCACACCCCCGCAGGCTCCTGCGGATGCTGTGCCCAGGGGGCGGTGCGAGTCGGCAGCACACCCCCGCAGGCTCCTGCAGATGCTGTGCCCAGGGGGCGGTGCGAGTCGGCAGCACACCCCCGCAGGCTCCTGTGGATGATGTGCTCAGGGGACGGCGCGAGTCGGCAGCACACCCCCGCAGCGCCGTAGCTCAGTTGGATCTTTGATACAGGCGATGAGGGTGACCTCCTGATTGTCACCAGACCGTCCGGAACTGCCGATGGCGGATGCGTCCACAGTAGCCCACCGGAGGCGCTCCCTTTGACCTAGAAAGGGTGGGTGTGGTGCTCAGTAGAGAGGGGGGGTGCAAACGGAACGTCCTTAGCTGCTGATAGAGTGCGGACAAGGGGATGGAGAACGTCCTGGCTCCTACAAGGGCTTAAGGGGAACCTCTGGAAGTCACACATCTAAGGTGTCCTAGAGAAGTGAATAGAGTGGCAACCTAAGCCTGGCCTCCAACTAGGTGTGGAGTCTAGTCTTCTGCTGCTGTAGCCCATCTGCTTCAAGGTTGGGTGTGTTGTGCGCTCAGAGATGGTATTCTGCATACCTTGGGGGGGTAACAAGTGGTTATTTTATTACTGTTGTCTTTCTATCATCTGCCCATTCTCCTCTGACCTCAACAAGGCATTTTCCTCCACACAACCGCCACTCACTGGATATTTTCTCTTTTCCCACCATTCTTTGTAATCCCGAGAGATGGTTGTGTGTGAAAACCCCAGAAATACTCAGACCAGCCTGTGACAGACCCAACCAGGACAGGGGCCTCTTGCCTACCATGGGCCCTGGTTTTGAAGGGGGCTCTATTTTTGGGGGGGGGTGTGACTGGGGGACCCTTGAAGTCGTCTTGCTTTGGATCATCTCCCCGAAACACACAGACTCTGGGAATCGAGGCCCAGGGTACATATTGGGGTCTTTGTGCCGAAACCAGCAATGACTGCCTAAGGCCCCTTTCACACTGGGGCGGGGGCCGTGGTGGCGGTATAGCGGCGCTATACCGTCGGATTTGCCGCGGGATCCGGCCGCTAGCGGTGCAGTATTAACCCCCGCTAGCAGCCTATAAAGGGTTAATACCGCCCGCAATGCGCCTCTGCAGAGGCGTATTGCCGCGGTTTCCCATTGTTTTCAAAGGGAAGGAGGGGTATACACGCCGCTCCTCAGATGCTGCTAGCAGGAGATTTTTTTCTCTCCTGCCAGCGCATCGCCTCAGTGTGAAAGGCTGGGCAGGAGTTTTTCAGGCGGTATAGCAGCGCTCTACCGCCTGAAAAACTCCTCAGTGTGAAAGGGGTCTTAGACTGTGAGACTCTGAGTAGATGTTACTATGATCATCTCAACCCAAACTGATCCTGGGGCCTCCTGATCCTGGGGTCTCCTTATCATGGGGCCTTCTGATCCTGGGGCCTCCTGATCCTGGGGTCTCCTAATCCTAGGCCCCCCTGATCCTGGGGTCTCCTCATTCTGGGGCCCCTGATCCTGGGGTCTCCTGATCATGGGGTCTCCTAATCCTAGGCCCCCCTGATCCTGGGGCCTCCTGATCCTAGGCCCCCCTGATCCTGGGGCCTCCTGATCCTGGGCCCCCCTCATCCTGGGGCCTCCTGATCCTGGGGTCTCCTAATCCTAGGCCCCCCTGATCCTGGGGTCTCCTCATTCTGGGGCCCCTGATCCTGGGGTCTCCTAATCCTAGGCCCCCCTGATCCTGGGGCCTCCTGATCCTAGGCCCCCTGATCCTGGGGCCTCCTGATCATGGGGTCTCCTAATCCTAGGCCCCCTGATCCTGGGGCCTCCTGATCATGGGGCCTCCTAATCCTAGGCCCCCCTGATCCTGGGGTCTCCTCATTCTGGGGCCCCTGATCCTGGGGCCTCCTAAATCCTAGTCCCCCCTGATCCCTGGGCCTCCTGATCCTAAGCCCGCCTGATCATGGGCCCCCCTGATCCTAGGCCCCCCTGATCCTGGGGCCTCCTGATCCTGGGGTCTCCTTATCATGGGGCCTCCTTATCCCCGGGCCTCCTGATCTAGTCTATTTATTGAGGTGTTATGTGTTTATTTTTTTTTACGTACGTCTCTCCCATTGTGTGCCTCCTAGGTCTGCACTCCCATTGTTTATTGAGTCACCTGTTGTTTCTGTCTGTCTGATCCTCTCTTGGAGATGAGATTGATATCGAGACCCCTTTCCCTTCTGACGGAACCATTGTGGGGGAAAAAGAAGAACTGCTGAACACCAACAAAGCCGTTCCGATGT
Organism: Rana temporaria; assembly: GCF_905171775.1. Classification (NCBI taxonomy): domain Eukaryota; kingdom Metazoa; phylum Chordata; class Amphibia; order Anura; family Ranidae; genus Rana; species Rana temporaria. The sequence goes on along the minus strand of NC_053489.1, from coordinate 689,219,757 downwards.
AGTCACATGACAGCCACCAAGACGAAGACATGGGAACCGGGAGAGGTCATGTGATTATGTGTAATGTACTTTGTGCATTGAGGGTGGTGGGCCGGACACTCTGAGCTGGGGGTGGGATCTCTGGCATCCTCTGGGTGGGCACTGAGTCGCACAGGCTTGTGTCGATGAATTCGATTGATGTGTAGGTGGCTCTTCCTTAGCTTTGTTATTATATTCCCGTTTACAGTTTGCATTGTTTGGGATAATGTGATCACGTATCTGATCGTGCACGGTAGGGTTGTCCCGGTACCACTTTTTTAGGACTGAGTACAAGTACCGATACTTTTTTTCAAGTAGTCGCCGATACCGAATACCGATACTTTTTTTTAAATGTGTCCCTACAAATGCAGCCATGTCCCCCCACAAATGCAGCCATGTCCCCCCCCATATGCAGCCATGTCCCCCCCATATGCAGCCATGTCCCCCCACATATGCAGCCATGTCCCCCCCCATATGCAGCCATGTCCCCCCCATATGCAGCCATGTCCCCCCCCATATCCAGCCATGTCCCCCCCCATATGCAGCCATGTCCCCCCCATATCCAGCCATGTCTCCCCCCATATGCAGCCATGTCCCCCCCATATCCAGCCATGTCCCCCCATATGCAGCCATGTCTCCCCCCATATGCAGCCATGTCCCCCCATATATGCAGCCATGTCCCCCCCATATCCAGCCATGTCTCCCCCCATATCCAGCCATGTCCCCCCCATATGCAGCCATGTCCCCCCATATGCAGCCATGTCCCCCACATATGCAGCCATGTCCCCCCCTATATGCAGCCATGTCCCCCCCCATATCCAGCCATGTCCCCCCCATATGCAGCCATGTCCCCCTTATATCCAGCCATGTCCCCCACATATGCAGCCATGTCCCCCTTATATCCAGCCATGTCCCCCTTACCGTACATGCTGCCGCATCCCCGCTTGGTTAATACGGGCGGGGAACATTACAGCTTTCATTTGAATAGCTGTAGTCTTTGGCGCCGCGCATAGACACTCCCCCTTGCTCGGGATTGGACAGTTCACCCGAGCAAGGGGAAGTGTCTATACGCGGCGCGGCGGGGGGGGGGAAGTATTCTATTTCGGTATCGGGGGTATTTGTGGGAGTACGTGTACTCCCGCAAATACTCGGAATCGGTCCCGATACTGGTATCGGTACAACCCTAGTGCACGGTATATATATTCCGTGTGAATTTATAATAACCTCAGTTCCAGTTTGCACCTAAGCTAGTCTCGTCTAGATTCTTGGGTGCAATATTCAGCTATAATATCTGGTTCCAGACTGGAGGAAGCCGTATCTTGACTGAGGCACCCGAGCTGGGTGATGGGCAGTTCCTTCACACAGCCCATCCGGCACCAACAACCATACCACATTCAAAGCCACTTAAATCCTCTTTCTTCCCCATTCTGATGCTCAGTTTGAACTTCAGCAAGTCGTCTTTACAACGTCTAGATGCATCGAGTTGCTGCCGTGTGATTGGCTGATTAGAAATTTGCAATTGACCAGGTGTACCTTGTGAAACGAGCAGGATTCAAGCCTCTGCAGTGTGCAGTACCGCATTTGGCCAGAGGTGCGGGGGGGCGCTGGTGACACTCGGTGCCGCTCGGAGATGCTTGGAAATACTCTTTTCCCAAGGGTTTCCGGCTGCATCCGAACGGTCTCCAAGTCTCTCCGGCGCCCCCCCCCCCACCTCTGGCCACATGCAGTATTGCATGTAATAGAAGTCAATGCAGAACCAATTATCTTTGTTTCCATTGACTTCTATGAGGAAACTCGCTTTGATATACAAGTGATTTGGATTACAAGCATTATCCTCGTAATCCGAAGGTTCCACTCTACATACAAAGAGGAACTGCAGTCTGCTGACGTCAATTGTAATAAAAACATCTTTGCCATTCTGAAGCTTCCCTCCAAACACTTTGCGTATTATTTTATATATATATATATACTGTGATTCTGGACTCGCCCAATAGGCTGAAGAAATCTCCCTCCACCGAGTCTGGCGGCAGCCATTTTAACTGTGGGCAGCTGAAGCTGCTGCCTGTTCACTTCCTGGATTTACACAGACACACCTTACAGCTCTCATTGGCCCTCTTATGACTCATCCCTTCCTGGCAAACTCTCAGGAGAGTGAGTGAGAGAGAGAGCTGCGCATGGTGTCATAAGACTAGGCTAATGACCAGACAGGAAACAGGAAGTGGGCTGTATAAGGAAAACAGGAAGTGGGCTGTATAAGGAAAACAGGAAGTGGGCTGTATAAGGGAAACATGAAGCGGGCTGTATAAGGAAAAAGGAAGTGGTCTGTATAAGGAAAACAGGAAGCGGTCTGTATAAGGAAAACAAGAAGTGGGCTGTATAAGGAAAACAGGAAGTGGGCTGTATAAGGAAACAGGAAGTGGTCTGTATAAGAAAACATGAAGCGGGCTGTATAAGGAAACAGGAAGTAGTCTGTATAAGGAAAACAGGAAGTGGGCTGTATAAGGGACTTTCTGGGCAGAAGATTTAATAGATGGAAAGATGAAGAAACGACTGAAGGTCCGATTTATAATAAGGAATAGTTCTTTGTAAATCAATAATGAACATAGACCCGTACTACAGCATCATCCCATCCTGCCTTGTTGCTAGGACGTTGCTAGGACTCCCCCTCTTCGCATGCTCTCCCTCTGCCCTGTAGCGGTACTTTGGGAAAGCCCTAAACTACTTAGTCTACAGAGGACGTACCTGGTATGCCCGGCTCCTTCTCCCCTGCCACAGCCGTTGTGCTGGTATCATGGTTGGGAGTGAACACGAGGACAACCTCTAAAATACTTCATCTAAGATCCGAGGACGTACCCGATATGCCCTGCTCTTTGTCCCCTGCCAGCCGTTGTGCTGGTATGATATGGTTGGGGTCGACCAGCTGTGAACATGAGGACAAGCCCTAAACTACTTAGTCCACAATCAGAGGACGTACCTGGAATGTCCCACCATTCTCCCTTGCCACAGCCGCTGTGCTGGTATAGTGGTTAAGGCCGACAAGTTGTGAATATGAAGGAAAGTCCTAAAATACTTCATTTAAGATCTGAGGACGTACCCGATATGCCCGGCTCATTCTCCCCTGCCACAGCTGTTGTGCTGGTATAATGGTTGGGGTCGACCAGCTGTGAACATGAGGACAAGCCCTAAACTACTTAGTCTACAATCAGAGGACGTACCTGGTATGCCCGGCTCCTTCTCTGCCACCACTGTTGTGCTGGCTGAGGTGACCAGTTGTGAACATGAGGGAAAGATCTAAACTACTTCATCTAAGATCCGAGGACGTACCTGGTATGCCCCGCTCTTTGTCTCCTGCCAGCCGTTGTCCTGGTATAGTGGCTGAGGCGACCCAGTTATGAACACAAGAAAAAGCCCTAAAATACTTCTAAGATCCGAGGACGTACCTGATATGCCCTGCTTTGTCCCCTGCCAGTCGTTGTGCTGGTATAATATGTTTGGGGTCGACCAGTTGTGACTATGAGGACAAGCCCTAAACTACTTAGTCTACAATCAGAGGGCATACCTGGTATGTCCCACTGTTCTCCCCAGACACAGTCATTGTGCTGGTATAATGGTTAAGAATGACCAGTTGTGAATATGAGGGAAAGTCCTAAAACATTTAATATAAGATCCGAGGACGTACCTGGTATGCCCTGCTCCTTCTCCCCTGGTATAGTGGCTGAGGCCGGCTGCTACAGCTCCTCTGTGACAGCAGGGTTTCCAGGTATCATAGAGGAATATGTTGTAACAAAACCACAGCCGTTGTCCTGATATGATAGTTGAGGCGACCAGTTGTGAATATGAAGGAGCCCTAAAATACTTAATCTAAGATCCGAGGACGTACCTGGTATGCCCTGCTCTTTCTCCACTGCCACAGTTATTGTGCTGGTATAATAGTTGAGGCGACCAGTTGTGAACATGAGGACAAGCTCTAAAGAAAAAAAAGTCATCTGAGGACGTACCTGGTATGCCCCGCTCTTCCTCCACCCCCACAGTTATAGTCCTGGCATAATGGTTGAGGCGACCAGTTGTGAACAGGGGGACAAGCCCTAAAAAACGTAATCTAAGATCCGAGGACGTACCTGGTATGCCCCCGCTCTTCCTCCACTCCCAGTTATAGTCCTGGCATAATGGTTGAGATGACCAGTTGTGAACAGGGGGACAAGCCCTAAAATACTTCATCTAAGATTCGAGGACGTACCTGGTATGCCAGGCTCCTTCTCCTCTGGTAGAGTGGGTGAGGCCGGCTGCTGCGGCTCCTCTGTGACGGAAGGAAGAGATCGGGGTTTCCAGGTGTGATGGAGGAGATATGTTGTAACAATATATTTTCTGGGGTGTCTATAAAACGGGGTGTCTATAAAGCGGGGTGTCTATAAAGTGGGGTGTCTATAAAGCGGGGTGTCTATAAAGCGGGGTGTCTATAAAGCGGGGTGTCCCTAAACGGGGTGTCCCTAAACGGGGTGTCTATAAAGCGGGGTGTCTATAAAACGGGGTGTCTATAAAGTGGGGTGTCTATAAAGCGGGGTGTCTATAAAGCGGGGTGTCTATAAAGCGGGGTGTCTATAAAGTGGGGTGTCTATAAAGCGGGGTGTCTATAAAGCGGGGTGTCTATAAAGCGGGGTGTCTATAAAGCGGGGTGTCCCTAAACGGGGTGTCCCTAAACGGGGCGTCTATAAAGCGGGGTGTCTATAAAATGGGGTGTCTATAAAGCGGGGTGTCTATAAAGCGGGGTGTCTATAAAACGGGGTGTCTATAAAGCGGGGTGTCCCTAAACGGGGTGTCCCTAAACGGGGTGTCTATAAAGCGGGGTGTCTATAAAACGGGGTGTCTATAAAGTGGGGTGTCTATAAAGCGGGGTGTCTATAAAACGGGGTGTCTATAAAGCGGGGTGTCTATAAAGTGGGGTGTCTATAAAACGGGGTGTCTATAAAGCGGGGTGTCTATAAAGCGGGGTGTCTATAAAGCGGGGTGTCTATAAAACGGGGTGTCTATAAAGCGGGGTGTCTATAAAACGGGGTGTCTATAAAGCGGGGTGTCTATAAAGCGGGGTGTCTATAAAGCGGGGTGTCTATAAAACGGGGTGTCTATAAAGCGGGGTGTCTATAAAATGGGGTGTCTATAAAGCGGGGTGTCTATAAAACGGGGAGTCTATAAAGCGGGGTGTACATAAAACGGGGAGTCTATAAAACGGGGAGTCTATAAAGCGGGGTGTCTATAAAGCGGGGTGTCTATAAAACGGGGTGTCTATAAACGGGGAGTCTATAAAACGGGGAGTCTATAAAGCGGGGTGTCTATAAAGCGGGGTGTCTATAAAACGGGGTGTCTATAAAGTGGGGTGTCTATAAAACGGGGAGTCTATAAACAGGGAGTCTATAAAACGGGGAGTCTATAAAGCGGGGTGTCTATAAAGCGGGGTGTCTATAAAGCGGGGTGTCTATAAAGTGGGGTGTCTATAAAGCGGGGTGTCTATAAAGTGGGGTGTCTATAAAGCGGGGTGTCTATAAAGTGGGGTGTCTATAAAACGGGGTGTCTATAAAGTGGGGAGTCTATAAAACGGGGAGTCTATAAAGCGGGGTGTCTATAAAGCGGGGTGTCTATAAAACGGGGTGTCTATAAAGTGGGGTGTCTATAAAGCGGGGTGTCTATAAAGTGGGGTGCCTATAAAGCGGGGTGTCTATAAAACGGGGAGTCTATAAAACGGGGAGTCTATAAACGGGGAGTCTATAAAACGGGGAGTCTATAAAGCGGGGGGTCTATAAAGCGGGGTGTCTATAAAACGGGGTGTCTATAAAGTGGGGTGTCTATAAAGCGGGGTGTCTATAAAGTGGGGTGCCTCTAAAGCGGGGTGTCTATAAAGTGGGGTGTCTATAAAACGGGGTGTCTATAAAGCGGGGTGTCTATAAAGCGGGGTGTCTATAAAACGGGGTGTCTATAAAGCGGGGTGTCTATAAAGCGGGGTGTCTATAAAGCGGGGTGTCTATAAAGTGGGGTGTCTATAAAGTGGGGTGTCTATAAAACGGGGTGTCTATAAAGCGGGGTGTCCCTAAACGGGGTGGCTATAAAGCGGGGTGTCTATAAAGCGGGGTGTCTATAAAGCGGGGTGTCTATAAAACGGGGTGTCTATAAAGCGGGGTGTCCCTAAACGGGGTGTCTATAAAGCGGGGTGTCTATAAAGCGGGGTGTACATAAAGCGGGGTGTCTATAAAACGGGGTGTCTATAAAGCGGGGTGTCTATAAAGCGGGGTGTCTATAAAGTGGGGTGTCCCTAAACGGGGTGTCTATAAAGCGGGGTGTCTATAAAGCGGGGTGTCTATAAAACGGGGTGTCTATAAAGCGGGGTGTCTATAAAGCGGGGTGTCTATAAAGCGGGGTGTCTATAAAACGGGGTGTCTATAAAGCGGGGTGTCCCTAAACGGGGTGTCTATAAAGCGGGGTGTCTATAAAGCGGGGTGTCTATAAAGCGGGGTGTCTATAAAACGGGGTGTCTATAAAGCGGGGTGTCCCTAAACGGGGTGTCCCTAAATGGGGTGTCTATAAAACGGGGTGTCTATAAAGTGGGGTGTCTATAAAGCGGGGTGTCTATAAAGTGGGGTGCCTATAAAGCGGGGAGTCTATAAAACGGGGAGTCTATAAAACGGGGAGTCTATAAAGCGGGGTGTCTATAAAACGGGGTGTCTATAAAGTGGGGTGTCTATAAAGCGGGGTGTCTATAAAGCGGGGTGTCTATAAAGCGGGGTGTCTATAAAGTGGGGTGTCTATAAAGCGGGGTGTCTATAAAACGGGGTGTCTATAAAACGGGGTGTCTATAAAACGGGGTGTCTATAAAGTGGGGTGTCTATAAAGCGGGGTGTCTATAAAACGGGGTGTCTATAAAGTGGGGTGTCTATAAAGCGGGGTGTCTATAAAGCGGGGTGTCTATAAAGCGGGGTGTCTATAAAGTGGGGTGTCTATAAAGCGGGGTGTCTATAAAGTGGGGTGTCTATAAAGTGGGGTGTCTATAAAACGGGGTGTCTATAAAGCGGGGTGTCCCTAAACGGGGTGTCTATAAAGCGGGGTGTCCCTAAACGGGGTGTCTATAAAACGGGGCGTCTATAAAACGGGGTGTCTATAAAGCGGGGTGTCTATAAAGCGGGTGTCTATAAAGTGGGGTGTCTATAAAGTGGGGTGTCTATAAAATGGGGTGTCTATAAAATGGGGTGTCTATAAAATGGGGTGTCTATAAAGTGGGTGTCTATAAAGCGGGGTGTCTATAAAGCGGGGTGTCTATAAAGTGGGGTGTCTATAAAGTGGGGTGTCTATAAAGTGGGGTGTCTATAAAATGGGGTGTCTATAAAGTGGGTGTCTATAAAGCGGGGTGTCTATAAAGCGGGTGTCTATAAAGCGGGGTGTCTATAAAGCGGGGTGTCTATAAAGCGGGGTGTCTATAAAATGGGGTGTCTATAAAGCGGGGTGTCTATAAAGCGGGGTGTCTATAAAGTGGGGTGTCTATAAAATGGGGTGTCTATAAAATGGGGTGTCTATAAAGTGGGTGTCTATAAAGCGGGTGTCTATAAAGTGGGGTGTCTATAAAGCGGGGTGTCTATAAAGCGGGGTGTCTATAAAATGGGGTGTCTATAAAATGGGGTGTCTATAAAACGGGGTGTCTATAAAGTGGGGTGTCTATAAAATGGGGTGTCTATAAAATGGGGAGTCTATAAAGCGGGGTGTCTATAAAGCGGGGTGTCTATAAAGCGGGGAGTCTATAAAGCGGGGTGTCTATAAAGCGGGGTGTCTATAAAGTGGGGTGTCTATAAAACGGGGTGTCTATAAAGCGGGGTGTCTATAAAACGGGGTGTCTATAAACGGGGAGTCTATAAAACGGGGTGTCTATAAAACGGGGTGTCTATAAAGCGGGGTGTCTATAAAGCGGGGTGTCTATAAACGGGGAGTCTATAAAACGGGGTGTCTATAAAGCGGGGTGTCTATAAAGCGGGGTGTCTATAAAGTGGGGTGTCTATAAAACGGGGTGTCTATAAAGCGGGGTGTCTATAAAACGGGGTGTCTATAAACGGGGAGTCTATAAAACGGGGTGTCTATAAAACGGGGAGTCTATAAAACGGGGTGTCTATAAAACGGGGTGTCTATAAAGCAGGGTGTCTATAAAGCGGGGTGTCTATAAACGGGGAGTCTATAAAACGGGGTGTCTATAAAGCGGGGAGTCTATAAAGCGGGGTGTACATAAAGCGGGGTGTCTATAAAGCGGGGTGTCTATAAAGCGGGGTGTCTATAAAGCGGGGTGTCTATAAAACGGGGTGTCTATAAAGCGGGGTGTACATAAAGCGGGGTGTCTATAAAGCGGGGTGTCTATAAAGCGGGGAGTCTATAAAGCGGGGTGTCTATAAAGTGGGGTGTCTATAAAACGGGGTGTCTATAAAACGGGGTGTACATAAAGCGGGGTGTCTATAAAGCGGGGTGTCTATAAAGCGGGGAGTCTATAAAGCGGGGTGTCTATAAAGCGGGGTGTCTATAAAGCGGGGTGTCTATAAAACGGGGTGTCTATAAAACGGGGTGTACATAAAGCGGGGTGTCTATAAAGCGGGGTGTCTATAAAGCGGGGTGTCTATAAAGTGGGGTGTCTATAAAACGGGGTGTCTATAAAGCGGGGTGTCTATAAAGCGGGGTGTACATAAAGCGGGGTGTCTATAAAGCGGGGTGTCTATAAAGCGGGGTGTCTATAAAACGGGGTGTCTATAAAGCGGGGTGTCTATAAAACGGGGTGTACATAAAACGGGGTGTCTATAAAGAGGGGTGTCTATAAAGCGGGGTGTCTATAAAACGGGGTGTCTATTAAGCGGGGTGTACATAAAGCGGGGTGTCTATAAAGCGGGTGTCTATAAAGCGGGGTGTCTATAAAACGGGGTGTACATAAAGCGGGGTGTCTATAAAGCGGGGTGTCTATAAAGCGGGGTGTCTATAAAACGGGGTGTCTATAAAGTGGGGTGTCTATAAAGCGGGGTGTCTATAAAGCGGGGTGTCTATAAAGCGGGGTGTCTATAAAGTGGGGTGTCTATAAAGCGGGGTGTCTATAAAACGGGGTGTCTATAAAACGGGGTGTCTATAAAGCGGGGTGTCTATAAAGCGGGGTGTCTATAAAGTGGGGTGTCTATAAAGTGGGGTGTCTATAAAACGGGGTGTCTATAAAGCGGGGTGTCCCTAAACGGGGTGTCTATAAAGCGGGGTGTCCCTAAACGGGGTGTCTATAAAACGGGGCGTCTATAAAGCGGGGTGTCTATAAAGCGGGGTGTCTATAAAACGGGGTGTCTATAAAGTGGGGTGTCTATAAAGCGGGGTGTCTATAAAGCGGGGTGTCTATAAAGCGGGGTGTCTATAAAGTGGGGTGTCTATAAAGCGGGGTGTCTATAAAACGGGGTGTCTATAAAACGGGGTGTCTATAAAGCGGGGTGTCTATAAAGCGGGGTGTCTATAAAGTGGGGTGTCTATAAAGTGGGGTGTCTATAAAACGGGGTGTCTATAAAGCGGGGTGTCCCTAAACGGGGTGTCTATAAAGCGGGGTGTCCCTAAACGGGGTGTCTATAAAACGGGGCGTCTATAAAGCGGGGTGTCTATAAAGCGGGGTGTCTATAAAGCGGGGTGTCTATAAAGCGGGGTGTCTATAAAGCGGGGTGTCTATAAAGCGGGGTGTCTATAAAGCGGGGTGTCTATAAAGTGGGGTGTCTATAAAGTGGGGTGTCTATAAAATGGGGTGTCTATAAAATGGGGTGTCTATAAAATGGGGTGTCTATAAAGTGGGTGTCTATAAAGCGGGGTGTCTATAAAGCGGGGTGTCTATAAAGTGGGGTGTCTATAAAGTGGGGTGTCTATAAAATGGGGTGTCTATAAAGTGGGTGTCTATAAAGCGGGGTGTCTATAAAGCGGGTGTCTATAAAGCGGGGTGTCTATAAAGCGGGGTGTCTATAAAGCGGGGTGTCTATAAAATGGGGTGTCTATAAAGCGGGGTGTCTATAAAGCGGGGTGTCTATAAAGTGGGGTGTCTATAAAATGGGGTGTCTATAAAATGGGGTGTCTATAAAGTGGGTGTCTATAAAGCGGGTGTCTATAAAGTGGGGTGTCTATAAAGCGGGGTGTCTATAAAGCGGGGTGTCTATAAAATGGGGTGTCTATAAAATGGGGTGTCTATAAAACGGGGTGTCTATAAAGTGGGGTGTCTATAAAATGGGGTGTCTATAAAATGGGGAGTCTATAAAGCGGGGTGTCTATAAAGCGGGGAGTCTATAAAGCGGGGTGTCTATAAAGCGGGGTGTCTATAAAGTGGGGTGTCTATAAAACGGGGTGTCTATAAAGCGGGGTGTCTATAAAGCGGGGTGTCTATAAAACGGGGTGTCTATAAACGGGGAGTCTATAAAACGGGGTGTCTATAAAACGGGGTGTCTATAAAGCGGGGAGTCTATAAAACGGGGAGTCTATAAAACGGGGTGTCTATAAAACGGGGTGTCTATAAAGCAGGGTGTCTATAAAGCGGGGTGTCTATAAACGGGGAGTCTATAAAACGGGGTGTCTATAAAACGGGGTGTCTATAAAGCGGGGAGTCTATAAAGCGGGGTGTACATAAAGCGGGGTGTCTATAAAGCGGGGTGTCTATAAAGCGGGGTGTCTATAAAGCGGGGTGTCTATAAAACGGGGTGTCTATAAAGCGGGGTGTACATAAAGCGGGGTGTCTATAAAGCGGGGTGTCTATAAAGCGGGGAGTCTATAAAGCGGGGTGTCTATAAAGTGGGGTGTCTATAAAACGGGGTGTCTATAAAACGGGGTGTACATAAAGCGGGGTGTCTATAAAGCGGGGTGTCTATAAAGCGGGGAGTCTATAAAGCGGGGTGTCTATAAAGCGGGGTGTCTATAAAGCGGGGTGTCTATAAAACGGGGTGTCTATAAAACGGGGTGTACATAAAGCGGGGTGTCTATAAAGCGGGGTGTACATAAAGCGGGGTGTCTATAAAGCGGGGTGTCTATAAAGCGGGGTGTCTATAAAACGGGGTGTCTATAAAGCGGGGTGTCTATAAAACGGGGTGTACATAAAACGGGGTGTCTATAAAGAGGGGTGTCTATAAAGCGGGGTGTCTATAAAACGGGGTGTCTATTAAGCGGGGTGTACATAAAGCGGGGTGTCTATAAAGCGGGGTGTCTATAAAGCGGGGTGTCTATAAAACGGGGTGTACATAAAGCGGGGTGTCTATAAAGCGGGGTGTCTATAAAGCGGGGTGTCTATAAAACGGGGTGTCTATAAGGAGTAAAGCATCAGAAATAATACCAGTGAAGTTGGCCCCTCCCCTCACTTGAGGTAAATCTCGGGGGAGGGGGAGGAGCTGTAATATTCCCCGTATTCCTCACTCCGGCTGTGATTGGTTCCCTGGAGACACTTGTCTCCGCCTCTCCAGTCACACTCTGACATCATCAAATACTAGAGGACCCGCCCACAACCCTGAGGAGGAGGAATACAGGAATTACCACAAGGAATAATGATTGGGGGGGGGGGGGGGGGCTACACAGGTATGTCTGGTCCAATCCTGGGCTTCCGATGATCCGGGGGGGGGGGGCGGGGCTACACAGGTATGTCTGGTCCAATCCTGGGCTTCCGATGATCCGGGGGGGGGGGGGGGGGCTACACAGGTATGTCTGGTCCAATCCTGGGCTTCCGATGATCCGGGGGGGGGGAGGGGCTACACAGGTAGGTCTGGTCCAATCCTGGGCTTCCGATGATCCGGGGGGGGGGAGGGGCTACACAGGTATGTCTGGTCCATCCTGGGCTTCGATGATCCGGGGGGGGGGAGGGGCTACACAGGTATGTCTGGTCCAATCCTGGGCTTCCGATGATCCCGGGGGGGGGCGGGGCTACACAGGTATGTCTGGTCCAATCCTGGGCTTCCGATGATCCGGGGGGGGGGGGGGGGCTACACAGGTATGTCTGGTCCAATCCTGGGCTTCCGATGATCCGGGGGGGGGAGGGGCTACACAGGTATGTCTGGTCCAACCCTGGGCTTCCGATGATCCGGGGGGGGGGGAGGGGCTACACAGGTATGTCTGGTCCAATCCTGGGCTTCCGATGATCCGGGGGGGGGGAGGGCTACACAGGTATGTCTGGTCCAATCCTGGGCTTCCGATGATCCGGGGGGGGGAGGGGCTACACAGGTATGTCTGGTCCAATCTCTGGGCTTCCGATGATCCGGGGGGGGAGGGGCTACACAGGTATGTCTGGTCCAATCCTGGGCTTCCGATGATCCGGGGGGGGGGGGGAGGGGCTACACAGGTATGTCTGGTCCAATCCTGGGCTTCCGATGATCCGGGGGGGGGGCGGGGCTACACAGGTATGTCTGGTCCAATCCTGGGCTTCCGATGATCCGGGGGGGGGGGGGGGGGCTACACAGGTATGTCTGGTCCAATCCTGGGCTTCCGATGATCCGGGGGGGGGGGGGGGCTACACAGGTATGTCTGGTCCAATCCTGGGCTTCCGATGATCCGGGGGGGGGGAGGGGCTACACAGGTATGTCTGGTCAATCCTGGGCTTCCGATGATCCGGGGGGGGGGGCGGGGCTACACAGGTATGTCTGGTCCAATCCTGGGCTTCCGATGATCCGGGGGGGGGGAGGGGGCTACACAGGTATGTCTGGTCCAATCCTGGGCTTCCGATGATCCGGGGGGGGGGAGGGGCTACACAGGTATGTCTGGTCCAATCCTGGGCTTCCGATGATCCGGGGGGGGGGGCGGGGCTACACAGGTATGTCTGGTCCAATCCTGGGCTTCCGATGATCCGGGGGGGGGGGGGGGCTACACAGGTATGTCTGGTCCAATCCTGGGCTTCCGATGATCCGGGGGGGGGGGAGGGGCTACACAGGTATGTCTGGTCCAATCCTGGGCTTCCGATGATCCGGGGGGGGGCGGGGCTACACAGGTATGTCTGGTCCAATCCTGGGCTTCCGATGATCCGGGGGGGGGAGGGGCTACACAGGTATGTCTGGTCCAATCCTGGCTTCCGATGATCCGGGGGGGGGGGAGGGGCTACACAGGTATGTCTGGTCCAATCCTGGGCTTCCGATGATCCGGGGGGGGGGGGGCGGGGCTACACAGGTATGTCTGGTCAATCCTGGGCTTCCGATGATCCGGGGGGGGGATCCTGCGTCTCCAGGAGGGGGAGGGGGAGGGCGACCTTTGACAGATGAAGATCATGGAAGAGATTGAAGGTCACCGGGGGGAGGGGCTAAGGAAACTCCAGAGAACAAGAAATATGATCACTTCACCGAGAGCCAATCACAATCATTTCCATCATGAGGGCAGAACTACTGACACTGCAGGGCGACATACACAGCGAGATCCAGGCCTGACTACTATACGGAGTGCAGGGGTCAGCAGGATGTAGAGCAGAGTACAGAGGTCAGTAGGATGTAGAGCAGAGTACAGAGGTCAGTAGGATGTAGGGCAGTGTACAGAGGTCAGTAGGATGTAGAGCAGTGTACAGAGGTCAGTAGTATGTAGAGCAGAGTACAGAGGTCAGTAGGATGTAGAGCAGAGTACAGAGGTCAGTAGGATGTAGGGCAGAGTACAGAGGTCAGTAGGATGTAGAGCAGTGTACAGAGGTCAGTAGGATGTAGAGCAGAGTACAGAGGTCAGTAGTATGTAGAGCAGAGTACAGAGGTCAGTAGGATGTAGGGCAGAGTACAGAGGTCAGTGGGATGTAGAGCAGTGTACAGAGGTCAGTAGGATGTAGGGCAGTGGACAGAGGTCAGTAGGATGTAGAGCAGTGGACAGAGGTCAGTAGGATGTAGGGCAGTGGACAGAGGTCAGTAGGATGTAGAGCAGTGGACAGAGGTCAGTAGGATGTAGGGCAGTGTACAGAGGTCAGTAGGATGTAGAGCAGTGTACAGAGGTCAGTAAGATGTAGAGCAGTGTATGGAGGTCAGTAGGATGTAGAGCAGTGTACAGAGGTCAGTGGTATGTAGAGCAGTGTATGGAGGTCAGTAGGATGTAGAGCAGTGTACAGAGGTCAGTAGGATGTAGAGCAGAGTACAGAGGTCAGTAGGATGTAGAGCAGTGTACAGAGGTCAGTAGGATGTAGAGCAGAGTACAGAGGTCAGTAGGATGTAGAGCAGAGTACAGAGGTCAGTAGGATGTAGAGCAGTGTACAGAGGTCAGTAGGATGTAGAGCAGTGTACAGGGGTCAGCAGGATGTAGAGCAGAGTACAGAGGTCAGTAGGATGTAGAGCAGAGTACAGAGGTCAGTAGGATGTAGGGCAGTGTACAGAGGTCAGTAGGATGTAGAGCAGTGTACAGAGGTCAGTAGTATGTAGAGCAGAGTACAGAGGTCAGTAGGATGTAGAGCAGAGTACAGAGGTCAGTAGGATGTAGGGCAGAGTACAGAGGTCAGTAGGATGTAGAGCAGTGTACAGAGGTCAGTAGGATGTAGAGCAGAGTACAGAGGTCAGTAGTATGTAGAGCAGAGTACAGAGGTCAGTAGGATGTAGGGCAGAGTACAGAGGTCAGTGGGATGTAGAGCAGTGTACAGAGGTCAGTAGGATGTAGGGCAGTGGACAGAGGTCAGTAGGATGTAGAGCAGTGGACAGAGGTCAGTAGGATGTAGGGCAGTGGACAGAGGTCAGTAGGATGTAGAGCAGTGGACAGAGGTCAGTAGGATGTAGGGCAGTGTACAGAGGTCAGTAGGATGTAGAGCAGTGTACAGAGGTCAGTAAGATGTAGAGCAGTGTATGGAGGTCAGTAGGATGTAGAGCAGTGTACAGAGGTCAGTGGTATGTAGAGCAGTGTATGGAGGTCAGTAGGATGTAGAGCAGTGTACAGAGGTCAGTAGGATGTAGAGCAGAGTACAGAGGTCAGTAGGATGTAGAGCAGTGTACAGAGGTCAGTAGGATGTAGAGCAGAGTACAGAGGTCAGTAGGATGTAGAGCAGAGTACAGAGGTCAGTAGGATGTAGAGCAGTGTACAGAGGTCAGTAGGATGTAGAGCAGAGTACAGAGGTCAGTAGGATGTAGAGCAGTGTACAGAGGTCAGTAGGATGTAGAGCAGAGTACAGAGGTCAGTAGGATGTAGAGCAGAGTACAGAGGTCAGTAGGATGTAGAGCAGTGTACAGAGGTCAGTAGGATGTAGAGCAGAGTACAGAGGTCAGTAGGATGTAGAGCAGTGTACAGAGGTCAGTAGGATGTAGAGCAGAGTACAGAGGTCAGTAGGATGTAGAGCAGTGTACAGAGGTCAGTAGGATGTAGAGCAGAGTACAGAGGTCAGTAGGATGTAGAGCAGTGTACAGAGGTCAGTAGGATGTAGAGCAGAGTACAGAGGTCAGTACTGTGGATACATGGTGTACCTTGGATGGAGAATTTGCAGACTCCTCCTCCATAGTAGAATGAGGACGGGACTCCTGTAATCTTCTGTGATTGGTTGTCCTCCTCCAGTCAGGATTGGTGGGGTGTTCTCTATCACAGGATACAACTGTAGGAACATTTTCCACCATGAGGTGTTCCTTTAATAAACGGTGACGTTATTTCTCAGGAGGAGAATGATCTCCTCTGCAGCCGCCGTTCTCAAGGGAAGGGAGATATTTCAGGTGAAGAGCTGTGAACCTGGAAGGGAGATATTTCAGGTGAAGAGATGTGAACCTGGAAGGGAGATATTTCAGGTGAAGAGATGTGAACCTGGAAGGGAGATATTTCAGGTGAAGAGCTGTGAACCTGGAAGGGAGATATTTCAGGTGAAGAGATGTGAACCTGGAAGGAGATATTTCAGGTGAAGAGATGTGAACCTGGAAGGAGATATTTCAGGTGAAGAGATGTGAACCTGGAAGGAGATATTTCAGGTGAAGAGATGTGAACCTGGAAGGAGATATTTCAGGTGAAGAGATGTGAACCTGGAAGGGAGATATTTCAGGTGAAGAGATGTGAACCTGGAAGGGAGATATTTCAGGTGAAGAGATGTGAACCTGGAAGGAGATATTTCAGGTGAAGAGATGTGAACCTGGAAGGAGATATTTCAGGTGAAGAGATGTGAACCTGGAAGGGAGATATTTCAGGTGAAGAGCTGTGAACCTGGAAGGGAGATATTTCAGGTGAAGAGATGTGAACCTGGAAGGAGATATTTCAGGTGAAGAGATGTGAACCTGGAAGGAGATATTTCAGGTGAAGAGCTGTGAACCTGGAAGGGAGATATTTCAGGTGAAGAGCTGTGAACCTGGAAGGAGATATTTCAGGTGAAGAGATGTGAACCTGGAAGGAGATATTTCAGGTGAAGAGCTGTGAACCTGGAAGGAGATATTTCAGGTGAAGAGCTGTGAACCTGGAAGGGAGATATTTCAGGT